>NW_006238916.1:2856634-2857214 GCF_000375325.1 Capsella rubella
GCATCCTTGAACCGAGACACTGGCAACCCCACCACGAAATCCATCGTGATCATGTCCCATTTCCACTCTGGAATAGGGAGACTCTGCAATAATCCACTCGGCACCTAATGCTCAGCCTTCACTAGCTGACATACATCGCACTCAGAGACCCATTTAGCCACATCCCTCTTCATCCCGACCCAATGATAATACCGCTTCAGATCTCGGTACATCTTGGTCGCTCCTGGATGAATAGAGAACCTACTCGCATGAGCCTCACTCAAGATCTCACGTCTCAACTCCTCATCCTTGGGCACACAAACTCGCCCATGCACAAGGATAGTCCCATTGGCTACAACCTGATACTCTGACTCAGTATCCTTAGAAGCATTAACCAGCCCTGCATCCTTCTCCTGAGCCGCTCGAACTCTGGTCAGAAGGTCTGCTCGGTTAGCTGCTTCTAACCCCAGTGGCTCCTGAGAAATAGCACACAACCGCAAGGTGCTAAGTTCTCCCACCAAGGTCTCCATGTCCTGCCCTCGAGCTGAAGCCGCTCGCTTCCTGCTCAGAGCATCTGCAACCAGATTAGCCTTACCGGGAT
>NW_006238916.1:2857314-2857637 GCF_000375325.1 Capsella rubella
ATCATAGTCTGCAACCAACTCCATCCAGCGCCTCTGCCTCAAGTTCAACTCAGGCTGCGTGAATATATACTTCAGACTCTTATGATCTGTAAACACCTGAACCTTCGCTCCATACAGATAAGATCTCCAAATTTTCAGAGCAAAGACCACCGCTGCCATCTCCAAATCATGAGTAGGGTAGTTGCCCTCATGCTTCCGCAACTGCCGCGAAGCATAGGCGATCACCTTACCCTGCTGCATCAACACACAACCCAAACCAACTCCCGAAGCATCCGTGTACACCACATACGGCTCTCCCTGCTCCGGTAAAGCCAAAACCGGCG
>NW_006238916.1:2858009-2860931 GCF_000375325.1 Capsella rubella
AATACACCAGGATATCATCAATGAAGATGATAACAAACTCATCCAGAAACGCCTGTAACACGCTGTTCATCAGCCTCATGAACGCCGCTGGTGCATTAGTCAACCCGAAAGGCATCACCACGAACTCATAATGCCCATACCTCGTCCTGAATGCCGTTTTACGGATATCCGCCTCGTCGATAGGAATCTGATGCTAACCCGACGCCAAATCGATCTTAGAGAACCACGTAGCTCCCCTCAACTGGTCCAACAACTCATCAATCCGCGGCAAAGGATACTTGTTCTTCACCGTGACTCGGTTAAGTCCCCGGTAATCGATACACAGCCGGAAACTCCCATCCTTCTTTTTAACGAACAACACCGGTGCACCCCACGGTGAAACACTAGGACGGATGAAACCCTTACCCAGCAGATCCTCCAACTGCTTCTTCAGCTCCGCCATCTCCGCTGGAGCCATCCGGTACGGAGCCTTAGACAACGGCGTTGTCCCGGGCTCCAACTCAATCGTGAAGGGATCAGACCGAGATGGTGGTAACCCCTTCAACGACTGAAACACATCCTCGAACTCCTGAACCACCCGGATCTTATCCACTGCTACCTCATCGACCGTCTCTGGCATGACAATCGTAACCAAATAAGCTTCCCGCCCCTTTCGGATCATCTTATCCGCCTGAATCGCCGAAATCACTAAACTCCCCGAAATCGGTCTCACACCCTGGAAATACATCTTCGGTCCGGGACGCTCCAAGTATACTCTCCCCCGGTGACAATCCAGATGAACTCTATGCCGCTCCAACCAATCCATGCCCAGAATTACATCATACAACTCCACCGGACTAATGTACAGATCTGCCGGCATCGACTCCCCCGCAATCTGTACATCCACACCACTGGCCCGTCCCTGAACCGCTAGCAAAGCGCCTCCTGCGACTCTAACGGCTCCGAAACAACCATCGGGATCTCCTCGGATGTTACCACCCGTCGCGCACTCTGGTGTAATGAAGCTATTCGTAGCTCCAGAATCAAACATCACGTGGGACAGGAACCCGCCCACCAACAGGGTCCCTACACAAACCCTTTTCACTAAGACCGCCCACCCCAAAATCACAGGAAACAACACAAATTCTAAAACAACGGAAGGAAACAGAATGAGTCTTAGAATTAAACCTGTGATCGGCCGTCCAGTGCTTGGCTCTCCTGTCTCCACGGTCGTATACCCCCTCGATCCCTCGATCTGTGCCTCCGGCGGTGCTCCCAGCTGAGCCAACGACTGCCCTGCCAACTGCAATCCTGGCTGCACCCACTGCTGCACCACTGGCTGCATCACCGGCTACACCGCTGCTACCGCCATCTGCTGCAACTTAGGACACCTCGTCTTGATGTGCCCCGTCTCTCTGCAGTGGTAACAGACACGGGTATCCACCCACGGCTCGCCCTTCTTCGGGCAGCTTGCCACCCTGTGATCCGTACTCCCACACCTGAATCACCTCCGATAACCCTGGCTCACCCTGTAAGTGTCATCCCACTTCCTCTTCTGTCCCTGAGCAGGTTTGCCACCCTTGCTCGGAACTAACTGTGGCTGGGTCTTCTTCGGCTGCGCCGACGGACTAGGAATCACCCCGTGACTCCTCAACTCGTCCTCGATCCCCGCCGCCACCTCAACCAGCTCCACACGCGATGCATAAGCCCGCACCTTGCACCGCACCCTCATATCAGGGCTGAGACCCTTCATGAACCGACGCAGCTGCATCTGCTCAGGATCTCCCGCACGCCCCGAGTACACCAAGAGTCGGCTGAACTCCGAATCGTACTCCCGCACCGACCGCTCGCCCCGAGTCAACGCCAGGAACTGCGACTCCATCCGGTCCAATGCCTCCGCCGGAAAATACTTGGCATTAAACTCTGCCAAGAAATCTCCCCACACCGCCAAACCCTGCCCCCTCTTGGCCAGCACACTACGCCACCACAAATGTGCATCACCCGCCAAGTAGTGGGCCGCTAGGTCCACCCGATACGCCTCCGGGCACCTCATCGACTGGAAATACCGCTCCAATCGCACCCGCCACTCATCCGCTACAGCCGGGTCGGAACCTACGAAAAACAAGGACATCCCGAACCGCTGCAGCTGCTCCAACATCCGCAGGTAGTACGGCTGCTCGACCACCGCACCTACCTCCCCAGGCGGTACAACCCCAACAACAGGCTGCACACCAGGCCCAAGAGGAGCCTGCACACCAGGCCCAAGAGGAGCCTGCACACCAGGCCCAAGAGGAGCCTGCACCGGCGGTACCGCACCCGGTAACCGCTCCAAAAGCTGCGTCAGTAAATCCGCAAGCCGATCATTCTGACCCTGGGCTTCACCTGTTGGAACACCCCCGACCGGGTTCCCAACGACACTAGTACCGTTCCCGGACGAACCGGCTCCCACGGCACTCACACTCTCACCACCCACGGGCCCGTCCTGATGCGTCTGGGACTCACTAACAACATCGGCCGTAGCACTTCGGCCCACACTCGTGTCGCTATCCGAGGCAACACCACGCCCCCCACCGCGACCACGCCCACGACCACGACCACGACCACGACCGACAGCTCCACCTCTAACCATCTGCAACACAACAGAAGGCTAAGAACACCAAACAAATCACCAAACAACACACTTACCGTGGAATCTCATTGAAGGCTCGAGAGTATGATCTAGGTCTCCATGCTCACACAATTGATTACACACACAATCATTCAGCATGCAATCCACATCATCATTCCTCATCAATGAAATTCACACATCACATCACAATTTTTACCAATTAAATCTCGTCCTAGAACCGTAAATGCTCTGATACCAAATTGAAAGAACCCATCCCATTTTTTTTAAAACATGCAACCGGATTAACCCAATTAATTCGAACCAGCTAAACCGAC
>NW_006238916.1:2861031-2861249 GCF_000375325.1 Capsella rubella
CAAACAATATTAACCAGCGGAAGACTTAACCAAAAATCCAATAAAACAATTCCATTAAAACAACAAGTTCAACCAAACATTATTCCAAAACATGATCATCCTAACATGTTTCTAAATTCCATTCTAACACCCTAATAAATCCAACAATAACCTAAAACACCAATGAGTGCCTAGATCATCCTCCTCTCCTTGCCATGATTCCACGGATCACACTTTGC
>NW_006238916.1:2861349-2883093 GCF_000375325.1 Capsella rubella
AGAAAGAGATGCATAAGTATTTCATAAATACTTAGTGAGGCAATCATCCCACCATTGGCTATACACACAAGCAGAAATGAACACATTCAAGTATAACTCAAACAACCACCAATACAACGCAAAACAACACAACATGACCCGTTCTGACAAGCAGTGTCGATCGACACCATCCGCTGGTGTCGCTCGACACTCGCGACCATCCTTGCGAGAAAGAAAGTTGGTGTCGATCGACACCCTCCCTTGGTGTCGAGCGACACCGAAACCCTAACATCGCTCCAGCCGCTTCTCATCGACGAATCCACCAACTCCAGGACTCCAGCACTGATCTATCTCCTTCCCAGACTCGTACCAAGACACCATATCACATAGACAAGCATACAAACACAGAAATCAAATATAAATCAGAAGGAACACTCAAAATATGCATCAAAACTGCTTAGATCAGCCTAGTCATGCACTCACCTTTCAAAAGGACAGAAACAAGGACGAACAGATCACAACAACAGCAACCAAGGACTCTCCTAACACCACAGCTACGAGATCTATCTTCCCAAGGACAGAAACACCAAGAACAAGCCTCAGAACACTTCTCAAACCTCCCAAACCTCTCTAGAGAACTTAGAAACCTTTTAAAAGAATAAAAGCGGCCACCCTTACGACCTTTATTCTTTTAAACGTGACCTAGGGTTAAACCCTAACCAAAACCTCAATTGAACCGACGATTTAAAACTTAAACCGTCAAACCAAAATTACTAGTGTCGATCGACACCCAACCACAGTGTCGATCGACACCACCCGGATTTGCAGACACGGGCGTTACATCGATAATCTTCTTGGCATGTATCTCTGAGTTGAACTGAATCATAGCGGTGAGTTTTCCCCCGCCTTTGTTAGCAACCTTTACCTTTATGGCATAAATCGTCCCTGGACCAGTGATGATCTCAACGAAATCTTTAACCGCCGCTGCTTCCACAGTACTCGGGAAGCCAAACAAATTAATAGTCTTGCCCATCTTCTTGTGAAGATTACTCGATAACCTATCAAACAAGTAATGAGCACGTAGCACAATATATGAAACAAGAGACATTAGATATTGATTTAGTTTATATTTCTCCCTTTTTCCCATTTTTCATTTCTTATCTTGATTTAATTTCTGTTTCTACATTTTTCTATTTTTTTGTTGTGTTGGCAAACTAGTACATTTTTGAAACATAATTATAAAAGTAGTAGATTTACTATTCATAATTAGCAAAATAGCACAATTTTACTATTTCATATATTTGTACATACAGACAACTGTACAGTAACATATTATTGTACATAAAATATTTGTACAAAGAGAAACAACTACAAAGAAACATATTTACACATCAACAAATATACATATATAGACCAAAAAATATATGTACACATACAATTATACGAATATATAGACTGTTGTACGAATGATTTTCCGTACATCGACACACAACTTTACATAAGGATAGATGTACCTATCAAACTTTGTTTGAAAAATATTTGAAATTATTAAAAAGAATGCATATCAAATTATAGAGAAAAATATATAATTTAATGTAATTGAATTTCATAGAAAACAAATATATTTTGATGAGTATTTTAGTTATTAGATTTAAGGTTTTTTTTAATAGTGTCTACATAGTGTCCAAATACATAGGGTTTTTTAATAGTGTCTACTTCTATAATTATGTTTCAAAAATGAACTAAACCCCCAATTAATCCTTTTTCCTATGTGGATTTAATTTCTGTTTCTACATTTTTTTTCTATGTGGATTTAATTTCTCTTTCTCTTTCTCCTTTTTATTTTTCCATTTTTCTTTTCCTTTACCTCCCCCATGGTCTCCTTTGTCACCACTTAAGTGACTTAACCTCTGTAGTTTCTGTGAAACTCTCTATACAACTAATAAATTATTCATAAAATTGATCCTAAACATACTTTTTTAAAACCAACTAGTGATGGACCCGCACGTACGTGCGGGGTTATTTTTACAAAATTACGATTTTTTAAGTAGATGCTATTTTGGTAAAATTTTGTTACATGAATTTATTTGATAAACTATATATAGACATACAATTGTAAAATATAGATATTATATTACATAATACAATTTTAAAATTATTTAAATGAAAATGATAAATGATATTACGTGTTTATTTTTAAAACTAATCAAAACATTTCTAACTGTTTGTTTAGAGATGTTAAATCGGATTTGAGTTTGGCTTTAGTTTGAATTGTTTTATGTGTAGTTTAGAATAGAAAACCCGTCCTGTCTCTTTTCGTTTCTCCTCACCTGTCCCGTCCCACCCCGCCCCGTCCCGTCCCGTCTTCTATCTGTCATAAAATTTCTGTCCCATAATCATTTCTTTTTAAAACATAATCATTTGCCAATGTTTATTATAAGAAATTTGGTAAAAGATTTAGACGGGATACCCGTATTCCTCGTTTAAATATTTATTTTTATCAAACTAATAAAAATCTAATTATCAATCTAAGTCACATGCTCCCACCATTTTCATTCACAAGGCAATGTCTGTAATCCTAGCATACACAATCCTTGTTCGATTTTTAATTTTATTGATCTTTCAGTTTCATCTTTATTTCTCATTACTTTCTACAATTCAAAGATTCATGTTTTAGCCTTTTTGTTTTCTAAAGATTTAGGTATTTCTATTTTTTTTAATACATGGATTTATTGTAGTTTTGTTATCCGAAGTATACGTTATCTTCTTGTACCCGTCATTTCATGTCTAAATATTTGAAATACATAGGAAAGTGGAAATTAAATTTAGCAATTTAAATTACATGTCCCGTATCGTACTCGTAGTTTTATATTTGAAAGTTGAAAGTGAATTTAACTTTATGACCGTGTCTCATAACAATTATATCTAATCATGTTTTTTATGAGAAATAATTCAGATAATATTTATTTTTGAATTATATGTTCCTGTCTCGAATCCATTCCTATAAGTTTATATTTTTTAAAATAAATAACACCATTTACATGTAACTAAATATAATTTTAATATAAGTAAAATTTCATATAATCGTCCAAAAGTAGAGATTTATACGTCCCAAAGTTGAATTTTTTCAATATTTTGAGAATTAAATATAACTAAAAATCTTTTTTTTTGCAACCGGTTATCCAAAAATTATATATTATAGTTGTCAAGGATAGTTTAAAATTGTACGTATATGTGAGATAATGTTTGTAGATATTTATTTATTATATCATTTATATTATACCAATTTGACATTTTATTTGTTTTCAATTAGATTAAATCATAAAAATATAATCCATTTATTATTTAAAAATTGGTAATAAGTAATTAAAATCATTTAAATGTGATATATCCACTTGTTATTTAGTTTTAATCTTAATAGAAATTCTACATGTTTATAATATCAAAATGTAGTTTATAATTTGATATAAAAATTATTTAATATTTGATAATAGTAATGATATGCAAATTGCCAATGGATGAAGATTTATTTTGTTAAGATTGTGTGAAATCATATATATAAAAGTAAGGTTCCACTCTCTCCTTATTGGTGGAAAAATATTTAAGGCTTTAATTTTTTTTTAAAAAATAAATAAATAAATGTTTATGACAATCATTCAATACAAAATTTAATTACACTATAAGTTATAATCAAATGGCAAAGAAAATGAAGGGACTTAATAATATATCATTCAACAAAGTAAATAAATAAATAAATGTTTATGACAATCATTCAATACAAAATTTAATTACACTATAAGTTATAATCAAATGGCAAAGAAAATGAAAGGACTTAATCATATATCATACAACAAATTTTATAAGCCTTATTGGTGGAAATTATTTAAAATCATCTATATAAAAGTAAGGTTCCACTATCTTTATTGTTCCATTTTGTATTTATTTTTTAAAATATAATATTTATTTTTAACCAAAAAAACACATTTAATCATATACATTAATTCATACTTTAAATTCACACTTTACTACTAAAATGAAACTGAAAATTATATAAATTTCCAAAGACTATTGGTTTTCTTTATTGAATTCCAATTAAACACACTATAAATTATAATTATAACTCCTCTAATTTAATTATTTTAAAAATGTAACTTACATCACTTCTTATCATATAAATAGTCATTCTCACATCCTTCTCTACCATATCTCATATCTTCATTATTCTCTTTGTTTTTTTTTTAAAGTTCTTGCATGGGGTGAAAACTCATTTAAAATATCATTGTAAGAGTTTGATTAATTATTTAGTTTAAACTTTTGTTTTCAATTTTATTTATTTTTTGTTTTTATGTATTTCTTTATGTCTTCATTGTTTTTTATATTTTTAATTGTAATACATATGTCTAATAATATTTTGTGGTTATAAGAAAATCAAGCTAAAGAAACCATGTTCCTTCTTTTACTTTGGATGTTTGTTTCTTTCTCACATATTCATGTATATTTAATTTATTTTCAAAAGTATGTAATTTTTTAACAAAATAAACTTTTTGTTATATAATTATCAAACCAATTTGTAAGACATTCTTTTAAGAATAATGATCCTTATATTTAGTTTGTGATTCAACATGTAATAATACAAAAAACATTATAATTTGTTTTAACTTTGAATTTTATACTTGATTTCCTATCTAAAAACAATTTGATATTCCATTTTCTATCTATTATATATACTACAAGGATGAAAAATATAATTAAACCTAGAAATATAACTTAAATTAAGAGGAATATAAAAAGAGATTAAAAATAAAATTATTTCTTGGGAATTTTTAAGGTTTCACTCTCTCCTTATTGGTCCATTTAGCATTTATTTTTTACTTATAATATTTATTTTTAATTAAACCAAATATCTAACACATTTAGTCATATACTTTAATTCATACTTGAAATCCACACTTTACTATTAAATTGTAACTTAAAGTATATAACCTTTCAATTGACTATTTGTTTCCTCCATTTAACTTCAATTAACACACTATAAAATATAATTATAACTCATCTGATTTAATTATTTCAGAATTGTAACTTACATCATATTTTATCCTATAAATACTCATTTTTACATCCTCCTCCACCATATCTGATATTCTCAATATTTTCTTTGTTTAATTTTTAATGTTCTTGCATGGGTTGAAAGCTCAATTAAGATATCATTGTAAGAGCTTGATTATATATTTGGTTAAAAATTTTGTTTTCAATTATATTTCTTCTTTATTTTATGTACTTCTTCAGTTTTTCATTGTTTTTTATACTATTAAATGTATAATACATATGTATAATAATATTTTATGGCTACAAGGTAATTACTTTATCGATGGGATTCAAAAATATTGATTTCTGACCATCGCACCATAAGAAAATCAAGCTAAATAAACTATTTTCATTGTTTTACTTTATATGTTTTTTTCTTTCTCACATATTCATGTATATTTATTTTATTTTCAAAGTATGTAATTATTTTAACAAAATATTTTTTTGTTATATTCAAACCAATTTGTAAGACATTGAAATAAATAAAATTTTATAGACAAATAAAGGTAATTTTGTGTATATTTATAAGTTTACACACATATTTGGATAAATATCAACATTTTTAGTGGTTGTTTTGATAAAGTTTGAAAAGGGGGTAAATTTAAAAAGTGGTATTTTTAAAGGGGTATTTTTTAAATTCTCCCAAAATCATTCCTATTTTTATCATTAAAAATATTATTTTTTTATCAAAAAATACTTAAAAGTACTAAAGAAAATTATTATCAAAATTGATTAATTGAACAATTAATCAAAGAATAAATTCAAAAGATATGGATGTATGCTTCTATTGTATGATTTAAATAAATAACATGTAAAAATGTCATAAGCATTAAAATTTATTTAATCTATTTGATAAGTAATAAATAAATTATAATAATTAAATAAATATACAACAACCCGCGCATATGCGCGGGACATTACCTAGTTAATAAGAAAAATGAAGTTTAGAATAATCATTAACTAACTGCTTGACCAAATAAAAAATCATTAACTAATTGAATTAATGATAAATTTTGTAGATATCTTTTGTGCTATAATTGCTAGATTGCTTTTTGAATATGAATATTTTTATGTAAAAATAAGAAATTTATGTGATCTATAATATTTATTCGCATGTTTTAGCAAAAAAATATTTAATTATTGATTTATTTAAAATTTATTTATATTTTAAATTATATATTTTTTTCAAAATTTGATGATATGATCAGTTATGTATATACTACTATGTAGAATTTGATTAGTTGATTATTTCATAAGCTAACATATTTTTTTATCTTTTTATTTTTCTATAAAAATGTTATCTTTGTTTTTTAGATATATGATGATTTTGTTTTATTAGATTTCATCTATACTATTAATTGAGAAGGACAACTTGAAGCCAAACACCCCCCAATATTAAAAAAAAAATTCATGAAATTATATTCCAGTTGCCAAACAGAATTAATGACAGCAAAAAAAAAAAACAAAAACAAAAACAAAAACTATCTATATTTATGGAAATCATAGTAATCTTTTACCATAAAAAATGGACAATTAAATTCAAAATTAAATATATGTAAACATATCTATTTTGAATATACATAAACATATCTAACATTAATTTAATATTTTAATATAATTTCGAAATTAATAATTTATATAGAAAGAAATCTAATAAAACAAAATCGTTACATCGCAGGGGAAATAAAACTCTTGTTAGTGTAGTGGTAAGAATGTCCTAAATAAATCCTATAGTCCTAAGTTCGACCAAAACTTACCATCATGTAGTTTTTATTTTTGTAACTTATTAACAAGATTGGCCCTTAAACTGATTTGGGCTTGTGGCCTTATTTTTCTTGGCAAACTGGATTAGGTGGCAGAACATTGGGTGGAGGAGTATATCCTTGAGGCAAGCTAATATATATCTCTTCCTCAAGATCACCGTGAAGAAAGGCGTCAACACATCCATTTTTGTCAAAATTCAGACTTTTCAAAATGTGCAGTGGTAATATTGTATTATGTGACATGCGAAAATTATAAGAGTAAATATCTATACTATTAAAGCTGAAGTAAGATAATAACCAAAGATTTTAATTGAAATAAAATACATCCCTAAATAGATGTACACGCGGATTTAATTAGCCAATGGATACTTTAATCGGGTTTAAGGAGGAAATCTCAATTGTGTATCCATAAATCAAATCTTAATCGTTCTTTTCAAAGATTTGATTAACAACATTCAATATTGTATCTATTTGTGAACTAGAAAATGGTTGGTTCAACCGGTTTTTGGTTTTTTGGTTACTAAATTACCGATTACTAGCACTAAACTCAAACCGGCAAATATCTAGTGTTCAGGTCGCAAATTAATCATTCGAACTGACCACACCTGTCCAAAATTGACAACAACTAATTTACTAAACATTTGCAAAAGTAAAAACTATATCAAATAAGAATATATTTAAAAATAAATACAATTTTTTTTTATTAACTCTTCAAAAAATATAATTTGTTCGGTAGCACGGGTTATTTCCTAATTTTATAATAAACTAGAACTTTTTTCAGCGCTGAAATTCAATTTTGCTGGCATTTCTGTAATATTTTTTGGGTAATTCTCTTAAATACCACTAAATAAATGTTTTTCAAAAATACTATTACGAAATTTATTTTCCAAAAATATTACAAAACTAAAACTAAATTTTTAACATTCAAAATTAATTGTTAAATCCTAAACACTTAAAAAATTTCTACATCTTCAAAATTCAATTATTTTATGTTTATGATATTTTTTGGAAAATAAAACTTTTATGGTATCTTCGGAAAAAAATATTGTGGTATTTTTGGAACAAAAAACTTAAATGATGGTATTTAAGTGTATTTCTCTAATTCTTTTCATAGTTATCATAAGCATTTCATAGAATTTTGATTTTTATGTTAAAATTTTGAAATGCTTAGGTAGGTTGCTTTTTTTTATACATCTCGATGCAATTCAATTTTTTTGCAGGATTTTCTAGTTTTTTAAATACATAACTTAATGTTTATTTTCTAAAATATATTGCGATTAGCCGAGGAAAAAAAAATAATCAATTTTAAACAAAGAAGAAGAGTGGACTTGACTCAATTGACATTGTATCACTTTTAAATTTTCTTAGTGAATAATATGTTTTATAAAATAAATATCACTTTTCATAAGACAGTTGGTTCAATTAGTTTAGCTTAAACTAGCAAGAGACGCATAGTATAAACTTTAACATTTCAACTCTTGAAGATCGATGAGAACACGGTTACACAACTATATGATCAATGCATACAAAACAAAGACAAACAACATCGATGCCGAAACAGAAAGAGAACGACATATGTGAGCTAAAGAGGCAGAGCGCGGAGTGGAATTGTGAACATCAGTTTGTCCAGAGTTTTTGTACGAAGGAGTAACAGGTGAAGGTAGAATCATCTGCGGAGGAGCAGCAGGTAAGGTTTGCCTTGTCGGGGCGGCGGCTGGTGGCAGACGTGGAGCCAAGGAACTCTGAGAGACGTGGAGCAAAAACAATTTATAGTTTGGTTAATTTAGCCAAATAAGAGACTATGTTGTAGTGCCTTTCTTGGACTTACCTCATCATATAAATGGTCATTGTTCAATTTAAAATCCTAAGTAAACTTGTTGTTCCAATGACTCTAGTTACTAAGGTTACTAGTTAATTAAAATCGAAATAACTAATGTTCCATTCGATTTGATAGGGGCTAAATTCATATTCGATTTTCGCGTAAAATGTTTGAATTAAACGAAAACTTACTTGGTTGGTAGTCTTAGTAAGTCCGATATCGTAAGTCATAGTTAGATCAGGTTTAAACAAACCAAAGGCACGTTCAGAACCTTTCCCGGGCTTGAGATTTTCGTCGTACAATGCGAACAAGTATGTGTCGATCACTCTCCCCGGCATCAGTGGAGTCCCGGTCCCCGATTTCAAATGAGCAATGAGGTTTTTATTGTAAGCTCTAGCGTTCTCAACTGTTGCACCACCCTCCTCGGGGTCTCCCTTGTACGGCCACCCAGTCTCAGCGACCATTATCTCTACGTCCTTAAACCCCATCGACCTCAAAGCTGAATATACTGCATCAACCTTTATGGAAACCACAAAACAAATTAAATTTGACATTGTTTTGTCTTCTAAATTTTGGTTACAAAATCAAATTTTGTAATTGGTCTCTTTTCCTAAAAGTGTGAAGCTAAAAGTATGAATCCATATTTGCAAATTTAGATATCAATATTTGTTCTTTCCACTAACTTTAGAAGGTGCACTCACTTTGTGTCGTTTACGATTTATACTACTTTTTTTCCTCCTAGAGTACATTTTCACTTTTAATTCATTTGACGTAACGAATTTTTCATATGCTAAACTCGTTGATTAAGCAAAGTGTTTTGTCAAAAAAAAAAAAAAGAAGAAAAAATTAAATCCATTTATCAAATAAATAAATACTAATTTGTCATCTCTTTACATACTTCTAATTATATATACTACAAGAAAATTTATGAAATAATAACTTTTTGTCTCTATTAAAAAATAAGTAATAATTACTTTTGTAAATATAAATAATTGATTATTTTTCTCTCCGCTTAATGTTTTCGCTTCATATATAGTAACTTCGATTAAAGTAGCTAAAAACTTAAAATATGTCAAAAGGAAGTAAAGTAAGCACCTGAGCATCGAACATGTTCATATACTTGAGGTTGCTGTTGGGGTCGACACGGCCAGGATTGGTCTGGAACAAGCAATAGGCCAATGTTTCGGGTCTCCGGTCATCTTGGTATGCGAAAAACGGGTACGGGTTAACCGCGAAAGGCGACCCGGTCTCACTATTAAACTCTAACAACCCTTTCAATATATCAGCATGTTCCGGTTTAAATACCGCGGTCGAAGGAGGATCTGACCCGGCCAAAACCGACATTACATGTACTGTCGACACCTTAATCTTTCCGCCACCAAGAGAAGCCGCCTCAAGAGCACTTTGGACATTTTTCATAGCCGGAAGAAGCTGGGACATGAGGGTATCGTCTCCATATGTAGTGACTTCGTTCCCCACAGCTATAAGAACAATCTTGCTCGCCGGGTAATAAGGTAGAACATTGGTTTCAACCCAGGTTCGCGCGAAACCTGGGTCGGATGCTAAACCGGGTACATCGCCATTCGATGCCCCGATAACAATCTCGATCCCCGTGTTTGCCAGGGCCTTGATTACAGCCGGGTCGGCACCATAAAGACGGACTTTTTGGAAAGTTGTGGACTGAAGAAGCTTTGCACTAGCGGATGGAGGTGGAAGGTTGTCGGCTGTAAGGCCATAGTTTACTCCAAGGAATGGTTGAGACTCTGTTTTCAATGAATCAGATTTAGAGAAAGATACAAAACTATGAAAATGTAAATGAGGTTTTGAAAATAAACTTACTTGATAGATGTAAACATGAGAAAAAGAAGAGTAGGAGCAATGAATAAACAGAAGCTGCCATGGCTTCTCTGTTTTATTTTCTTTTGTGTTCTTTTGAATTTGAAATGTTTCTCTGACTTGTTTCTTTCTTTTATCCCTATATAATAGAAAACTATCGAGTAGAACTATAGTTTTATATATATGTATAAAACGACCGACGTTGTAAATGTAATGTTTAAAAAATATATATATTAAATGGTTAAATAAAAAAAGACAGGACCAATGTAAGTTACTTTACAATACCTTTGATAATACGTACTTAATTATATTCTAGTATTTAATAGTTTTTTTTTTGTCAACGTATTAGATAGTTCTTGTTTAGTAAGATTAATTCTATCTGTTTATAAGCTGAGTATTTGAAATTTCAAAATTATACTACTAGATAGAGTATATGTATTTCTGACATACAAGTAATTTGTTTAGAAGCGAGTATTTGAAATTTCAAACTATAAAACTAAAGCTCGAGCCAAGTAACGTAAACTCGTATTAGATATAAGTGTGCAAATATATTGCGTAAATCATTTCTTCGTTAATTTTTGTAATTTTATATCCAAAAATACAGCAAAAAATCTGGCAAAAATTAAAATAATCGCAATGTAAACCATCGTCATTATTTATTAAATTTGTAAAATGTTGATAAACAGTATATTAAGTCGAAGCTTTGGCGATTACAAGACCAAATATTTAAAATTTTGAAAATCTAATTTATGTAATACTTAAAGTTCTTAGAAAATTCATATAAGAGTTATACAATTACGTATTACTTCAATCTACATATTTTGGAGATAAAAAGCTAAACTTAAGAAAAAAAAAAAGCTATTTGAAGAGTTCTTTTCACAAAACCCTAAATGATTTGATTAGTGGCTTCACTATGGTGCTTTAGTTTATCCAATATGAATATACATACTTGGAAAGGAAACAAAATACATCACGGAAAATGTATACGTACGTACGTACGTGTTGCATGGGAATTAAAAGAGACAATACAAAACGATTAAAAAACCCTAAAGTGTTTTTAGTTAATTACTTACATGAAAAAGTGAGACAGAATTATTCAGCACATAGTTTATAATTAATTAACTTGTTTATAAGAAGATGAGTGCTTTATGTTAATTATATATATTTTCCTTCTCGACTAAGAAATGGAACAATGCAATGCAACGAAGGTGGTGGAGGAAGAGAGCAAGGAATTAGACATTTCAACATACACCACAAAGTTGGAAAAAGAACAATAATAAAGAATGAATGAAGAAGTCACTTTTGCTGTGGCCTAAGGAAAAGATAAAGCATGTTTTAATAACACTATTGTCGTTTTTTTATTTCCTCAAAAAGATGGGAAAATTATTAAAACAAAAGCAACCAAAAAGGACTCTACTATTTGAACCACAATTTTCAAATTTGGGTTGTTTGAATCATTTTGTGTAGTAATGTACCTTCCAAAAAAGAAAATTGTTGATCGGGATAAAACAATCTTTTCGAGCAAAATAGTGGATGACTATTTTCATGTTGATTGTGTAGTACGAAAGTAGATAAACTAAGTCGCTATGATTCAGTGGTAAAGAGAAATAGTTCATACTATCAGGGTTCGAACAGTATTGGCCACCAAAAATTTAAACCAATTTTCGCGAGTTTTGAAATTAGTTTTGTACTTAGAAATCCTTTGTACCACCTTGAGCTATAAAGAGTAGATGATATTAAAATTAAAAAAAAAAATCTATTAGGATATAAACCATCTTTATATATGTTTCTGATTTTGGTCTTTCATAGCATGAGTCGCTTCAATATGTTGCACATAATTCGTTTATGCAACATCAGTGCAAGACACAACATGTGTGTGTGTGTGTGTGTGTGCAAGCCACATTTATATATACCTACGAATCTACTAATTTTGTTACATCAATCTCATAGATAGTACACAAAGGACTCTCATCTCTACCCATGGATTCAATATCCAATATATACCATATCATTTTGCTCACACAAGGTTGAAAATAAAACCAATTTAAGACAAAACATTAACAAAGTAGATACATGTCTTGTTAATGTATTAACGTCTGAAAGATTCACCTAAAACGTAACAAGAACTCACTTTTGACTCGGAGAGAAAGAAGAGTACTCTCGGCTATATGCATATAAGATCTCTTGTTATCTCATCCAAGAGTCCACTGAAGACTTCCCTCTCTATATCCCTCATAACATCATCTTTTTCGATGAAGGCTCGCATCGAATCGTTCCAACCCATATCCCACATTGAGTTCAAGTTTGGATCTTTATGGTGAACATCTCTTTCCAAGACATAGTCTTCAACATGTGATCCAATGTGGTAGTAGTCTCTACCGTAGGCTCTCAGCTTCTCTAACTCTTTGCTTATTTGTATAATAAGATGGTCCAATGAGTTTACTCTAGAGGAACTGATGGGTGTCTTGACGAAAGGATGTACACTTAACTCTTGAAATCTTCTTTTTCGTTTCATTAGCTCGAAACCGCAATCTAGGATTAGGTTCTTGTCTTCTTGATAGTAATTGCTTTCAACGTAGGCGTCATGATAGACACTTGGAGGAATGTTGAGTTTGAAAAGTGCCTTTGCTGTGTCTAGAAATATTTGGCTTTTCACAAATATCTTCTTGAGGATTCTTTCATTTTCAGAAAATGTGTACGTAGTTTCTTGTTTTCGGTGTTCTTGTCGCTTCTCCAACAAGGATAAACCAGTTTCCACCTCATCTTTAGTTCCTGAAATAGTTGAAACTTACTTTAGTTTCATATAAGGATATGTTTCTAAAGGTGTAATGATATTAACTGTTTGCTTCTTACCTTTACATATTGTCTTGGGTAATCTCTCTGAATCTTCATTTAACTTTGATATTGGAGCTTGTTGATCTATCCCATCCGTGAACATAAGCCCATGATGCTGCTCATGAACATCAAGACACATATTAGAGGTAACATATACATATGGTATGTGAAGTTATATATAATATAGTAATAAGCTTACATTTTCTAATGGAGCTTCGCATGTGACTCTCTCCGCAGCAATAAGAAGAATTGAGTCATCTTTGATCCCTCTCTTATGCTCTACCACATTTTTGTTTGATGATTGGACCTCAACACTTGAAACTTGAGATGCTTTGATGCATGTATCTGATTCTTCCTTCATCTTATTGTTGTAACTTCTGAGTAACTGATCATGTTTTCCTTCTGCTTTCTTAATCTCTGGTGGCTTCATTACTTTGTACAATCCTTCATTTTGATTATATATGTCTTGTTTTTTCTTCTCGCGAATCTTGGCTTTATGTACCTCTCCTTCTCTTCCCTTGTGTGCTACTTCAGCATGAGAAAAGCTTTTTCTTGGAGCTTTAGTACTTTCTGTGAGTGCTACCTTCTTTTGTATGTCCACTGAACTCAAAAGTTTTGTTGACTGATTGGTCTTTACGCTATTTTCTCGCTGCAACTTCTCTTTCTTAATGATCTCTTCTTCCTCAGGTTTATGAATAACTAGTTTCTTCTCAAAACTAAGTTTATGTAAAGGCTTTTGTTGACTCCTCGCGACAACCTTATGTTTAGTTTCTGTTGGAGATGGATTCCTTCGGATAACATTTTTCGTCGTCACTTCTCCATCCTTCTTGTATGAAACTTTGCTTCTTTTTCTACTGTTTGAAACTGAATCATCTTTCTCTCTATATTTCTGCTGAGACTTGACTTTGTAGATTATCTCATTCGCGGTTTGAGTCTCCTTATGGATTACTAAATCCAATGATGTTGACTTCCTTGGTGTCTTCTGTTCAACAAGATTTTCACTAGCTTGCATTACTCTATGCCTTGTGAGATTCTCTGCAGATTTAATGGATGCATCATTTTTGTTGTTGGTCTCTTTTTCATCTTCTGGAAACTCTCCTAATCCCATTAACTTGGCAACAACACTTGGAATCCTTCCTTTCTGAGGTTTCAATGATCTCTCTTCTGTATCTCCGCAACTACTTGTTTTTCTATGTTTGCTCTTATTATCTTCTTGATAGTTAAGCGCCAATAGTCTCATCTCGATATCTGCCTTTGCTACTTGTTTGATCTTTTGGTAGTTTTGGTTATGAGCCTCCTCTTCTTCATCATCATCATTTTCTTCAAGCAGCTTGATTCTGTTTTTCCTCTGTTTATTAGTTGTATACTCAGAAGCTTGTTGTATGTCTACAAGCAGACGAAGAGACTGTTCTAACTCAATGGCACCTTCCATGAGCTGTTCCCCGCATTGTATCGAGTACCTCCCTTTACGAAAACTGAGGCCGTTACTACATGCTTTAATGATCTGATTCAGTTTTTGAGCTCCCTTTGAAATCTCTTTTATATGAACATGAATCATAGGACTACTTGAGGAAGGTTGTTGTTGTTGCACCAAAACTTGACTGCTTCTTCTTTCTCCCAAAGATCTCTTTCCTACTTCATGCAAGAAACTAATGATTGAAGCACTCCCTGAAGGATCTGATCTTGTAGCTTTCCCAGCATTCTCAAGTGCAAATGCTAATGCTTTCGAAAGATCGATTTTCTCCATGCTCCGGCCTTTTCCATAAGTTACTAACTGATTTGAAGCCTCTATGTTGCTGCTAGTGAGTTCTTGAAATGCTGTCTGCAATCAAAGAAACCATTTGATATTAACAAGATAATGGAAAAGCTCATTGTGGATTTAGAGAGTTAGAAAGATGCTTCACAGCTTACAGATTTTGCTCTGGATCCCTTAAATCCTCTGTTAGAATATGCATAGTTATCTGAAACCACCAAAGAAAAAAATTAGCATTACAGAGATTTTTCTATGTAACTAGTTGCACAATTCACATTATGATCGTTTAAAATCCCTTAAACCCTTTGCTGAAACTATGGGATTATGTATATAAAATGTTCTTTAGATTTTCACCATAGAGGTGGAGAATTTAACATGTTCTAGATTAATAGTTCTTGGTTAGTAACAAAAAAAATAGAATTCTATATTGTCTTGAAGATTAGCTAGGAGCATTTTTAGCTATTGTTGGTTACTTCTACTAGATCTAACAGCTGAAATCAAGAAACGTTATACGATATCGAAAAGATTCAAGAACCTAGCCTAGCTACAATTGCATTACTAGTTCATTATTTATAACCTGTTGGTAGACAGTTCTTGGAGCCTGAAAGCTGTTCCTTCCGCACGCGAAGATCATCCAACAACTTCTGCGCGAAATCCGACCTTTTCATCATTCTCTTCTCGCCATTCGAACTCATTCTCTCTTGAGTCTTCTCTCTTGAGTCCAGAAACAAGAAGACAAACAAAAGAAAGAGAAGTCTCTGTACATCTAGCTTTTAAGGTTTATATCTAAAGACACAACAACATTACTATTATTTTGTTTGGTTTGATTTGTTTTCTTGACTATAAATCTTTGGTTGAAATGGTTCTTTCAGTGTTTGGTGAGATAAAAATTCTCTAAGTAGTGATATTAGCAAAAACAATCTAATTGATAACAATGGAATGTGCGTGTTGGATGATTGACGTGAACGTTAGGCCCTTCTGAGTACAACAAAAATGTTTGTTTCGTTTATATATGTAACTTTGATTGCAAGTTAAGCAATGACGAAGGCTTTTAACTTTGCGACTTCACTTTTAAGCCTCTTCTCTCACTCTTGTGTTTTTATTTACTTCTACTTGGTGTCTTTGAATTTTAATTAATTTATATGATCAGAATTTTGAAAATTCCAAATGGATTGTTCATGGTGATATACTGATATCTTTGTCTCATCCAAAGGTATGGCGCTATTTAAAAATTTTATTTATTTAAAAATACATATTAGTTTTAGTTATAACCTTCATCATCCTAAAATTAAAAAAAAAAAAAAAAGCATAATTTTTTTATGAGAAATTTCTTAAAATACTATATTTTAACTTTTTTTTTTCAAAGGTACCAACTATTTGTTTATTTTTCCAAAAATAACACAAGTTTGTATTTTTTTCGGAAAGTACCACAAGCATAAAAAAAAATTGTTTTTTAGAAATATATAATTTTTTTGGGGTTTGGGATGACTATTTTAGATTTAGGGTATAGTTTACAAGGGATAAAGTTTAGTGCTCAGGATTTAAATTTTAGTTTTTAATGTTATAAATTTAGTTTAACTTTGTGGTATTTATGAAAAAAATATATATATTTTTTTTGATATTTTTGAAATAAACTAAAAATACCATTTTTAATAAAACTAATTTTGTTTTCTCTTCTTCTCTATTTGTAATTGTGTAGAAGATGTATAAATTGGTGACAAAAACACAAGTCGTGGCATGACTAAAGTAAAAGTATAAGAATTTAGAATATACTATTTGTTATCGTAGTCTATAGAAAAACTAAAGGTCTTTTACATCAAACCAAATTTAGTGTTGTCTCCCAAACTAAAGGTCCTATTAATTCAAATAACCGTTCCAAGTTTATTAACCATATATCAGATTTAGCATGAAGTGCACAATTAGTGGATAATTAGCAGCTTACTTAACTCGGGTCATTTCTGAACATGTTATCATCACATAGAATTTAGTGAGTTCAAGGATTTTTTTTCACCTTCAAAAATTATATCAGATTTGGCAGTGAAGAGCTCAATTAGCCTAGAGTTAGAATCTTACATACAAAAGACAAAAGGACACAAAAGTTTTAACTAGGGCCATTTCCAAATTCCTGACATGATCAGCTCATATCTCTGAGCTTTCTCCAGAACTTTCAACTCTTGTAATGTAAACCTGACCAAAGAACAACAACAACATTGATCATCAGTTTCAGCATTTGTTTCCCAAGTTTGGTTAGTTAGGTAGCATAAAGGGTTTACAAACCTTGAATGCGGTAGGGCTAATTAACTCGAAAACAAGTGTATCTCCATACGCTAGATTGTGAGCAACCGCGAACCCCATCCATCCACCACTAAGTCCAGTCCTTCTCGCTAAGTAGACAGTCTCATACTCATCGCCTTCTTCATTTATCAAAGTTATGACACCATCATGTTTCCCTAGGTGAGATCTGCAGAAGTGAACTGGAAGACCCTGATTGTAACATAAGTATATCCTTATTCTGATTAGATTATTCCCATTCACATGTACAATAACATCAGATGAGGTTAATAAGATTCAATTCTAAAACCATAGAGGACACTTGATTCACCACAGAAACTCCCAAAACTAAGACCTTAGACAATTCCATAATGAATTGATGTTCTTGAGCTGGACATAACATCTCTAGGCTATTAAAATACTCCAGCTCTAGACATAACATCTTAGAGGTCCTGAATTATAAAAGACTGTCTGGTTCTTTAAAGGTTTCGTAGATTACATTGTCAGACATTACTATCTCAAACTCATCGGACTAAACGCGATACTTTTCCACGTAACACGCAATGCAAAGACTGGTGATGGACTCTCTAAAAGCAAGCAAACTAGAAATTAAGCAATGTAAGTTTATATAAATAACTAGTCTTAACATGGAATGCTGTTTGGTTCTTTGTAGTATACATGATTAGACATTCTCATCTCAAACGCTTCTCATCTCATCTCATAACAAAGATTAAGCAATACAAGTTAATCATACCAGCCAGAAGCCACCAGAAACATGTGACTGAAGCATAGATTTCACAAAACTTGGGTAATCACTCCCCAAATCAGCTTGAAACTTCTCAGCTCTTGCAATAGCATCATCTCTGACTTCTTCAGAAACATAAACCCGATTCGAAAGATCTCTCCTTTTACTCACTCCCCTAAACAACAAAAACCAAATCAAATTGTACAATTTCAAAAAGATCAAATCTTTACAAATGAAAATGATCAAATCTTTAGTAATTAAAAAGATCTAATCTTCAGAAATGATGAAAAAGATCAAATCTTTAGTAATGAAAAAGATCAGATCTTTACGCAATCTCACCTTCTACGAATCTGAACTCGTTCAACATCAACCTGTAAAACCAAAACCAAACAAAAGACCCTCAAATTCATAAAACGAGCTAAAACCCTAAGAATCAAGAAACCAAGAAATAAAAAAAACTTGCTTCTCTGTAAACAGGAGTAGAAGAAGAGTTAGAGAGACGACTAGATCGACGAACAAGCACCATCTCCTTCTCTGGTGTTCGAGGAATAAATCTCTTCTTCATCTGTTTTAACACCAAAAGACTTCAAATTCAACAACAAGATCCGATTTGATTGTTATGGTGATAATGTGAAAGAGAAGAAGAGAAGATTTCAAAACTGGAGAAGTCTTGACAGAAGTGGGTTTGAGGTTTTGACAGAGCTTTGGAAGATTCAAAGCTTCCATACGTTTCTTGTTCTCTTCCACTCGTTTCAGACGAAACTCTTCGTAGTTTGGTTGTTTCGCGACCACCATTTTGGGTGTTTTTTGGTCAGAGAAGCTGAGGTTTGATCTGAAAATGATGCAAAAACCCTAAAACTGGACCGTTCGGAGCTAAGTGATTTGAATTTGTGGGCACTGTGTTCCGTAAAAAGTCAAAGAGTCAAAGAAGGATTGTGACATAATGGTGGATCGAGTATATGGGCTTATATTGGGCCTATGGGCTGAGAATCAATTTTCTTCTTAAAGCAAATGAACTCAATAGTATTGCAACATAAACCCAATAGTGTTGGATTTACCGTCAATTTCACCCCAAAACAAAAAACAAAAAATGATAAAAATGGATTTTGTTATCTCTTTATTATTAATTGGGAAGTACATTTATAGAATAAACCTTATTAAGGGTAAATAATTACATTAGAATGCCATTACATAAATAGGTTTTTAAAAAAATTAATAATATTCATTATGGATAAAAATTTCAATACTAATTTATATAATTTAATTATTCAAACGAAAATACATTATTAATTTTCAAAAAACTAATAACCAATCAAAAATGAGTTTACAAGATTTGATATCTACTTTAACCAATAAAAATGAGTATATAAGATTTGATATATAATTTACTATATTAAGTTATTATTATCATTATATTTCACCTCTCATCCTTTATATGATCTTATTTGTGTGAAAAAATTATTATATCATCCACATAAAAAAAAAACTTATTTTTTCCCATATGTCATGATTTTAATTTTTATAAACAAGTATAAACTGTTTAATCTATGAATAAAAAAATTAACGGGTCAAAAATTTAAACTAGAGTAATATTTTTCAATAATTTATTTTAATTTGGAAATTTTAAAAATATTTAACTTGATATTGTTTTTACGAATATCATAAAAAAAAAATATAACCCGTGCTATGGCAAACAGATGTATCATAAATACTCTAGTTTTTAACACAGATGTATGTTAAAAAGGAATTATAGCAAACAGGTTAAATAGTGTATTATATGATAGAAAAAGTTATGATGTTTGTAATAGATGGCGGGTTCGATTATATGATGTTAAAATTTAAATAAAGTTTCACGCTTCTAATATTTGAAAATTAGATTATATAAGCAATTTTAAAAATGAAAAATGATAGATTATAAAACATAGATTCAAATTATATACAATTTTATTTTTGGTTGTTAACATAATAAAATAAATTTATTGTTAAAAAAATATTAAAAATAATATTACTTTTTGTTGCTATATCTTTAAAAAAATTCTATTACTGAGTATTATATATATACAAGAAAATTATTTTCATTTGGAAAAAGATTTTAATTGGTTTGAAGTATCAAATAAACGTGTATATATATATATATATATCTCTTAGAATTCGTTATTAAATGTTATTTATAAAATCTAGTAATGTCAAACCGACAAATCACCAAAACATTTGGGAGCTATTTGAGAGTTATTCACCATTATTCAGAATATTGCTAAAATATTTTTAAAAATCTTAATTTAGCAATTACCCTCTAAAACATGATTATACCATTTTGTAAAAAATTTTATTTCTTAACTTTCAATTTTTCAAAAAATCATTCTCAGACTATGACAATTAATTAATTATTATTCAATATAATGGTAAAGCTCTTTTTAATTAACATCAATATAAAATATGATGTTAGATACAAATATAGTCATTTATAAATAATTTCATATAAACAACGCAAATAAACATAAAGATTCTAAAATAAATTATAGCATCGTTGAGGAAAACATTAAAAATTCTTTTAAATACGAATTATAAAAAACTACATATTGTTTTTAAAAATATATTAAAATTACACTATTACGATTTATATTGAACTTTGTTATCTTTAATTTAAGCTAAAAATATTATTTTCAAAAATCTTTTATTGACCCTTATGTTTTAGACAATGAAATTGCTCAATGGCATAATACATTCATACATAAATTAAAATTAAACAAATATAACATATTATAAAATAAAAATCATGAATAAAATTATGTATTTAGTTAAACTCAAAATCTAATTTATTTGTAAACTGTAAATCCTGATTCTCCTTTATGAACCCAAACTGATAAATAACCTTGTTTAATTGTAAAACCTAAATCTCACTCCTCTTTAATAAACCTAAAACGATAAATAATCTCGTTTAATTATAAAATCTAAACTATAATGCAGATTTATAAACTCAACATATAACCCTTATAATTGTAAAACCTACAACTGGCAAAACCAAAAATTAGGTTAATAGTTGAAAGAGAATTTTTGAGAAATACCCATTTTGGTGTATCCTTTTTAAAAATTTACCAATTTTTTATTCATTTCTAAAAATACCCCTTTTCAAATATAAAAATTTTTTAAACTTTTCTATACTTTATAGGGTACATCTAGATCATTATTACTAATGGGAGGCTCAATACAAATATTTATAAAGTTTTAAAAGGTTCTAAACTACATTTACGAGACTTTTATAAGGTTTACAAAGTTTTTATATGGTTTTAAAATAAATTTTAAAAGGTTTTTAATTATACGGTATTTATGAATTATTGATATAAATTTACACACATATAAAGATAATTTGTGTCTATATATATATATATATATATATATATATATATATATACTACTACTTTTTAATTATCAAAAATACCCTTTTTCCATACCACTTTTTAAAAATACCCCTATTTCAAACTTTATAAAAAAACCACTTTAAACGTTGAAATTTATCCAAATATGTGTGAAAACTTATAAATATACACACAAATTACCTTTATATATGTTTAAATTTTTATATATCTTTCATAAATAGCGTAAAATAACTTATAAATACCTTTTAAAAACCTTATAAACCCTTTTAAAAACCACTTAA
>NW_006238916.1:2884851-2885597 GCF_000375325.1 Capsella rubella
CAATTGAACAACAAAAAGATAGTTTAAGAAATTAATTGTTTAGTCAAATTTAAAAATATGACAATAAAAATTAGGGAAAACAAAATAAAGGAGTAACAAATGGTTTATCGTTATACTTTCCTTTTAAGTTAAAGATTTTAATCTAACAATATTAATACTTGCGTCCAAACAAAACCAAAAATATGAATTAAAATACGAGTAATGCATATAACAACAGCGCCACGCAAATGATTAACTAAAAGTATACGATTATAATATATGAACTAGAGGATGGCCCGTGCTTTCGCACGGATGATGTTTTTTAAACTAAAGATATAATTGGATTTGTATTAATATTTGGTATTCAATAGTATAGGATAAACATAATAGTCTTGTATATTTTAATTTTAATTCTATAGAGTTATATCGCGTGTTGATTTGTATATTTTAACTGTATAGAAAGTAAATAATATATACAATAATAATTAGGTCTGGTTTTAATATAAGTACGTATATATTATATTTTCCCTAAAACCGTTAAATTTATCAATCACGGACATTACCTCAACGGTGTATAAGAAAATGCAATCTTTTAATATAATTTACAAAAATTGTATATCGGTTGAAAGATAACATAAGTGATATATAACAATTTCATAAATTTGGATAATCTATTTATGAATACCTTATGAATAAAATTTAACTATTGGCAAAAGTATATGATAAACTAATCTGCTAAAATGTTAACAAAAAAGGAAAATATGATA
>NW_006238916.1:2885994-2912066 GCF_000375325.1 Capsella rubella
CCTTCCTTTTTCGTTTCTGAAAATGATTTTTTCTTATAAGTTTTTAAAGAAAAAATGTTATCAATCAAATTTTTTATTTCATAAAATGTATATTATTTTTATTCATGGTTAAAAAATATATTAGTTACATAAGATCTTTTAAGATATCTTGCATATCTTATGTTTCAAAAAAATATTTAAGTATATATTTTTCAAATTTATTTTCTCTTTTATAACAATGAAAATAATTTAAGAGTTACAATAAAACCACTAAAATAAATTTGAATTTATTTTAAATTTTATTCCTTAGTAGCCTTACATGCACCCTTTGGTTATAAATTTCACATATATTAATTGAAAACTTTAAATTATTCAGGAAATAATGAATACTTATATATATATATTATAAAACTTTAAAAGAAAAGGAGTGCTATTTTTTAATAATAAGTAATTAAATGTTTTCAAAATTAAATTGGATTAAAACCTTTAATACGAAGTTTGTGAATAAAAAAAGATGCACAAATATTAATTTAATTTCTTTTGTTTACTTTAAAAAAACGTTTTAAATATAAATGATTTTAGTTAAATAGTTTAGGAAATATTTAATTCACGTATAGGAATAGTAATGAAGACATAATATATTGAGATTCTTCACCTAATAAATTTCCTTAGATAAAAATTATAATATCTATAAAATCTTTTAGATATTTGAAAATTTAGATTAACGATCAAGATTTAATCTACAAATAAACGAGTGCGATAAAATCTTAAATGCATATATATATATATATATACCATGTAATTTAGAGGAAAATTTTTTAAAAGGAATATTAACCATTTTATTTAAATTTTTTTACATATATGATGATAAGAAATAGGACTAAATAACCTTCGAATGCATACCACGTTTTTTGGGTTTATTGGGGAGGATGTTGTTGATCTTCGTAGTTTTCCCAAAGACCTCAAAATCTCAAGCTACTACATCAAAAAAGTAGATTACAATTAGTTGTTTCAAAAAAATTAAACACAAAAAGTAAATTTATTATGAGTAAACATTGATTAAAAACGATATGAAAGCATGTGGTGTGAAAATTTGTATTAGTTCATGCTTTGTTTTGTGAGATATATATTTTGTCTCGCTTTTGAAATGAATGTAAACTAATAAAACATGGAATGGTTTATATAGGCTGTAATAATGGGGTAGTTAATATTTTAGAATATTTGGTTTGAGATTTAGTTTTGAAAAGAAATAACTTTATTCAATCTCAACCACTAAATTATCGTGATTTTATTGTTAAATATTAAATATTATATCCGAATATTCCATTTTTATAAGACTTAGAATAACAAATCATGTTTATATTTAATAGGCGAATTTAATTATCATAAATTAGTAAATTGTTATAAATTAAGATATAATCCGTTGATTTTGCCTACCATAAATTAATGATTTTGATATAAACGATTTAGATTTAAATGATTAAGGAAATATATACATATTATGGATTTTAAATGATTAAGAAAATATATATTCAAAGAAAATCGAATAGGATAATGATTACTTAATAAATAATTCTTCAATTTTTAATATATAATGAAATGACAAAAGTTTATTTATAAAAATCTTATAAATAAAAAGTTATATTATCAAATGTATTTAAAAAATGTTAATATAGATTGATTTGGTTGGTCAAGTTAAAAATTAAAATTGTTTAAAAAGTCAACTACATTGAATATTCCATATTAAGAAAACATGGAATGGTTTCTATTAAAACAAATATTAAAATACTCAATGTTTAAAATTTCGATTAAGATCTTTATAAAATATTTGAAATTAAGAAAATCTTGCCAATTAAGCTAAATTTTAGGCATTGTATCTTACAAATAAAGTTAAATATCAAACGTAATAATTATCTTTCCTTTAATATTGAAAACCAATTTTTTTTTATCAACTGAAAAATGAACGATGGAGATTAAATCTCTAAACCCGATTAACATATCCGTTTAGTTAGTTAGATTCGCGTGTTAACCCAGTTATAAATGATAATTATTTCATTTTGAAACTATAGTGTAAATTCATTGTGTACTTCAGCTTTAATAGTATAGATTATAAAAATCTAGTAATGTCAAATTGACAATCATCAAAACATTTGGAGCTACAGCAAAACCTCTATAAATTAATAATATTGGGACCATGAAAATCTATTAATTTATAGAGGTTTTAATTTATCGATAAATTAATTATTATTAATTTATAGAGAGATTTTCCTAATTTGGAAAGTTTTTTCAAAAAACATTTAAAATAAAATCTAACAAAAACTAAAGTGTCTATATATACATATATTTTGAAATTTTTACCTTATTATTAATTTATAATATTGATGGGACTATATATTTATAAAGGATTTTCAAAAAAATTATTATCCTATTATTTTATCAAAATTTGATTAAAATTATACTGGTCCGAGTTAGGACCAGAGAAATTTATTAATTTATAGAGAATATTAATTTATCGAGTATTAATTTATAGAGGTTATATTTGGGAGCTATTCACCATTACTCATAATATTGCTAAAATATTTTTAGAAATCTTAATTTAGCAATTATCCTCTAAAACATGATTATACCATTTTGTAAAAATTTTTATTTCTTAACTTTAAGATTTCAAAAAATCATTCTCAGACTATGAAAATTAATTAATTATTATTTAATATGATGGTAAAGTTCTTTCAAATTAACATCAATCTAAAATATGATGTTAAATACAAATATAGTCATTTGTAAATAAATTCATATAAACAACGCATATAAACATAAAGATTCTAGAATAAATTATAGCATCATTGAGGAAAACATTAAAACTCTTTCAAATACGAATTATTAAAAACTACATATTTTCTGTAAAAATATTATAAAATTACTATATTACGATTTATATTGAACTTTGTTATCTTTAATTTAAGCTAAAAAAATTATTTTCAAAAATATTTTATTCACCCTTATGTTTTAGACAATGAAATTGCTCAGTGGCATAATACATTCATACATAAATTGAAAATTAAACAAATATAACATATTATAAAATAAAATCATGAATAAAATTATGTATTTAGTTAAACTCAAAATCTAATTTATTTGTAAATTGTAAATCCTAATTCTCCTTTATGAACCCAAACTGATAAATAACCTTGTTTAATTGTAAAACCTAAATCTCACTCCTCTTTACTAAACCCAAACCGATAAATAATCTCGTTTAATTATAAAATCTAAACTATAATGCAGATTTATAAACTCAACATAGAACCCTTCTAATTGTAAAACCTACCAAAAATTAGATTAATAGTTGAAAGAGATCTTTTGAGAAATACCCCTTTTTAAAATTACACCAATTTTCTATCCATTTTAAAAAATATCCCTTTTCATATATGAAAAATTGTAAATCTAGATCATCATTACTATTGGGAGACTCAATACAAATATTTATAAAGTTTTAAAAAGGTTCTAAACGGCATTTATAAGACTTTTATAAGGTTTTTATAAGGTTTAAAAAGTTTTTATATGTTTTTTAAATAATTTTTAAAACGTTTTTAAAAGGTATATATATGGTATTTAAATTTACACACATAGAAAGATAATTTGTGTCTAAATATATAAGCTTACACATTTATTTTTTATAAATATCAATTTTTTTACTTTTTAAATATCAAAAATACCCTTTTCCATACCACTTTTTAAAAATACCTCTATTTCAAACTTTATAAAAAAGCACTTTAAATGTTGAAATTTATCCAAATATGTATGAAAACTTATAAATATACACACAAATTACCTTTATATATGTTTAAATTTTTATATTTTTCATAAATAGTGTAAAATAACTTATAAATACCTTTTAAAAACCTTATAAACCCTTTTAAAAACCACTTAAAAACCTTATAAAACTTGTAAAAACGATTTAAAACCTTTTAAAACATTATAAAATATTTGTATCAAATTTCCAAGTAGTAGTTATTATATAGAAGTACCTTATAAACCATATAAAACTTTATAATTTTTCATATTTAAACATGGATATTTTTGAAAATGGATAGATAAAGGAGGTATTTTTGAAAAGGGGTACACCAAAAGGGGTATTTCTCAAAAATTCTCTTTAACTTTTTATAATTATTTTTTTAATGTTGTTTAAAAATTCTATTTTTATCTTAATATTAACAAAATTAGATATAACATGTTGCGACATCTTATGTTTTTACTTGACACTTATCATAATCACGTGGGTTATTAAATTTAAAAACCAAGTTTCGACATATAAGCTCATTTAATTGTTAAGCTTAAACCATAATTTTAATTTATAAAAATAAACCATAATTCTTATTTATCATTTATATACCCAAACCAACAAATAACATGATTTAAATGTAAAATTAAAGTTTAAACCTTAATCCTCTTCTATAAACAAAAACCGTCATATATTCTGTTAATTATAAATTTTAAATCCCTATCTTATTAATAAACCAAATTGAAATAACTGAAATTAGGTTTTTTTTTCTCTAACTGAAATTAGATTATTTGTTTAATTTTATTAATAATTTTTAATATATAATTCTTTATGATATTTATTTATATATTTCCTTTTTCGATATGGTCAATAATATTTCTATTTTATCCAAATATTAACAAAATTAGTTATGACACGTGTCAACATCTTATCGTTTATAATTGACACGTGTCACGATCTTGTTAATGGCTGACTTTGAAAACCAAGGTTTATATAATAAGATATATATATGTTTTATCCAATAAAAAGTATATAAATAAGATCATGAAGGTGAATTGAGATTTTTGATATATTAAATTAAATTAGGTATATATCTTTTAGGAAAATCAAAATTTAATATGGAAATGATAGAATCTGCTGTAGATTAATCCAATTTATTATCCATTCCAAATTAATGATCAGAATTTTGTTTTTTCAATTAAAAGCTTTGGTTACTCTCACTAATTGGTAATTCAGCTTTAATAGTACAGATTTGTTTTGGTTGAAAAAATAATACCTAAATAAATAAAAGTGTACAAATTAATACCTAAAAAACTAAATATTGTCATTTATTTACTAGCGTTCTCATAAAAAAAATCCGAAGGTAAAAAATTAAGATTTTGTTTCACAAGAGTTATCATGAAAAAAAAAGATTAAATCCCTATATTAGTAAAAAAGAAGTACAAAATTCTCTTCTGGATCTTAAATTAAGAAAATGACCCAAAACTTCAAATTGGATCTTAAATAAAGTTGCTATGTAAATGGATTCGAGTTAGATCAAGTAACATTTTTTCAGTTACGTTACTTGATTATTTTAGAAATAACACTAAATAGCCAAGATATCAATCTTCACAATATATTCAAAATATTCCAACTAAATGATTTGTAATAAATATATTAACTGTTATAATCAATCTACGATTTTTATGGTAATATTTCATGTGCATTTTTAAAAAATATAAAATTAATTTAAAACAAGAATATAAGAGAATCATATACGAAATTTAGTTAAAAATAAACAAAGTTATTATCTTATATAAGAAAAAATAATTGATATAATAAATATAAAAAATGCATATATAAAAAAGTTAACATTATTTGGCACGATAAATATAAAATGCATATATAAATACATAAATAATGATAATCTAATTAATAAGAATGCTAATTACTATGAATTAATTAAATATGTTTAAAATCTGAAAATAAATTTTATAAAAACGAAAATAGTAATAAGAATTAATGTGATGTTTATAATTATATTAAAATCTTTATTATCAGTTTGTTAATCTTTCCTAATATGTAAAATGAAAAATATTAATACGAAAAACAAAATATGGAAAGATTTTCTAAGATTTTCTCATATCTTAACAATTTGAATTACCTAAAAATCGAAAAAATCCTATAACATTAGCATAATTAATGCAAAATTATAGAAATCCATATATATTATATGTGAATATAAAAAACATTTGTTTTTAGATACGTTAATTACAACGCAACAATAATGAAATCATATTTTTTTAATATCAAATATTGTTTTCGTTGACAAAAAAAAAAAAATCAAATCAAATTTATAAGAAACAAAACTTATACACAATTTATCATTACTATTATTTTGGAAGCAATAATAATAAAACTTCAGCTGAAGATCCTAAAATAAAATAAAAAAATCATATACTAATAATCAATTATTCTTATTCTAATAGTGTATTAAAATTATTTTTAAATATTTTAGAAAAAAAAAATTTAAAATTATAAGATGAATATTTAGCCTATAATATTCTTTAACCATTCTACTCACTATTAATATTTAATTCGAAATCACTATATTTACTAAAATTACATTATATTCCATAAGTTTGTTTAATTAGTTAAGTAAATCAATATTACGATTGTTATCATTAAAAATTTTGAATTTTTTACTTAATTATTATTTCAAATTTTAAAAATAGTTATACTCATATATTATAGATTTACAATTTCTCAATTTTCAATTATACTCATTTTTTGTCGTGATTCAATTATATTTATTTAGTTATACTACTATTTTCAATTATTATTCATTTTCTGTCATTTTAAAAAAAATACACGGGTTGGCTTGCGAAACTCATATCACATAAAAACGGGTTATAAATGATTTTTTTATATGAACGCAATTCTTTGCAAGTTGGTTTATCACAACATACGTTATGAGTATGAAATATTTTTCTCCTCTTTTTTTTTGGTCATCGATATATTTTATCTATATTACTATTTCTGTTACGAAAATGATTAGTGAGATTCATCCCTGGCGCTATAGCGCGGACCCGATTTTAGGATCAAGATTATAAAAACGGTTATGTATATTTTCATATACAGTATATAGGATCAGAAAGATAATGATTTTAACACCAAAAAATTCAAAAATATGCATAGTTTATCATACTATACTTCAGACAAAAACATAACAAACATCATAATATTCATAATCATATCATACTATTAAGAAGATACATATTTAACTTAGCAAACAAAAAGGCTTCCTAGGATCGATTAAACACATTAAATAATTAAACTAATAACAAAGACGATATAACACATTAACACTAAATTAATAATCGAAAACATTCTCCCGCGCTGTACCGCGGATACGAACCTAGTTGTATACGTAATTAAGAGGATACAAAAAGAAAAGATTTGTGACTGACGTGTAGCCATGATTAAGTCAACTTGCATCAGAAAACTCTGAGAAAGAATGGTGAAGTTGCTATGAATTTTCTATTCATAATGATGCGTGAGACTTCACTTCTCCTTTCTTTTCACAATCTCAATTCTCAATCGCTGAAGTCTGTTTGTTCTTCTTGAAATTAGCTTCCTCCTCTTCTCTCTCTATGGCTCTATCTTCTTCTTGAAATTAGTTTCCTCCTATCTCTATGGCTCTATCAACTTTGGCTTCTTCTTCTTCTTCTTCCGAAAAATGGGGGAACGACGTCTTTTTGAGCTTTAGTGGAGAGGATATACGCGAAAACTTCCTCAGCCACTTTCGTAAGGAGCTGGATCGGTATCCGATACTTGTTTTCAAAGACGACAAGATCAAGAAAGGCCAACCACTCGGTCCCAAGCTAACACAGGAGATTAAGAAATCAAGAATTGCGATCGTTATCTTTTCAAGAAAATATGCCTCTTCAAGTTGGTGCCTCAATGAGTTGCTAGAAATCGTGAAATGCAAGAAAAATTGTAATCAAGTGGTGATTCCCGTTTTCTACCGTTTGGATCCTACCCATGTTAGGAAACAGAGCGGAGTCTTTGGAATGTATTTTAAAAAGACTTGCCTCAACAAAACAGCGAAAGTGAAAATTATATATGAAAGAGCTTTGACCTATGTTGCTAATATCACCGGATATCATTCTTCTGTGACATGGTAGGTTTTCATATTCAGTGCTTACTATGTATCTTGAATAAATTGTTAGTCTCATGTTTGCTAATGGTATTTTTCATTGTTAGCAAAAATGAAGCAAAAATGATTGAGGCCATCATCTATGATATTTTGGGTGAGATGGCTTTAACACAATCCAAGGATTTCGAGGACTTTGTCGGTATTGAAGCTCCTATTGCAAAACTGAAATTTTGGTTGGATTCGAAGGCCGATGATGTGAGGATGGTTGGGATATGTGGTCCCTCCGGAATTGGTAAGACTTCCTTTGCAAGAGTTCTATTCAACCGACTCTGCCCTGGCTTCCAATGTAAGGTTTTCGTTGATAGGGCTTTTATATCTAAGAGTAAGGAACATTATAGGGGAGCCAATATGGACGACTTAAACATGAAGTTGCATTTAGTAGGAAATTTTCTTTCCGAAATTTTGGGGAAAAGGAGCATCAAAGTATCTCATTTAAATGCAGTGAGAGAGTGGCTAAAGAATTACAAAGTTCTAATATTTATAGATGATTTGGAATTGGAGGATCAATTTGTGTTAGATACCTTGGTAGGTCACACTGATTGGTTTGGACGTGGGAGCATAATCATTATGATTACAAAACATAGGAATCTTTTAGAAGCCCACGGGATTGGTAGTATTTATGAAGTTCCTCTCCCATCTGATGATCATGCTCGTCAAATACTATGTCGATATGCCTTCAAGCAAAACTATCCACCTGATGATTTTCTGGATCTTGCTTCTGAAACTGCATTGCGTGCGGGTAAGCTTCCATTGGTTCTTAAGTCTTGGGGTTCGAAATTGTCGGGAAGAGACAAAAAAGACTGGATGGATTTGCTGCTAAGGTTTCCAGAAGATCAACATGTTAGTATTGAAGAGAAACTGAAGCTTAGCTACAATGGGTTAAATAACAAAATCGATGAAGCAGTATTTCGTCGCATTGCATTCCTCAATGGTGGTGAAGCCGAAGATATCAAGTTACTACTAGCAGATAGTGACTTGGATGTTGATACTGGGATTAAAAACCTAGTTGATAAATCCCTTATCCAAGTAACAAGCAATACTGTGGAGATACACTCTTTGATACAAGAAATGGGTAAAAAGATAATTCGTACACAGTCTAGTGAGCCTGGAAAACGAGAATTCATTACGGATTCAATAGAAATTCGCAGAGTACTTGAAGATAACACTGTAAGTTTTCTTGTACTCTTTTCATATATCTCATTCTATAAAGATCAAACGACTGAGTTGAAGCGTTTGTTTAGCTAATGGTTTTGTCTCTTTTTTGTTGTTAATTAGGGTACGCCAAGCGTAATAGGTATCTCATTCAATGTAGATGGTATTGATGGATTTCATATTCATAAGAGTGCCTTCAAAGAGATGCCCAATCTTCGGTTTTTAACGATTTATAGTGCGAAGAACAAATCAGTTGGATTGAACTTTTCAGAAGATTACGATTTTATTCTACCACCTAATCTCAAATTACTGGAATGGAGTCAGTACCCTTTGAAATCTATGCCTTCTCCATTTTCTGAAAACCTTGTTGAGCTCGTAATGATTGAAAGCAAACTCGAGAAGCTGTGGGATGGAGTTCAAGTAAGTTTCTAGTAAAATTAGAATTTGTATTGTATCAAGATTAGAAATGCTCATTATATTTTTGAAAGACAATTCTTTTAACTAATGTGCAAAACTTACTTATATTTCAGCCACTTACTCGGCTTAAGAAGATGAATTTGAGGGGATCCCAAAACCTGAAAGAACTCCCGGATCTCTCAATGACTATAAATCTTGAGATACTTAACTTGGAGAATTGCTCGAATTTGGTGGAGCTTCCTTCCTCTGTGCAGTATCTCAATAAGCTAAAGAGATTGAACATGTCACGCTGTAATAATCTGAAGATTTTTCCAACCAACATCAACCTCCAAGCTCTGGACAGCCTCAATCTCTTTAAATGCTCAAAATTAAGGAGTTTTCCTGATATCTCAACCAACATTTCAGAACTGGATCTAAGTCAAACAGGGATTGAAGAGGTTCCTAGGTCGATCGAGAACTTCACCAAGCTTAAGGTGATAAATATGTGGAATTGCGAAAAACTGAAGTATGTATCACTAAACATTTCCAAAATGCAACATCTTGAGACAGCTGACTTTTCAGACTGTGAGGGATTGATTGTAGCTAACTTGAACGATGGTTCAACTGCGGTGACAAAGGCCGTCAATGTCAAGGTTTTCTCATCTCTTCCAGATGATTGTTCCCCAAGAGTGAAGCTCAATTTCATCAACTGCTTCAACTTGGATCAAGAAGCTCTCCTTCAAGAACAATCCTTTTTCAAAAGACTGATCTTGTCAGCTGAAGAAGTGCCTTCATATTTCACTCACCGTACTACTGGCACCTCTCTGACCAATATCCCTCTACTTGAAACATCTCTCTCACAATCATTCTTCAGGCTTATGGCTTGTGCCATGGTAGATTTTGAATCTACTTTAATAGATCATTGTCCGTTCCTCATCGAGGTGAACTGTCAGTTCAAAGACGGACTCAGAAACCACTTTGGTTCCGCTTATTGGCCTATGTACGTCTCGGTATCACCGTTGAGTAGCCATCTCGTTATATTCAACTGTAGCTTACCCTTAAACGGTGAGTATGCCTATCTAGCAAAACGTCACTACGATCATGTGGATATACAGTTTCGCCTGACTGATGACTACTCTCAGTTCAAACTAAAAGGATGTGGTATAAGACTCTATGAGGATGGAACTCCATCTCTGGATATTGCACATGCTTAATGACCGATGATATCAACAGGGAGAGTGGAAAGACAGGTCAAGTGTGTAGCGACAGAGAAGAAGAAGCAAATCAAGGTAGCATCATGTATCTTATCTCAAGATTTGTTTGTTTTACCCATATATGAATTATGAAAGAACAATTACTTTCCCTCCATAGTGCATCTTGTAGAGTATATATATAAATAGAGATTATGTGTATAATAGTTTCCTAATTATTCACATAATCTCTATTTATATATTTACTCTACATATCTCTCGACGTTATGCATTTGGTTTTTTTTTTTTTTGGGTTCTATGGTTTAGTATGATACTTGAAGATAAATTCTTTATCAAGTACTCCTAAGGTCTTACCTTAGTTCTATAAGCTTACTGTTACTTTAGTCTTGGTTCTTCGAATCTAACATTTCCACATTTGAGTGATTGTCAACAAAATTGTGATTGTGTGTGTGGCTTTGGATCCTCATGACTTTATGTGAAGAGAGTGCGAAAAAGTAACAATGAAGAAGAGTCAAACGATTGAGGAGAAGCGCTTGAAATCTTAAGAGTCATCTTTTTTTGTATTTTTCATATTTTTGTTTTGTTTGTTGACAATTATGGATTTAATCTTGTTTTGTTATGAATTGAGTGATTGGTTTTAAAACAATAGTTTATGGGTACAGAATCTAATAGCCATAGTAATATTTGAATCAATATTTTTGACATTGTGGAGATATGGATACTGCAGTGAAGTTGTTCAATAAAATCCTAAGCGAACGCGTGGTTTCGTGGATAGCGATGGTGAATGGGTTTTTCTAATGTCTGGCTAGGTTGATCAAGCGAAGAGATTGTGTTTTATCAAGCTAAAAGAAAATTTCATATTGAGTTGGAGATATTGTTACCTGTAAATGACTCTTCACTTCATCATTGGTTAAGCCTTCTTCTTGCATATGCTCTCTGATTTGTTTAAGAGTCGCCACTGTAATTTAACCCAAAGCAGACAAAGATTACAACACATTTTTTTTGTTAAGTAACCAAACTCAAGAACAAGAACACAAGAAAACCATTTGTCTTCTTTACCTCCCGGTCCACTGAGCTGTTGCAACGCATCAACATATCGAAGATGCCAACACAAAGTAGCTTCAGTATGGCTATTAGTTACACATTCAATGGCTTTTACTCACAAAGTAGGCATCACTTTCTCCAATTCCTGAAGATTGCATAGGAGAGGATCGCTTCATGAGATCAGAAAGAATCAATACAGAACAAAAAGAACATAACACATAAATGTACCTAAAAGGCATCAAATCTGTAAACCTAAGAGGATAGTATCACTTGCTACCTAGGAACTCTTGATAGTACATTGACTTAAATACAAAAATGAATGTAGACTCAGTACATACCAACATGAGGGCACATGAACTGCTCTGAAGATTCATTAGCTTTATCAGCATCCTTTAGAACAAGCTGCAGTAAAATCAAGTTATACATGGTGAGTAAGGTTCACTACATATCAATTGATCCAAAGCACCTAGCAGTTCTAATTCCTGGGCAAAATACCCGAACCCGAATACCCGAACCGAACCCGACCTGTAATACCCGAACCCGTTTTACTTCGGTCTTCGTAATTTTTACAAAACACACACAAAAAATCCTACACGCAAAATCAAAAATCTAATCGAGTGTAAAAGCTTCACTAGAAATCACACAAAACGTCAAAGCCCAATTCGAATTCTCCGCCATGAAATCACAAATTCTTGAATCAGTTCTCCAAAAAAACGATAAATTGATATAACAATCGACGGATCCTCGAAGTAGCTGCTTTGAGTTCGTTTCCGAGAGACATACCACGTCAGCAGTTCTTAAGACGTCTAATAAAATCTTTTATTTTAGAACTGGTTCTTAGTATATTTGGGAGTTTTGATTTATTAGTTTAAGAACCTAAGTAAAAAATTCTACCAAAAAAACAAAAAAACCTAAGTCAAAAACTTAAAATTTACAATTGATGATCGTCATAGAAGGTGTTGTTCGTTTGACAGTTGTAGGAAGCCAGCGATTGCGACTGCGACTGTGACTGAAAGTTGTTCGTTTGATAACATTATGACCTATCGCTACGATTGCAACTGAAAATTTTTAGAGCAGAAGAAACAGCAATGCGATTAACTAGTCGCAACGACCAGTCACTCTATTACGAAACGAACAACATCTTGTTATTTATAGTCGCAATCATAGTCGCTAGCGATTATAAAACGAACATGACTCCACTAAAAATGAACACGAACATGACTCCACTAAAAATGATCTTGTTCTTAGTAAAATCTTGCAAGCTATTGGGTTTGAAACAGTAAGATTGTAAGAGACAATGAGTTTATAAGAGATAGTGAGATTGTAAGCTTGAGGAAAGTACATAAATGGAGTAAAGACTAGGGGTAGAGGATCGAAAGTTTGGGATTAGGTCTGAAAATTTGAGATTTCCCTAGGAGGTAGAGAGTTGAATGTTTGAAAATTGAGTGGGAGATAGAGAAGGAATGTTAATTAGATCTAAAATTGGGGTTTTCGATGAAGGCAAATTGGATTTAGGCACTAAATTTTTTCTAAGTGTCGCAGGTCTGAAAATTTAATTTACCGCCAACACTATCATACTTTTTAATGAGTATCTGCTATTAAATATAACAATACTTTTAATCTTTTAAAGCTAACAGTATATTATAGCGTTTGTAAATGTCCAAACGCTATATAAAAAAAATCGGCTCACCAACCATAGCAATATTAACCAAAACGCTATATTATAGTATCTAAAGCCAATATTCTTGTAGTATATTTTTCTTATATTGTATTGACTAGGATTTAACTCAAAATTGTTCCACACAATCTATAATCAATTCAAGGTTTTTTTTTGTTAGAAAGAGTAGAAACAATGTCTCACCAATTATTAAATTAACAAGAAAGAACTACAAACCCACCGTCCCTGGATGGGTACAACCTACAACATCCTCTAATATGACAGACTGTCTTCATCAATTTTGTTGAACAATTCTTGGGTTCACCCCTAGGGGTGAACCTATCTCATTCACCCCCTCTAAGCTAACCAATCAAAATTAGCCATGTCATCTAATTAAATGAATTAAAATAATTTATCTTATTAATTACAAACTTTAAATTTTAACCACTATATTATTAACCTAAACTTAAATATAATTTAGTTTATTTATAAAATCTAAACCCTAAAGTACTAATTTATCAACCCAAACCAAAATATAATCTTGTTTAATTACAAAATCTAAACCATAACCACTATTTTGTCAACCCAAACCAAAATATAATTTCGTTTAATTACAAAATCTAAACCCTAACTACTATTTTATCAACCCAAACCGAAATATAATTTTGTTTATTTAGAAAATATAAACCCTAACCACTATTTATAAACCCAAACCAAAAAATAAATTCATCTATTTATAAAATCTAAACCCTAACCATTATTTTATAAACCCAAACCAAATAAAATTTCCTAAATAAAAATCCTACAGAATTTGTTTCCTTAATTTGTTTTATTTTATGATTTTAATTTTGATTTATTTTTTAAATAGAAAATGACATGGCACGTTATTATATTTTGATTGGTTAATTAAGAGGGGTGAATGAGATAGGTTCACCCCTAGGGGTGAACCCAAGAATTTTTCAATTTTGTTGGATTCCACATATCTCATATTAGTAGTATTAGAAAGAAAAAAAATTAGCATGTATTGAAACATCTAATTAGTAATATTTTTTAAATAATATCTATTTAAACAAATCCCGCAATATATGGATAGTTGAGAATTATATATTGTTGGATACGTTAATATCAATAAGGGAAATACCTTTAAATAGCACTAAACATGTGTTTATTAAGTTTAGATATATCAATTATAGTATTTTAAACTTCATTAAAGTTTAAAATTTACTATATACGGTTAAATTAAATACATCACTAACTATATACAAAATTTTAAATTTGGATGCTTATAAAGTGAGTAAAGTTTCGTGCTCATTCGGATTTAGAGTCATTTTAGTCTTAGGGAGTGTTATTGGTTTATTGATTTGTAAATCCACATAGAATTTGTCAATCCTTATTATATATGAAATCAAAATACATGGATTTTGAAATAACATGTTTTATCCTTGGATTTGAATCCTTCTATTTTACACTATCAAATCCATTTAAAACATACTGCGGCTTTTAAAATCTAAAAACAAATCACTAAACGAATAACATAGGATTTTAACTAGTTTTATAAATCATACAACCAATAATACATGATTTTGATAGTTATTTTAAAATCAATGATTGAATAATATATGATTTTTGTTTGGATTTTCAAATCCATCAAAATCAATGATCGAATAACCCCCGTTATATATAATATGACTCTGCATCATTTTCTAAATATTTTAGCCAATGTGGGACGTTGAACTTATACTTTTATATTAATAGAGTATTATATGCCCGTTTTTCAAAATTTGAATCACAAGATATGCGTCGACAAAAAAAAAAAAAAAAATCAGAAGATATGCAAAATTTGTCTTTTTTTTTTTTGATTACCTTCATATATACTCAAAATAATTAAAAATAAAAGCAAACAAAGATGAAATTGAGAATCAAATTTTAAATCATGACAAAAGTTTCTAAAATATCTATATTATTAATTGTGGATAACGTAAATGGATATTTATGTTTTATAATTAATGTTAAAACCATTATATTGTGTTTGGTTATATGGATAGTAGAGAGAATTAATGGTAAAGTTGTTTGGATATGGATATATCAATGGCATATCTTGTACATAATTTGAAAATAATGATTTATTTACTAAATGTACTTAAAAAATACTTGTATATATTTTATATTTTATAGTCTCATAAAGATAAAACATAGTGATCAAAATATCCACTTTACGATAAACAAAATAGAGGAATTTCAATTTAGCTTAATAAAATTTATGAAAAAATAAAGAAGAAAAGGATGAGAAAAATATATGTTTCTTTGAAGAAATATCAATAATAAGTGGGCAGAGATAGCCAAGCTCCTGCCTGAAAGGTTAATTTGTCCTGATTAAATGACATATAAAAAATGATCACATTTGCTTGCTTTTTCTTTCTGAACTCTTGGTCATGGAATTAAACTCACATGACGAAGAATAATATTAAGAACCACTGGAATTGCTCAGTCAAGAAGAGACTGGAGCAGTTTTCTAGTAACCTCGTCTTATATGATTCTAGACCTCCTATTTTTGAATACAACTTTTTTAATCACAAAACATTACAAATGGAGGAAGCTGCAACGAGTACTCAATGGGATTCCTTGCAGTTAACTTTAGGACCCATGAATTGGAGGAGCACTCCTTCGTCAACAAGCTCTCTTAGAGGAGATGATACAAACTCATCATCATCAGTAGAATCTGATTGGTCAAGTCCCAAAGGTAAGGGTGAAATATATATCAGTGGATACCTTTTATAATTGATCATCACATGTTCTAACAAGTACTCTATTTATGTAAAATATGTTTCAGAGAGTACTGTAGAAACTCCACAGCACAGTAACGATAATGGGTGCATACAAGAAGTGAAGAAGATAAAAGATAGACTGAGAATGGTTGCGAGTACTTTCAACACACCTTCCATTATCTCCAAAAGAAGCTCCCCAACATCATCACGTCTGAAACGGCACAGACAAAAAGACGACACCCCCGTTTCATATAGATGCTGGAAGTCACAAGTCAAGTGAGGAAGTACACTCAAATATTTCAACTTCTCCTTTCTCCAAGTACAGACTTGCGCAACGTAACACTTGCTCTGGCTCAAAACCCTTGGAGAGGCGTTTAGATTTCGACTTTATGTGACCAAGAAAGTGCAATTTGATTTCTTTTTAACTTTGGTACTCTGGAATCATCAAGTTTAATAACTCATTAAAACTTTGTTTTAACTTTCTTGATGTACAATTGCTAAACATAATAATTAAGTTTTATGTCTTTTTATTCTCAATGATTCCTATTTATTAATGTAAAACATAATAATTAGGAAGACAGAAGGAAGCTTCTCCACATTCTATGTACCTAATTTCTCATCACCTTCCTAGTTTCCTAATTCTAACTTCAAAACAAAAACAAAACAAAAAAGCTAAAAACCCTTATATATATGTATGTTACATACAGCTACAAGTTTTACTCGTGGAAGGAAACCATATTATCTAGATCGTGAAAGCAGGAAATTGATAAGATCATCGAAGAAGCGAAAGAATGAGTCGTAAAATAGAGATCACGGGGATATCGGCGGAGGATCTCGTCTACAAGAAAAGACGGGTGAAAAAGAACGCCTACGGTGCCTTCGACACGGCAGGGAAATATATGAAACAGCCGATGAGAACGAGCGTCGACGAGATCAGTGGGAATTATCCGATGTGGGAGGACAAGCTGGAGACGGAGTTCTCGCCGGGGAAAGAAGCGGTTACGGCGACGAGTGTGATGTACGTGCAGGTTCTCTGCCGGAGTTCAGCTGGGGAGGATCACTGCGTGGGAACGGCACGTGTCCCTGTTAAGGATTTTACGGGAGAATATGCGCTGGAGGGTTTTTTGCACTGTCTCAGTTACAGGTTATGGGACGAGTCTGGCTGTCGTAACGGGATTGTCAATTTCTCCGTTAGGATTCTTCCCGATAAATCACATCTTAAATCCGGTCTCCGTCTGTTTTGGTTACGTTAAATAATGTTTGCTATTTATCTATCTACTCTCTAGGTTAACTAATAATTGTCGATATTTTTTATATAACTTTACTCTCTTTTTTTATAATTAGCAAAATCAAAATCCTTACTGATTGGTTTATTATGGGTTTCATTGGTTTTGTTGTTTCGGTACATACACTTCGTTTATGTTCGGTGTAGCCAAACAAACCATACATTGATAGATGACGATGGTTATGTTGTGTGTTACTAGTGTATGTTCAGAAAGACACGCCAATCTTTTCATTCAAAGGACATTAAGTGATAATCTACCAATTAAAACATCGTTCGTGTATATATATTTTATATATATTATCAACCAAAGAATTGTTGTGGACAAAAGTGATCATCTGGTAATAAAAATAAAATATTTTTAATAAAGAATAAAACAATTCTCTCTCCAAAAAGGGTGATTTTCTCGGTTCCCCTTCTTCGACCTAGTTCACCATTTGGGCTGGCATCTCGCCGGCCGATTCGCCCTCTCCGATGACAAAGAAGAGGAGGAAACTCCGCAGGCCTCCGCTCTCAATTGCGTTCTCTTCAAAGTTTAAGCGCATGTTAGCCTCCACCTTGACGTCTACCTCCATCTCTTCAGCGGGATGTTCGATTTCCGCCGCCTCCCACCCTTTCGCCGCCGCGGCCCAGTCCAACAACTCTATTCTGGTTGAGACACAGGGAATCCTTCCCTCTACTCCCTTGATGTCGCTTGAGCTAATTTTGGTCAGATCTGGTCATGTTCCTCAGTCACTAGCTTCAGTTGAGACTTCGGGTTCTCCCTCCTCGTCTCTTGAACAAGTAGTGGGACTTCCTCCTTCGGGTTCTTTTGTGTCTGAGATCTCCTCCGCAGGCCCCAATGGTATTCCTCAAGGAATTGCGGTTCCTAAAAGTGTAGTGGGAATTCATTCTCTTGGTCCCTCTGTGTCTGAGATATCCTCCGCAGAGCCCATTGGTACTACTCAAGGAATTGCGACTCAGGCTCCTACTCCTCAAACGGCGTCTTCTCCAAAGAATACCTCGGTGGGAACTATTGGAAAAGACACCACTGCTCCGTCGACAAGGGAATCTCTTTGGGCGACAAAGTTTAAAGCTTCACTCCACAATCTCCGGCAAATGGACGCTCCTTCTTTCAGAGAGGACGGAACTCCGGTGGTGATGGCACCTCCGTCTGTGCTCCTAAAAACAGCAGAAATGTGGAAGGGTCACCTTGTTGCTCAGTTGCATGGGCTTTTCCCTCCTCCCACAAAAATCTTCAATGATCTAAATCCGATTTGGGGGAAATTTGGCAACATAATCGTTCGTATCATTTCTGAGACAACAGCTCTCATTTTCATTCCTTCCACGACTACTCGCCAATGGGTCGTTGATATAGGGTTCTGGCAAGCTGGTAACTGTGCTTACACGGTCTATCCTTGGTCTCCAGAAGGTCCTATGGAATTGGAAGAGCTCCACTCTGCTCCGACATGGGCGATTCTAAAACGCGTGCCACCTCAACTATATTCGCTTGAGGGAATAAGTGTGATCGCTAGCGGCATTGGAAAACCTCTCCATACTGAGAAATCAAGGCTGGATCCTATCAACATTGGCTCCACCAAAGTAAAAGTGCTCATCAACCTGCATTTCTCTTTGCCTACAACAGTAGTGGTAAAAGACGTCCAAGGAAATACTGCTAGAGTTGAGGTTGAATACCCTCGGCCTCCACCTAAATGCCTCAACTGTGGTCGCTATGGACACCTTCTGAGTAGGTGCCCTTTACCGCTTCAGAAAAACTTCCTTCCAAGAAAGACTTACCATCTGGTTCAAGGGTAGTCACTCACCCATCGGTCACCCTGTCAGCTAATCCTGAGGGGGAAGAAAAACCCGTAAGTCCTCAGACGAGCGATCAGATTCGTTCTCCCAGAAGACGCAGCTCCCGGTCTAAGAAGAGGTCTACTAGCACTCCCCCGGTTCTGAGCATTCCCTCAACCAAGGAATTAGCGCAACAAATTTCTTCTTAAACTGCTACCACGTCTCATACGGCAGGAAAAGCTGAATGGGTTGTAAAACAAAGCTCAAAGACAAATCAGAAAGGAAAAGAGAAGGAGGGGGAGAAAAGCCAGGGAACTTCTTCACCCCAGATTCCCGTCAAACCGATTGGAGAGTTCTCTATGGCGGAATCAAGTGCTATGAATAGATTCCTCCCTCTTGCTGTTTCTCTTGAGCCCGATAGGAACAATCTAAAGGACTCTTCCTTCCCTCTTCCCATTGGTTGGGATGCTATGTCAAAGAAGACTAGGAAGAAACTTCAAAAGATATGGCATAACTAGCAAAGATCTAAGGCACAGGCGACTGCTCGGGATGATAATTCGACCTCACCTGTTACTCACCCTTGCTGATTTCGAGTTCACCGTACAACTTTTTGTGTTCTATGTCGATTTTTTCTTACAGTATAAGAGGCTTAAACAGCCATTCTCGACAACGGTATGTACGAAGCTGGATTGCTTCTAATAACTTTTTGGTGGGTTGTCTTCTTGAAACTCATGTTTCTGAGTCCAATGCCAGCTCGGTATTGGCTGCTACTCTTCCAAGCTGGAGAATGGATAACAATTATTGTTGTTCTCCCTTAGGAAGGATTTGGATTGTTTGGCACCCCTCAGTGTCTGTTTTGGTCTTCTGGAAATCAGAGCAACTTTTGTTGGCAAATACAAAGCTCCCCTTCATTGATCAATCTATTGTTATGGCTTTTGTCTATGGTAAGAATTCAGAGGCTGACAGAAGGTTATTGTGGGAAGAAATTTCAGAATTATCTTATTCTTCCCTCTTGCAGAATACTCCTTGGGTTCTTCTAGGAGACTTCAACCAAATTACTGCGGTTAATGAGAATTTCTCCATTCTTCACAACAATCTTTCTCTCAGAGGCATTGATGATTTCCAAGAGTGTATTAGGACAAATGATTTGTCTGATCTCCCCAGCAGAGGGGTGTTCTTTACATGGTCCAATCATCAAGTTGGAAATCCCATTATAAGGAAGTTGGACAGAGCGATGGTTAATGCTACATGGATCGACATTTTTCCTAATGCTACAGCCGTGTATGATCCCCCGGGTGACTCGGACTACTCCCCTTGCATCGTCAGGTTGCAGAACCATCAGAGCCGATCCAAGAAAACCTTTAAGTATTTCTCCTTCCTTGCTACTCACCATTCTTTTCTAGACCGCATATCCGCTGCATGGAATGAGGAGATTGCGGTTGGATCTCTTATGTTTTCTCTTGGAGAGAGGTTAAAGGCTGCTAAGTATGCTTGGAGGATTCTCAATCGTCAGGGTTTTGGTAACCTCCAACAGCGTACGTCCCAGGCCCTTGAAAGCTTGGAATCCAGTCAGTCAAACCTCCTATCTCTCCTCCAGTCTCTCTGTTCAGGGAAAAGTTCATGGCTCGCAGGAAATGGAACTTCTTCTCCGCTGCTCTTGAAACTTTTTACAGACAAAAGTCCAGAATTAGATGGCTCAAGGAAGGTGATGCTAACACTAGATTCTTTCACAAAGTAGTGATTGCTCATCAAGCAAAAAACTTGATTTCCTTCCTGAGAGGTGATAATGATATAAGAATTGAGAATGAGAACCAGATAAAGGACATGAAATTACTCTCACCTGCTAGGATCTAAGGACCCCTCTGTTTCACCTTATACAGTTGATCAGATCAAAGATCTCCATCCCTTCAGGTGTGACTCTCATCTTGCGGATAAACTGACGTTTATCCCTTCATTTCTCAGGCTGTTCAAGGAAATCAAGTGGGGTTCATTAAGGGCCGCTTGTTATGTGAGAATGTCCTCCTCGCCTCTGAACTAGTTGATGGTTTTCACCTCCCTGGTGAGGTCTCTAGAGGATGTCTCCAAATTGATTTAAGTAAGGCCTATGACAATGTGAATTGGGAGTTTCTTTTAATCATCATTCACGCCATGAATCTTCCTCCTCTTCTTATCTCTTGGATTAAAGTTTGCATTTCAACGCCGGCTTATAGCATTGCTTTCAATGGTGAATTGATTGGACTTTTTCAGGGGAAGAAAGGAATTCGTCAGGGAGATCCCATGTCATCTCATCTGTTCGTTTTGGTTATGGACATTTTGGCAAAAGCTTTGGATAGAGGAGCAATGGACAATCACTTCAAGCTTCACCCAAAATGCTTGGCCCCAATGATCTCGCACTTAAGTTTTGCTGATGACGTTCTCGTCTTCTTCGACGGTACAGATACCTCCATGGAAGGCATCCTTGATATCCTTGATGAATTCAAAAAGGGTACTGGTCTTGGAATTAATAGGCAAAAGACGGCCCTTATCATTGATGGTGGAGACTTTGAAAGCACAAAACTTCTAGCGGCCTAATTTGGAGTCACTCATGGATCCTTACCTGTAAAATACCTAGGAGTTCCCCTTATGGCCCAGAAGATGAGGAAGCAGGATTACCAGCCCTTCATTGATAGAATTAACAAGAAATTCTCTTCTTGGACTGTAAGGCACCTCTCTTTTGCTGGTAGACTTCAACTCCTCAAATCTGTCATCTACTCCACCATTAACTTTTGGTGCTCAATCTTTATCCTTCCTAACCAATGCCTTGCTAAGTTGGAACAAATATGTAGTGGGTTCTTATGGATGTCCTCCCCCGATTCTGCTAGAGGAGCAAAAATTTCTTGGGAAACTGTATGCACAGCAAAGGAGGCTGGCGGATTAGGCCTCAAGAGACTAATTTCTTGGAATAGAGTTTTGGCTCTAAAGCTAATTTGGTTGATTTTTACTACAGCAGGATCTCTTTGGGTTTCCTGGATCCGTCTCAATGTTATAAGGAACATGAATTTATGGGATCTTAATTCGGCCACTCATGGAAGCTAGCTCTGGAGAAAGCTTTGCAAGCTCAGGCATGTCGCTAGGCCTTTCATTGTGTGTGAAATTGGCTCGGGTGTCACTGCCAGCTTTTGGCATGACAATTGGACCGGGTTAGGACCTCTCATTGATCTGGCTGGTAATAATGCTCCTCAAATTGTTGGCTTATCCTCAAAAGCTACCGTTAGGAAAGCCATTAGAGGATCTCAGTGGTGGATATCTTGTTCTAGAAGCAGGAATCCGATTTTAAGGCTAATCAAGAGTATCATGCCCGAGGTAGAAAGGTTGATTGATTGTCAGCATGATGATGTTTATCTTTGGAAGCCTACTCATCATGCTCCATCAAACTACTTCTCTACTTCCTTGACTTGGCAGACCTTGCACCCGGATGGTCCCTTGGTCTCGTGGCATAACTCAGTCTGGTTCTCCAATCACATCCCCTAGCATGCTTTCATCTGTTGGGTCATCGCTTGGAAGCGTCTTAACACCAGAGATCGTCTTCATGGCTGGGGTCTTACTGTTCCTCTATCTTGCTTACTCTGCTCTATTCATCAGGAATCTCACGATCACCTCCTTTTTTAGTACGATTACAGCTATCGAATCTGGCATTTCTTCACCCGCAGGCTGCACCTCTCCCCCCCTCTTCACTTCACACCCTCTCTGTTGTGGCTGAGAAATGCCACCAATAACTCAAATTTGGCGTTCATTTTAAAGCTCATGTTTCAAGCTTCCGTTTATCATATCTGGGTTGAGCGAAATCAACGCCTCTTCACTTCTTCTTCCAAGACTCCACAAGTCATCATTAAAGAGATCTAGATCCTCTTAAAAGCTCGTCTAGCTCCCTTGTCGGCCTCTCAAAGAAATGTGCGACCGGGAGAGACTCTCTTGGCAACCTGGTTTAACCACTTCCTCTAACATCGGCCCGGGTTCTTTTGGTTTCTTTGGTTTCGATGCTGGTTGGTTGCTCCTCCTGTTGGGTGTGTGGGTGCTCTTCTTCTTTGGTCTTGTTGCAGGTTCGTGGAGCTTTGCAGGTCAGATTTCTTCCTCCAAGAGTTGGGTTCTTGTTCGTTTGTGGGCTTGGGCTAGGGGCCTTCCTAGGTTCTCCTGTTCTTGTCCTTTTTTTTCCCTTTGTATCGGGCATGTGGCCTTGCTTTGGGTCATGGACCTTGTACCTTTATATGTCTCCTTTCTCCTTTTATCCTTTTATTTGGGCATGTGGCTATGTTGGACCGTTTAGGTCTTGTAATCGGCGTGTTATTTATGGCATTACTTTTTAATAATAATAAAAAAAATCAATAAAAAATAAAAAATTATAAAAGATATTTTGATTTTCATAAATAGTTAGTCTATGAAATTAGTTTCTTCTTTTCTTAGAAGAACAAAGAATACTACTTCTCTTTCAAATAATCATGAAGTATTCCAGGGATTATATCTCTAGAATAAAAATTACATTACTTCAACTTTTGATAATGTATTGCAATAGGTAAATACTTGTATAATACAAAGTTTTATCATTGATACATATGGTAGATTTTTTATAGCTTTTTACTCAACAGTGCCCATGGCACCAATGAGTCTTTAGAGGTGCTCGAAGTCCGCTATTTTCATTCCCTCGTAATCCAAAGCAATGTAATTAAAACTCTGCACACAAATAAAGAAAACTATCAAATTTGGAAACTTAGCTATGGTATAGAATATATAGTAACTCTATCTACCCGCATGAATGGGGGATAGAGTTGTAAAGTTGATTATTTGTTTTCTAAAAAACTACCATTAAGTTTTAAACAAGAATTGCAATATATGGTTTATATTTGGCAAAAAAAATAGAGAAACAAACACGACTAAAAATGAGGTACAACTTTGCTTACCTTACTTGGTTTTTTATGCTTAAGTTTTTGGTATTATACAATTTCTTACCGATTATATTGTTTAGAAATAAAGGTGTCACAACAACAACAGATTTTGGGATGAATAACTACAATATGAACATGTCATGGAAATTTGGTGTGTATCTTTTAGAAGAGCAAGTGTTATGGATTCTTCTATCAAAGAGGGGGATACATACCTTCAACTGGAGTGTGAGTATAGGTATAAATTCAAGCATTTCATTCATGCCAGATTGTGTAGACCACAATTTTACCCGCAATAAGTTTAATAGGAAAAATGAAGCTTCATTAGAAGGAGACTTAAGCCAAAAAAAAAAAAAAAAAAATCCCAAGTGTTCAAACCTGTGCATGTAACAGCTTGACAAGACTTAGAATAAGATGATCTTTTGACTCTAATTAAATTTCACATAGGAAAGATACAATGAAATAAAAAAAATATATATTTAAAATTCAAATTTCACTTCTTTGGTTAGTTTATCCCTAATGGTTGGTTTCAAGAGTATTATGTAAATAATTATCTATCTCCTCATTGAATATGTAAAAACTTATGAACAATTGGTTCTTTCTTGCCACATCTCTATCTTACCAAGTACCAATAGATAGTGACAAATCTAATACTAATTTAAGTGCTGGTAATGTTTGATCATAAGACTTTTAACCGGAAACGCAAGTGGGCCAGGGGGCTGCAAACACGTGGGCTGTGCAGTTTGGACCTATAGAAAAGAGGTTAAAATCGATGCGTTGCAGCGCTTGTAACTGCCATGTGGCGTGGTGTGCCATGTGGCAGAGGTTCCCACCGGGATGGGTTGTTACACATGTTTATGAAAACATACTATTAATGCACAAATATTTTTAATCAAATAAAATTCAAAATTAATTTCAAGTCATTTATGTATGAATAATTAATATAAATAAATAAGAATAAGCCGACAAAAAAAATGAATAAAAATAAAATTATAATATATTCTTAAGAGATTGTAAGTATGAAATAACAATATTTAATTTTTGATATTTGATTACATGTTTTTATTAATATAAGTATTATTCTTCTAATTAAAAAATAAAAAATATTAAACACTTCTTTCCCTTTACTAACCTAACTAGGGTAAACGTATCAAAGCCGCGCAACAGCATTGAAACATATATAGCAAAAACAAAACAGAACAAACCCCTAATCTTCGCCACTAGTTCCAACCACACGAAACCAAACCACTCTCATGGCAGACACAAAGAAGGTTCAATCCCCAGAACCAACGGTGGTTGATGATGAGAATCAACGGATAACATCATCCCCGCCGCCGCCGCCACCACCACAATGGAAAGGGATGAGGTACCCTTCTCCTATGGTAATGCCACATCATATGATGTATGCTCCACCACCTTATCCTCCTCCTCCTTATCTTCACCATCATCAGTTTCATCACCAGCATCATCATTATCATCAGTCTCGTGGTAATAAGCATCAGAATGCTTCGAATACTGAGAATAAGACTATTTGGGTTGGTGATTTGCTTCATTGGATGGATGAGAATTATCTTAATTCTTGCTTTTCTTCTTCTGGAGAGGTTTGGTTTCTTGACTCTGTTTGCTTTTGTTATGTAAAGTTTTGGTTTTTATGTGTTTTTTTGGCTTTTGTAATGTTGGATGTTTGGTTAAGCTTGGTTGCTTCCATTAGTTTTTTAGTGTATCTTTGTATGTTTTGTCTCTTTTATTATCTCTGATTAGTGTTTCCCAAAAACCTCTGTTACGAAAGCTATTTAAAGTTTTGGTTTTTATGTGTTTTGGTAGCTTTTGATTAGAATGCAATCACCAGTTGTCTTGTGTATCTGTTTCAGTATGAAGTAGGAATTTTTGGTTGGTTAAGCTACTGTAATGTACATGTAAA
>NW_006238916.1:2912166-2958779 GCF_000375325.1 Capsella rubella
GTGTTCCCAAAGCCTCTGTTACGAAAGCTATCTAAAGTTTTGATTTTTATGTGTTTTGACTTTTGCAATATTGATGCTAGTTTTGCTTGTTTGCTTCCACTGGTTGTTTGGTGTATCTTAGTTATCTAATTTCTGAGGATAAAGTATGATTCCTTAAGGTTTTTGTTTTCATGAAAGTATCTATTGAATGGTTTAATGGAGTCTGTTTGTTTTGTTCACTGAATTTGTCCGAGTCTGATACTTTATCCAAGTCTTTGTTTTGATGTGTTGACGTTTGCAATGTTGATGTTTTGGTAGCTTTTGATTAACATACAATCACCTGTTGTCTTGTGTATCTTTTTCAGCATGAAATTGGAATTTTTGGTGGGTTAATCTACTGTAATGTATAATAAATAATTGTGAAAATATTCAGTGAACGACCTATTTTTCAGCATAATGCTGTCACAGTACTCGAGTTCTGAATTGGCCTGAGTGTGAAATGTTAATCAAATCTTCTTTTTGATGTGTTGCCTTTTGCAAGTTTGATGTTTTGGTAGCTTTTGTTACGATACAATGCTTTTAAAGCTTGGTTGCTTCCACCTGTTGTCCTGTGTATCTTTTTCAGCATAATCTTGCTCTTTGTAGGGTTTTGCTGCTGTCAAGTATAATCAATACTGAAACTTTCCAGTGAATGGTTTATGGTGTCACAGAATTAGATTTCATTTTCATTTTTGAATCTGTAATGTTGTTGTTTGAAGCATGTTTTATGTTTGTTTTACATTGGCTCTATTTGTTCTGGATCTTGTTTTATATCGTGCTTATCTGTTATGATGCAGATTTCGTCGGTTAAGGTTATCCGCAATAAGCACACTGGTTTGTCTGAAGGGTATGGATTTGTTGAATTTGTTTCCCACGATGTTGCGGAAAAGGTGTTGCAAGAATTCAATGGTGAAACTATGATAGATGCCGAGCAACCTTTCCGTTTAAACTGGGCTAGTTTTAGCACTGGTGAAAAGCGCTTAGAGAGTGGTCCTGATCTCTCGATTTTCGTGGGGGATTTAGCGCCAGAAGTCACAGATACTTTGTTGGAAAAACTATTTTCTGAGAAATATCCATCTGTCAAGAATGCAAAAGTTGTAATAGATGGCAATACTGGTCGATCAAAGGGATATGGCTTTGTGAGATTTGGAGATGATAGTGAGAGGAGCAAAGCTATGTTGGAGATGAATGGTGTGAAATGTATTAGCCGCGCTATGCGAATTGGTCCTGCAACCCCTAGGAAGCCAAGTGGTTATCACCAACAAGGTATATTGTATAATCTTTTATCTTTCCTTACCAAACCATGTGCTTTGTATCTATTGGTTGCGTCCTGGTTACTTGTATTTCATCTTGAATCAACAATTGCTTCTGAAGAACATGTTTTTGTTATGTACAGTACCTTTCCAGTCTCGTAATATTTGTTGGACTTTGTAGGTGGGTATATGTCAAATGGTGGCTTTCCTCGACATGATGGGGACTCATTGAACACAACAGTAAAAAAAATTCCTTGTCCATCTCCTTGAATTTAAGATGATGGGGACTCATTGAACACAACAGTAGTTGTTTTTCCATGATTGTGGCTGTGTGAAAGATGGGTATGATCATTATTCCTCCATGTTTATATTGCAGATATTTGTTGGAGGACTTGATTCTAGTGTCACAGACGAAGATCTTAGACAACCTTTTGCCGGTTTTGGTGAAATAGTCTCTGTCAAGATACCTATTGGAAGAGGATGTGGATTTATTCAGTTTGTGAACAGGTAACATTTATGCAGTAGTGAAGCTGTGAATTGTGGATGTTGACTCTAGTATTTGATTCTTGACATCTCACCCAATTTGATATGGTACTTGATGTTTGTTGCAGAGAAAATGCAGAGGAGGCTCTAGAGAAATTAAATGGGTCTATGATTGGTAAACAAACTGTTCGCCTTTCTTGGGGTCGCAATCCTGGCAATAAACAGGTAACTTTGTTATATCTTTCGTAGGATTACATTTTCGACATTCCAGTCCATTTGGTGTCTTCTAAAGTACTTTCTGTTACAAATTCTCACCGATCTTTTGGTTAATAAGACTTCCAAATCTTTCCTAGGCTGAGTTTTCTTTTACTGAATGATTTCTCGAAGGGGTGGGTGATCTAATATATGATTTGGCCTTGCTTTGGTTTCTTTATTTATGGTTTGCTGCGTTTTCGAAAGTTTCAAACTTTTTTTCTAGACTGAGTTTTTCATTACTGCCATGGATTCTGTTTAACACCAAGAACAACTATTTGTAGATAACATAAACATAGATTAATTGTAACCTTATTTATTCTGAGTTCTAGAATAAGCATTTCGGTTTGGTTTGGTTTATATGTGCAACAACGTAGTTTCTCATCTCTGACCAAAGATGTATGCTTCTTCTTTGCAGCCTAGAGGTGAGTATACTGACCCTTGGGTTGATCCATACTATGGAGGACAATATTACAACGGTTATGGATACATGGTACCACCACCTGTTGACCAGAGAATGTACCCTGTGGCACCTTATGGAGCTTATCCGTTTTACGGTGGTCATCAGCAACAACAAGTAAGCTGAGAAGAACAATAAAAGAAGTTAGTAGGTATGAGACAAAACTGTCTTCTTCTTCTCCTCTCTCTATCCTCTCCTTGGTTAGCTCCTTGGCAACGAATTTTGATAAAACCATAGTGCTACTTAATTTATGTAGGGATTTTGATTGGATTGATTTATTTTATTTGATTCTCAGATGCTTATATTATGGTACTTTATTTGATCTAGGATTGAGTTGTGGTTTGTGCATTTTGATGTCTGCTTTTGGTATCTCATACTAGTGTGAGTTAGATTAGTCTCGAACACAATTACTTTATCTTTAGGCACTAAGTGATAACCATATAAGCCTAACATAACACAAAAACACTACAAGGTGAGTGCATACATGGAGGGATTTAGAACAAACATGAACCAACACCCATACGTCCATGATCTTATATTTCCATTACAACTATGCATATATCTGAAAAATACATAAGAGCAAGACACATCCTGAAAAAACTTGTGTTGCTCAAGGGTAGAACAATACTACTATTGGGCCTCCGAGTTTGGGTTTTTGGGTCGGACCGGATTATTCAGGTTCTCAAAAACTATACCGAATTTAACCAAACAAAAAATCAGTTTGAGTTGGGTTTCGGGTCAGGTTTAGTTTTGGGTTTCTATTGTTAAAACGGTTAAACTTCAAGAAATAGTTAAATCAGTAAAAATACGGTTTAAATTTCGATATATATTTTAGTATAAAAAAAATTCTGGATATCGGGTCGGGTTGGGTACCAAACACAAATCCCAATCTCTCCAAATTAAATCGAATTTCGAATCGGTTTAAACCAAAACCTGAAAAAATCAGGTCAGGTCCGATTTTGGGTCGGGTAAAAATCGCATTGAAATCTCAGTAAGGGAATTGTTAGAAAGAACTCAAAGAAGGGAGAATTCTTTGAGAATGTGCCTAGTGTTTTGACCAGTACATAATTTTTTGTACAAGAATGATCCAATTCTGACTAATACAGATTTTGTAAAAACATCACTTATAGAATGTTCTTTGAACTTAGCTAAAAACATTAAACTTAAAGAATTGGCTCATGGACATTAACTCAACTTTAGCATAAACAATATTGATCGTTGTTATCAGTGCTTGGTCAAGATCTTATCTTGTGTGACATATACTAACAAAAAATATACATAAAATTTGTTTTAAACGACACAAAGGTTTGAATCCACCGCAACACGTTCACTCATCATGGTTTCAAAACACATGCCCACACCACCATCCTCATTATTTTTTCTGTACGGATCTATCTATCTCTTTCCCATAATACTTCATTTTTTGTATTTTTAAAACATATAGTATAGTATTTTTAATTTTGTATTGCATGTGATAATGTGATGTATGTAGTAGTAGTTAGATTACCAACATCTCAGTTCATAATTATATATTCAAAAAGAAAGATAACAATTAGTGGAAGATGCTTTTAAGTTTCTTTAGGCCAAAAGGAAACGACCCGATTAGGTAGTTGTGGTATCAAATCATTCATTAGCTAACACAAAATATCATATTTGAGTGTTTATACTTGTTATGGTATGAACATAAAGTTGAAAAGAGACGAGTCAACAACAACATAAGTTATGTAATAATATGATTTTGCCATCCATGATTGCGAACAACCTAAAGATAAGTGTGTAAACAAGAGTTTGTGGACTAGTTTCCGTTTTAGATGAGAAATATATTTAAGCGAGTACAAAAAAAATACATATGGAATATAGATTTATTGTTTCCAATAACTTATCATTTTTTGTACAAATGTTGTCATACTTCTCTAAATTAATATATAGATCAATCATACGAAATAGAAAGTAATACAATATAAGATATGTATTTCCAATAATATATAAGATTCAAATACATAAGATTTTCAAAATCATAAAAGTCGATTTAGATTCATTAATCTCGCAAGAGTTTTGATTTGATATACTATTTATCTAAACTTTACAATTTGAGTTTTTTTTTTTCTTGTGAAATTGACAAGTATTTTCTAGTATTCAAGAAAGCAAGAGTTTTGATTTGATATACTATTTATCTAAACTTTACAATTTGAGTTTTTTTTCTTGTGAAATTGACTAGTAGTTTCTAGTATTCAATAAAGCAAGAAAGCATTAGATGCTATGTGTAAGTGATTTAGTGCCTAGCGCTTGAAATGAACTAACTGAGGTGGGCACAACTCATTTGAAAAAGTATAGCGGATCTTTGCTTAATCAGAACCTCAACCATTTTAAGCGATTTAGGTAAATTATAACCTATAATATATACATAAAAATTATATAATAATAACTATTAAAGATAAATATTTTAAGTTTTAAAACTAAAATTAGACAAAAATATATATTTAATTTACATCAAACTATATACAGAAGTTTATAACTATGTATATGAAGATAAAACTTAGTTAAAACGGAAAAATATACTAAAAAACTTCTATAATTTTAGGCAGTCAAAATGATTGTCTAGGCGTTACTGAATACCTAGCGTCTATACAAAACCTAGACAACCCTTAAGACCACTTTTTAAACACTTCTAAAGAATTTGTAAAAGCTAGTCATTTGAAGAGTTTTTTTTTCTTAACTCTTGATATATTATTTATTGTAAATTATGAGAATTATTACAATGACGATTCTACTACGGACATGTCTCCTCCGACCCTATTAAATTCACTATAGATTACACATTTTTCTGACGAAACCTCCTTTTCTATGCATAGAATCACGGCGAACAGCTCTAGTCGTGCATTATTGTAGATCCCATGTAAGTTTGTTTCCTTAATCTGCAAATTAATAAATCGCATTATCCATTTAAAGAGTTATTTTGCATACAAAAATAAATCCCTAAAGAAAATCCTATAATATCATCAAAATACTACTACTCCATTTATGTTCAATTTAATGTTCTCATAGCAACTACTACTATATACTCCCTCTGTTTCATTATAAGTGATGTTTAAGGTTTTGGCACACTAAATAATAAAACATATAACTTACTTATTTTCCATAAAAACATCATTAACTAATATAAATTCAACCAATAAGAAAGTATGATGTAAAATATAATTGGTCAAAAAATATTAAATATATTAAATTTTTGCATAGGAAATTGAAAACATCACTTATACCGAAATAAAAAAAATTGGCTAAAACATCACTTATAATGAAACAGATAGAGTATCTTCTAGCGACGGTTTAGCTTCAATTGATGCTTCATCTTAACACATAACACCTCAAGTGAAGTAAAGTAACCAGTTTCATCCTAAATCAGATTCGAATCCACTATTAGTCCACACCATCTCTTCTTTTTAGTCATTATCTAATTTGGTGTAACGGCCAAAAATCTCATAAAATCGAACCGTGATTATCAATTGACAAATGTAGTTAACAACTTAAACCACTTTAATAAAAGCAATTGTAACGTCTGTTGTTTAACAGCCAAAAGTCTCCTAATCTCGTTAACAAAACCGTGATTACCTACCAATCAAATCATGCTTATTTTATGGGTTTTGGACCCAAAAAAATAACCTCCTCCAAATTGCCATTTTATGCAAGTTAATATTCTAAATTATTAAAATACAGGTTAATTCTATAAAATATAAAATATAATCCGTCAACATTATTGTTAAATTTGTAAATTATTGTTAAATATAATATTAAATCTAATCCCGTTGTTAGAAAATTCAAATCCACTTTTAGAAAATAAAAAAAAAAGTTATTGTGAGTGTAGAAACATTTAGAAAATACACATAAATTTTTTATATTTTTTATATTTTTCATAAGATTTATTTACCTTTTTAATAAGTATATGGTAAAATTATTTAAAAAATGACGATTTAAAATGTTGTTCCCAAATTTTGTACTTTAGTATCAGGAAAGTAATTTATTCACAACTTTCTTGTTCTTTTCCCAAAAAAAAAATTATTGCAACTTTATAAATATCAGTTCATTCTAATCTCAATGTTAATCTTAGTTGAAGAAAAAATAATTATGTTTTAGTGTACTCATTAAAAACCTACTAAAATTTTATTTATATATTCTGGCTTTTAATTTGTAGCAATCTTTTTTCCTTTTTAATTTTTGGCAAAAGCTAAAACATTATATTTTTTTTTTTTGAGACAGAAGAAAATATATATTGAATATTTTAAAGATACAGACAAAAAAAAAAAAAACACAATATAAAAATAAAATAAAAGAAGATGACCGACCGTTTCACCGCTTCTTTCGATTACCCCTCACACTTATTATTAGTTTTTGGCTTTCCATGAAAAAATAAACAAATCAAGAAAGAAGCTGAAGACGAAACATCACCAAATCTTTCATCTTCTACTCTTGTCTCCACTTCTCTTCTCTGTAACATAAACATATTATTATTATTACCAAAGTCATTCAACGTTCCAGCTGTACCTTCTCTGTTCTTTCAAAACTTCAGAATGATCACCACACTTGCTCTCTGATCCGAATTGTTATACTACTTTACAACTTCTTCATAAGGTAATTTTGAATTGTGGTTTGGTTCTTTAATGTTCTGTGATTAAATTGTTTGAAATTTTGGATTCTTACAGATTCTTTACTCGGTGACGAATATGATGATGAGTAGTAGCAGTAGCAACACCACCAACAGTAGCAGCAGCAGCAGCAGTAGTAGTAGTAGTACAATTGTGAGTGAACAGAACAATCTCAATCGTTTTGATCCATTTTGTGTGTTGATGATCTTTTGTCTTCTTGGTGTTGTTCAATTGTTAGATTCAGACAAAATTGTGATTTTGTGTGTGTTTTTGTTATGATCTTGAATGCAAATCTTCGAAAATTGAAGTTCTTGAAGTTCTTTAATTGAACTTCATGCAATCTCCTTGAACTTTTGGGTTTTATATCAAAGACTTTTCTATATTCTTGTTGTAAAAGTTTTTTTTTTTTTTGGTCTTGTTTGGTTTTGAGATGATTGGATATGTATAATTTTCTCTGATTGATGCAGGGGAAGAACCGAAAGGCGGTAAATCGAGAGAAGATAATATCTCTGCAACAAGATGTAACCGGTTTTTTCGAGTTTTGTGTTTCTTTAGTTATGATCAATACACAGTTTTATAGATTGTTGTTTTGTTTCTTGAAAGGTTGAAAAGCTGAGGAAGAAGCTGAGGCTTGAAGAGAACATTCACCGAGCAATGGAAAGAGCTTTTAATAGACCTCTTGGTGCACTTCCCCGTCTTCCTCCATTTTTACCTCCACCGGTTAGTAACTTGGAAAAGATAGCTTAGTTTAATTACTTTTCGCGCAAAATCTTGTTTAAAATTGGGATTTGAGTTTTTGGTTCTTCTTGTTGTAGATTTTGGAGTTACTTGCAGAAGTGGCTGTTCTCGAAGAGGAAATGGTTCGGTTAGAAGAACATATTGTGCATTGTAGACAAGAATTGTATCAAGAAGCAGCTTCTACATCTTCATCGATAGCGAAGTTGAAATGCTCAGCTGATTTGCCTATGCATTGGGAGAGAAAATCAAAGTCAGCTTCTAGTAATGCTAGAGAATCTGAATCTGAATCAAAGTCAGCTTTTAGTAATGTTTCAGGTGAGGTTATAGGATTCTATCTCAGGTTTCCTGATGTGATTTAGACTGAAATATGATGCTAATGTTCTGTTTCTAGATAGTCTGAGGGGTAAAGAGAACAAGTTGAGTGCTAATCCAACGATCAGAACACCGGTGAAGAAAATGCATATTATTCATACACAGCTGAATAAGAGTTTAGATGCTCAGAAACTTCAGGTAAATAGACAATAATTCCATCTTTTAATATGTTTTTGTTGCATAGGTTTACTTTAGATTTTACTTTTCATTAAAACGGCAGGAATGTCATACTCCCCGCAAATCAAATGCAGAGCGGAGGTCTTATGATGGCGCTAAGGGCTGCGACCCGAATAAAATCTCCGAGGATTTAGTTAAATGTCTCTCTAACATTTTCATGAGAATGAGTTTAGTAAAGAAAGCCGCGGTTACAAAATCTCAAGAAAACGCATTCATCAAAGATCCTTATGGAATTTGCACGAGCTTTACAAGAAGGGATATTGGTCCATATAAGAATTTTAAAGATGTTGAAGCAACTTCAGTAAACCGAAATAGAATGTCGTCAAGCTCCTCATTGTTTCTCTACCGCCAACTGAAGTAAGCGCGCGGTTTAAAAAATCCTACTTCAAAAATGAAAGTTTCTTTAGTTGATTTGTGTATTCAAGATTCATTAAAATTCTATTTCTCCAAATTTTCAGAAGTCTGCTTGGAAAACTTTCTTCAGTCAACTTGCAGAAACTTAATCAGCAGGAGAAGTTAGCTTTCTGGATTAACATTTATAACAGCTGCATGATGAATGTAAGAACTAATCAATATCTATATCAATATGTTCCTATCTTGAGGTTATTAACTAGTATTACATTTAAACATTATAGGGTTTCCTTGAACATGGAATACCAAAGAGCCATGATATGGTGACACTAATGCAAAAGGTAAGTCCAAGATTATAATGTTCTACATGAAAAATGAAAAGATAACAAAACAAAAATCATTTGTAAAGGGATTAGTGTTTCTAATTAAGATGGTCCCTTGTGCTTGCAGGCGACTATAAATGTGGGAGGCCACTCTCTAAATGCAATGACGATCGAACACTTCATCCTCCGCTTACCGCATAACTCAAAATATGTATACTCTTCGTTCGCTGGTCCATTTCCTTTTGCTAGAGTTCTCATTATGATCTATTAATGTTCTTTTTGCTTGACCTATATCAGATTTCACCTAAGAGTTCAAAGAAAAATGAAGTGGCAGCAAGAAGTAAATTTGGGTTGGAATTGTCAGAGCCACTAGTAACATTTGCTCTCTCATGTGGTAGTTGGTCATCACCCGCGGTAAGTAGATGTTTATATAAAGATTACTACACTTACTCGTGGTTCGAAAACTAAATGAATGGGTTGAAACATTATGAAGGTACGGGTGTACACCGCGGGTAAAGTAGAGGACGAACTAGAGGTGGCGAAAAGAGAGTATTTGGAAGCATCGGTGGGGATATCCGTGGCGAAAATGGGGATACCGAAACTAATGGATTGGTATAGCCATGACTTTGCAAAAGACATTGAATCATTGCTTGATTGGATTAGCCTTCAGTTGCCTACTGAGTTGAGAAAAGATGCTCTCAACTGTCTTCAACAAGAGATGTCTAAGGCCCCTTCCTCTTCTACTTCTCTTGTCCATGTTATCCCTTATGACTTCACTTTTAGATACATTTTTTCTATCTGAAAATTGTAGGAGAGGTTTGTTTTCTCTCTTTAGTCTTTTGGTTTCGATAGTATTTGTATACACCAACATAAAAAGTACATAAACAAGGAGAAACCGAGATTATCAAATAATGAGATATGAAATAATCTATACTAGTACTAACTGAACTTTACACTTTTTGTAAGAAATTACATATAAATGCTATTTGTCTCGCGGTACATCACGGATTATCTACTAATATTTAGATAAATTATAATGTCTAGATTTGTTATTAGGAAAAAAGAGAAAATGCACTAACAAAAATATGACTGAAAATGTGACATTTTATATTGTTAAGAACCTGTAAAAGTATATTCATTTGACAGTTACATACATTGATAAATCAATAATATAAGACTATACATAATTATATCAAAATTTCAAGAGAATAGATAATATAATCTATTTCATTAGATGTCTACAAAGAAAAGTAAGAAATATAAATTTCATGAAAATGTATATTTTTAAGAAATTCTTCTTGTGTCTCTTTCTTGAAGTGATAGAAAAATGTTGGGCTTCAATTATCATTTGGGTCTCATATCGGCTCAGTGCTTGTAAAGCAAAATCATATGGCCGTTCTGTTTTCTAAAGGCATGAGCTAAATTTTCTCTAGTTCATCGTAGAGTTTTTTTTTCTTATATTTGATGATGATAAAATGTACATAAGTAATGAACATAGGTTCCAGTAGATTAAAATGTTCAATTTTACCAATATTTTCATTAATATGTGATTAAGACTCTTAGTCGACGATACAATTGAACATTCACTTTTCTTTTCTTTTCATCGTCGAAACCCCGTATATTAAGTTATCAGAAATAACATGCAATATACAGATTTAAACAGCGTAGATGTTATTATAAGACCAACATTATCAATAGGATCTTAGCTCATTCTTAGCTTAATATTTGGTTTTTTTTATTTAATTTAAATGGTAATTGATTTTTTTTTTGTGTTATGTGTTCTTATTCAACATTTTTCTTTTAATTTCTTTTGAAAATCCATTTTCTTGTTTCATGCTTTACTATTTTAATTAAAAAAATTAAAACATTGGAATTATTTGGGATATTTTAATTTAATTTTAATTTAAGACCCTAGACTACAAGTCATCTCTAAACGAATCAATTATGAATTTGCCATTTTTTGGACCAAGTTTTTAATTTTGCCATTGTTGGTAAAATATATGGATTTTTCATTTTTCAGGTTAGAAAAATGTGATTAAACACGCGTTTTACTCGTTATGTTTGGTTTTAGTCGGTTCTAATTTTATTTAGGGTTTAGTATTTACTATAAAGTATGTCTTTTAGCAACAAAAAAAATCAAAAAATGAACACTTTTAAAAGTTCAAAAATGGCAAATCTATAAGATTTTAGCAAAAATAGCACATTCGTAAAATTTGCCCTAGAAAATAGCAAAATCCGTAAGAACCCTATCTAAACATTCACGTTCATTTATTTTTTTCTATATAATCATCATTTCAAAATCTAGATAAGTGTTTTTACTTTTTGCCTTTTCACAAGAGTGGTACCTACGGAAAAGATGAAGAAGACATAAGCCATTGCCTTATATGTCCCATAAGGAACATCTCATCAACTATTCTTTTCCCTCCATTAATAATGCTCAATTTAAAAGTTCACCTTTTAGAATAATCATCAACTAAACTTTCAGAAAAAAATATTAAGTTTCTAAAGAAAATATTTTATCACCATTTAACATAGTAACAAAGGACGTCAAAAATAGAAAAGTGTAACAAACAGTTAATGAGACCTGAGAAAGTAAATACTAAGCTCTGTGCCCTGACCACTACCTTCAGGGTTGATCATATACAATGCTTCAGAGTCTTTAGAACCAATCACTCTATCGAATCGAGCTCTCATGTAAGTCATTTCTCCTTCTGTCTCTTGATCATATTGGTTCTTACAAGGTAACACTCCAGCACCCATTGAAACACCTCTTAGTGCATCAATCACATACATCTCCTCCTCACTCATGTTCTTTCTCCTTATCGAATACCCGATTTTTCGGCCGTTACAATAAATCCCCCATACGTACTCTTCCAACACCTTCTTCCTAGATGTCTTTGTCTCGCTTTCTAAAGCAATCCTCACTGTCTCCGAGGCCATTTCCTTTTGTAGCGCCGAAGTTAGCATCGGGAGCTCGATGATGAACATTGGTAGGCAATGAGGGTCTTCTTGAATTGCAAGAAAGACTCTCCCTTTGCGAAAACCGAATATTGTTCCCGTTGTTGCGTAGTCTTTAAGTAAAGGTCTTCGATGCCCTCGGCTTAACAAGTTAACCATCTTGCAACCAGATGATAGCATTGGTATGAGCTTGAACATTTTGAGAACCCCTCCACCAATGCTTCCGGAAGATTTCTTCGAATGTTTAGAGTCCACGGAATTTCCCGTGTGCCGCAAGAGCGAGAGCACAGCCGAGCTATCCATATTGAAGAAGGGGCTAGATCGGATCGGCATAGCTAACTTCTTCTTGTTCTTCTTATTGTGTGTGTTTGTGGATGAATATAAGATTTGGCATATGAAGAGACACCACATATATAAAGATATATAATGGGGAGGGGGGGGGGGGTCTAGTACTAAGTTAGGAAGATGGTTTGTCATTTGATTTGGGAATCTTGGAAAAGAAAAAAAAAAAGAGAAACCAAATTGGTTTTTGGAGACATGTGTGAAGATAAAAAAGGAGAAAACCACTATTCCACATTGTTTCTTTTTCTGGTTTATGAATAGACAATCATGTATTGCCAAGCCACACGTTACCATTTAGTTTCGAATGTTTTAAGCATCAGTTTTGGCGTTTTAGGTTTTACATCCATATACATATTTACAAACACATCTTTCTCTTTTTAGAAACTACTTTGAGAATTTGGTTTTCATTGTAACTAAATTTAGCTAATAAATATATATATTTTATTAAAATTGAAAAATTATAAATTCAGAGAGAAATACATGAAGAAACATAAAAATGTCAATCAGGATAGCTCGACCTAGACCGACAAAATCCACAAACCCTACATGGCTACATATATCATCTAGCATATTAAACTTTGGTCCGAACATGGTATTAAAGCTACTCTTTTTACAAATCCAAAATAATTAGAATGCAAAAATGAATAATCAGTAATACATATGTTCAAAGCTTTTCTGGTTGCTTTGAGATTGGTCGCCCTTAAGTCCTAAAAGTACATACTAGTTCGAAAAACCTTATTCTTTTGGATCAGGCTTGTATATTTAGGTTTCAGTCTTGATTTTTCTATGGTCGGGTCGAACTAGATTTTGGCCCTATATATTTGACATGTCCTACGTTGAAAAACTAGTTTTTTTTCCTCTCTTTTGGTTGGGACGACGGGTTAAGAATGGGGACGAATATGTATGTCTTGTTTGAAAATATTTTTGTTGTAATTTTTTTAGTTAATGATTCAGTAACATAAGTGTAGTATCATGCATTGTTACAAACAAAAACATACCAATATGGGAATGTATTGAATATTATTTTAATGAACAAGTTTTATGCATTAATGGTATGCGGATCAACGACCTATTCCCCCCCCCCTCTCCCAAGAACTATCACATCGTATCAGAACTACACAGAACTTTGATATCATCTTCAAGTTGTAATAGGAATAAAACTATCGATTCGGGTAGTTTGAAGATAAGGTCAAAGTTCTGTTTAGTTCTGATACAATATGATAGTTTGGGGGGGGGGGGAACTATCCAGATTCAAACCCCCATTATACATGTTGTTTGCAAAAATCACTCTCAAGATAAAGATAATGATATACATTCAATGAAAAGAGTGTTATGACTTTTAACAAAAAGAGTACAATAACTTAGCAAAGGAGAGGGGCTACACATGCAGGTCAAGCTAATGAAAACGATGGTAACGAATGATACATATGGATATGACCATATATGCTATTAGATATATCTTTAAACAAACCAATATGTCTTATATATTTCATACTTTTGTTAAAAGATATTTGATAGTGGAATAGAGTACTGAGGGGAGACCACACACCCGAAACGTTCATGGGTGGGGGATGGGTTGGGTCATCATTAAGATAACCAAACCTACACATGTGTATATACTTTGGTCCTTTGACAAACAATTCGTCGAATCACGTTCGATTCTTTTGTGAACAAGCATAAGTTTTGACATATATATTGTTTCAAACAACATTTCTTGTCTTGTAAATGAATTTCAAAAGCTAAAAAAAAAAAAAAAAAAAATCACTCTTGAATTTTTGGGATTAAAGTTTTAGAATACCTAAAATTTGCATTCCTTTTATATGAATCTAAGAAACTAGTAATAGCATTTTCGACGAGTTTACTTCTCAATTAATTTTTAGGAAATGAAATTTTAGTATTTTTCATGTTGATTTTTAAATAATTGAGAAATTTTTTTGAATGATTTAATCTTTGTCAATTATTCCATGTGCTTGATTTTTCTCCAAACACCGGTATTTATTTAAGTGAGACATTTAATTTATCCAAAAGACTTTTATTTCCCTCATACAAGCATGTGATATATTTTCTTTGAGTTCATTTGATATATCATTCATGATAATACCAAATAAACATATTTTGATAGATTCATTCAACCAAAAAATAAACTATATACATTTCACTGAGTTTACACTACCCTATGTGGCTATATCAAAGAGCACTTTAACCAAAATAATTTTGCAAGTGTTATTGACATCTTGAGAAAAAAAAAGTAAAGAGTGGTTTGGCAAAAGGCATGTGCCAATGTCTCAATTAAACTTCAATAAAGCAATCCACTAATGATTGTGTGGGAGAGTCATCTTTACGAATTATTATTTCTTTCAATTTTATCTATAAGCTTTATTTGATAATAACGTCAAGTATGGGCAGCACCAACTTATCAAGAAAAACTTAACTTACCTTTATTGGAGGGGCCTCACTCACTAGACGACCACAATTTAGTTTAGTAGTTGCAAATGAGACACTTGTACTAATCCAAAATCACTTCATGTGTTTTCTTTATAAGTCACTACAAGTTAGTTGTGTATGAAAGGACTTGATAGTCTAAAGATCATAAAACCAAAAACTAGTCGGAAGATCTTAAAGCCACAAGAACTAGTAGATTATATTTGCTAAATATGGTGATCATCATCATGGAAAGAAACACACTCAAGGATTAAGGTATTTAGAAAAAACACATAGAGAATCTGTAGATTAAAGCTATGATTGTAATAAAGCATGAAGTGAAGTGAAGTAAACCATTAATGTGAAAAATGTGGTGTGAAGCTTTTGATGTGAAATAAATTGCATAGAATAAAACATGTAAAATATGTATGGAAAGAATATGTTATGTAATATTCTTAAAGTACTATAAATACCAAAATTGGTGAAGAGAATTCATTAAATCACGTACTATAAATTCCAAGTTTGGTGAAGAAAATTCATCACAAGCTTTGAGTCTTTTCGATATCCCTTAATGCATGTACTATAAATATCAAGCTTGGTGAAGAAAATTCATCATAAACTAAAATCGTAAGAGTCTTTCACTCTTTTGTAATCCTTTGAGTGTTTCAATAATAAAAGCTTTATCGTATTGTATAAAATGTTTACCCATTGAGTCTATTTAGATAAACACTTTCCATAAATTAGTCTTTCATATCTAATAACTTGATCCTAATAAACTTTCAACGTGGTTGTAATCCAAATACCAAATTTTCAGGTTACGAACTTATCATGAATACTTGGAAATGAACACAATCGAAATAAACGAAAAAACATAGATTTATACGAGTATTTTGCGAACCATTGTGGCGGAATCAGTCTATGTCCCAAGAATGAGTTCCCACAACTTACCACTAACATATGAATTGTTTGTTAGTCTTTATTGGTCTTTGATGAATATAACATTTCAATCATTTAGATTATGTTGATATACTGCTAAAAGCTGGCTCGGTGTCAAACTGTCATTTAGAATTTAGAGGAAAGTGCTGCAAAAAAGTATCAACAACCAAACCACAATAACCCTAACAGACAGACATTTCAAAAACTAAGAGTTATGTTCAGTTTCTAGTCTTCTCCACCTGAGGACTTAAAGCTCATTTACAACTTCTACTCAATATGTTCCACCTGAAGACTGCCAAAATGTACCTTAGAAATAGAAATAGAAATAGTGGAGGAATCCATAAGAAAATGGTGAAAGGAAAAATATATTCTCACCTGTACAGAACTGTCCAGAGGAGAACTTTTTAGTGCTGTTATGTTCAGAACCTGAACAAGTTACAACAGTATCTTTAGACAGCCTTAAAAGGTAGACAATCTTGGTATTGTGACACTATCTATTCATTAATTCCATTAATAGCAATCCTAAAGGCATTGAAAATTTTTATCGAGTTCGAAGAAACGATACCTGTCACATTCTTGAGGAGGATGGACGGTAATCCTCATATACCCAGGAAGTTTTTTCTGAAGAATTAGGCGCTAGCCTGCCTTTTAGCCACCCGAAGCGAACAATCAGCTCTTCCAAGTCCATGACAGCAGCCACTACAGACTCTGATTCCATGATGTTCAATGGAAGATCATCATTGCTTTCCATCTTTTCTGTGGATCTCTGGTTTTTTTCTTCTCTTGATTCAGCTACGCTCACTTCATCAGGCGGTCTCTGCTTTTCTTCTTCCATGGATTCAGCTGCACTCACTTCATCTGACGGTCTCTGCATTTCTTCTCCCATAGATTCGGCTCCACCCACTTGACCTAATGTAACAACACAAAAAGAAAACATTTGTTTTCCACATTAACCAAACTATAAAGATAAACAAAAGGAGTTAACAGCTAAAACATTGGGAAAAATAGCATTGTTGTTAAAAAAAATTCTAACCTTCATTCACATGTTTCACTAGCTTAGCGCATTGCCTCTTTTCCCCATCCTGAAAGAAAAATGGATGATAAAACAAGCTTAGCAACAATAACAACATGATAACAAAGTTTAGAGTATACAAATGATACTTTGCATCACTTCCATTACCGTTTTGGATCACTTACACATACTGAAATTGTTAAAAACTTAAAATACATAAGACTTAATTAACGAGATTTAAGCCGTGCATAAAGAAACAACAAAACAACTTTAGAGTCATAACTAAATAGGTATTATTTGCATTAAGTTGTTACATCCATCCCTTCTCAAATACTAACCTTAGAAAAAGGCACAGTCCAACCATCGTCAAGTGACCATTCCAGCGATGGACGCACATCCTTAGACAGAGCCTCGTATATACTCCCTTCGCCATATGGTGGTGCCAGCAATTCAATCTGTGAAATAGATCAAAACGAAGTGCACACTCATTTTCTACTACCAAGTACATAAGCCTGCATCTAACGTCACAAAATAAAGCTTAAATGGAACTTGTGGAAGTAAAGAGGATATGAGCATAAACACAGGATATGACCATATAGTAGTCGTACGTATCTCATCTTCCTTTGTTAAAGTAAAGAGAAACCAAGGAAATAAAAAGCATGAAATCAGAACAAGAGCATTTGGAGTAACAAAAACACAAGCAGTTTGTAAGAAAAACCCATGTAAAAAACACTAGTCGAGAAATCATGTGATCATGCAATTCCAAATATACAGAGTATAAAAGTTCAAAAAACCAATAGCAAACTTATCTGCAACATAAACCTTTAATTACCTGTAGTGAATCATTGTCTCTCACTTCCAGAACAGTCCCAGACCAATAACAATAGTCTTCCCACCAATCAACCAAATCACCAACCTTCCAAGAATCATGCACAACAATAGCTTCTCCCCGACTACCCTCCTCATTCAGGACTTCACTTTCATGAAACTTTCTTGGAAACACAGGTCGAATCATTAAGTATTTCTCACTCCCACCTTCACGTTGCTGAAACACTTTTGTTGTATGTATATCTGAGTAATAAGTAGATAGATTATAAACATGTTTACAAAATTACATCTTAACAATCATAAACTCTGCATAAATGTATATATAGTCAATGTAACATTAAAAAATCGAAACTACCTTCTCCTGGATAATCAAGATACTCCACATTGTAGTACAGTGATCTCCCTTTCTTGAATATCTTCAGAATCTAAATAAAATAATAAAAACGCAAAACATTCATCTTTTACATCAAACACAATTGTCCTAATATTAGACAAGGATTAACAAAAGGAGTACCTTGCATTGAAACCAAGCTCCACGATAACCCGATTCGAAAGATCTTAACTCTACACTTTGACCAACTTCAAATGGTGGTAGATTGATCTCAGCCATTTCCTTTTTTTTGGTGATCAAACCGTTAACTGCATTTAGTAATCAAGAATGTATGTAATATACCAAATAAAACATATGAATATATGATACAAAGATACGGAAACTTCAATTTTACAGATACAAATCTCTCATTTAGGATATGGAAACTTCAATTTTACAGATATAAATCTCCAAATCTCTAAATTTACAGATAAATCTCTAATTCTACAGATAAACACAAAACAAACCATAAGGATATGGAAACTTCAATTTCACAGATACAAATCTCAAATTTGATAAATCTTTCAATAAATCTGGAGTTATACCAAAGTATTATAAACTAGTGTGAGCAGTTCATAATCAAAACAGAGTCTTACCAAAGATCGCAAGCAAGAAACGAGTCTAGAGAAAACACAGCTCCATTAAGATTTCTCTACCTGAAATAGCATTTCGCATCATCTTAGTTCACGATTAGATCAAATTAAGCTCGACGAACCTAGCTCCGTTGGAATACAAAACTCACCTTTGAAGATGAAGCTTCGTCTTCGATAAACCCTAACGATCTCTCTCTCTGGGTTTTTCCCTTTTTGTTAGTGAAGAGTATCACACACACCTACAAAATGAAGAGGAGGATAAAGCATTTCCATGTAAAGATAGGCCCAATAACAAACCCAATAAAATTAAGCCCAAGTTTTGTTTTTCAGAATCATTTGGGCTTTAATTTAAGTTTGAGCTTACTAATGAATCATAGACTTTATCTTGACCCTTAGAGCAACATTATAGGTAGTATGTTAATTAGGGTATCTTACATTAATTTAGTATTAAATTTAAAAAAGTAGAATTTAAGAGTTTTAATTCTGTTTTTAGTTCTTAAGTTGGGTATCTTAGAAAAAATTATTTAAAAAAAAAAAAAAATAAATTTATAATTTGTAACTTAAGAAAATCTTATAATTATTGCAAATTTAGAATTTGAAAACATACAAAAGAGAGAAATGATAAGATAGAAATTATAACATAAAGTACGGTAAATTTAAACTTGATTGCGAGAAAATTTAGAGTGTTCGACCAAATCGTTCTTCAATTGTTCATGCTTAGCTCGATCTCGAAGTTGAGTTCTAACGGCCATTAGATTGACGAGATTTGAAGGCATATTTGTATCATACGAGAAATCCATTCGTGTACTTCCGGCAGTTTCCGCTTGTTGAAATTCAGTGACATAAACTGAGTATACATATCTCGTTCATCTTCATCTGATTAAAATATTTTCTTCCCACTAAATATTTATCATCTTAGCCAATCAGATTTTATAAAAAAAAAAAAAAAATCAATCAATCAGAGTCTGCCACGTACGGCGTCTCTTAACCCACCAATGGTATCTTCTCCAACATACTCCAGCATAGGTATCTTAACATTTATTATGTTTTTTAATTAAAATTTAAATGCTATTAATGTTAAGATACATCTTGCTGATAATGTTGGTCTTATTAGTTTGTGTGTGTGCCGAAAAGACAGTATAATAGTGTGAGTGGGATTTCAAGAGACAAAACTAGTATGTTAAGGTTTTGTTTAAGATAACTATTGGATATTTATCAAGTATTAATATCCATGACTGTTAAGATAATTTCTCCACCAATTGAACTGAAATTTTGATAGGGTAATTTTAGGTTAAATAGCACTAAAATGGGAACGAAAAGTCGAAACGGGTAGAAAAACAGAGACGGAAAACTGTAAAGAAAAATTTATGGATATATATACGGCAAAGATATTTCAATAAATATACTGGAGATGGCAACCAAATAGAAGTACACATGTTTCCTAAGTTCTACACTGGTTTTATATAGAATTTGTAGAGTTGAGACTGTATTTTTCGATTAGGAATTTAGTGAACAAATGGTCGTTTGAGATTTGTAAATCTTCAAGGATATATCATCTTTATGGCTCTTTTGTTGATTTCATGACTCAGTTGAGAGTTCTAATTGTGTAGTATTTTGATTTGTTTTTGAATTGTGACTTTGCTTATTTCTCAATTCTTAAGAACTAGTTTCATCAACATCAATATACAACACAGATTGAGAAATAAGAAAATCCTTACTAATTCACTACTAAAACCTCTCTATTGTCTTATATTAATCCATTATATCACATGATCAACCTACTCTACTGTTCCACTATTTTACTATTCCTCTAACATATCAAATCAAACTCTATTTATTTACTTGTTTGCAAATCTATATAAAAATTTTGGACTAGTGGGATCTTGGAATTAGCTAAGACTTAACAAGCTATAGAATCACTTACTTGAACATTTTCGTAGAAACATTCAAGACTAAGAATTTCATACTTGAGAAACTACATAAGAAGCTATTCTTAAACATACACAAATGAAGAAATGATCGAATGTGATACAAACAATGATAGGAAGAAAAAAAAAGCTGGCGGTGACTAATTAACCAGACGGGTGAGGATGGGGCGAGATATTTCTACTACAGCCATGGTCAACGTAGCTTGTTGGAACTCTTAGTGAGAGCATATGAGTAACCCGATGAACGAGAAGAATAACTTATTTGGGAGAGATTTTCTAATCCAAAAAAAAATCCGTCTTTTGGCTTTAGGAGTTTCCTATAAAGGGATTAGAAAAAAGTAAATTTAAACATTTTACAATAAAGTCAAGTAAACTTGAAAAAATCTAGACTTATTATCTCGAAAAAATCTCGTTTATTTTCTCTCGTCCCAACTCAACAGTAGACTCCGATCCGTCAGGAGATTGTACAACAATACCTACACCATAATCTACTTCCGTTCTAGGTTCCTCTACGCTATCAACAATATATGGTTCGTTAGAATTATCGTACGAGGGTCTTTCACCATGGAGAAACCAAATCTTGTAACCCGTCATAAAACCATTGGCATAAAGATGACCCATACAAAATCAATCCTAATATTATAAGAATTCTGACAATGCAAACATGGACATTTCACCTTATGGGTGTTTTTTACGCTCAGTTGTTGACTAACTAAATCCATAAATTCTCCTACACCACGAGTGTACTCATCCATCCACGATCGAAAATAATAAGAAGATGACATTTTTCGTATTTTCTCATACATTAACAAGTGAGATGGTAAGAATGAATGGCTTAGGTATTTAAGGGGGGGGGGGGGGAAATAAGGAGTCCATCAATAATCAGTTGGTAATCTTACATTAAAATATATATTTACCAACGGATTTCTGAAAAAATATCAAAACAGTAATACTCCGTAAGTAATCCGTCGATAAATTTAATGGATTACTGATGGAATTTAATTCGTCAGAAATCTGTCGATAATATTGATAGATAACCGACAGATTACTGACGATGTAAAATCCTCGTTAAAATAACGGACGGATTCGGTTACATTTTCCGTCTATAATCCGTTCGGTATTCTGTCAGTAATTACCTACAGAAATATTGCCGTCGGAAAGTTTGTTAGTTACAACCTTGTTTTCTTGTAGTGAATTATAACAAGAACGATCAAGCAGAGTATAGTTTGGAGCAAATTCCAAAACGTATATGGCTTGGCTCTCACTTACAGAGATTTGAGAGATATACAAACACTTTGACACTCATCAACTCATGTTACGTACGGACCTTACGTTATTTCTCTCATGCATGCATTGCATACTCGTAATTGGAAGTCTAATGTAGGTTTGAAGAGAGCTCTAAAATCGATTATTTTTTGAGAAATAAAATAAGATATAATATAGAATACAGTAAAACCTTTATAAATTAATACTCTATAAATTAATAAACACTATAAAATAATAAATTTTGCTGGTCCCAAGTTGTGCCAATATAAAAATTGACCAAATTCGATAAGATAATAATTATTTTGACACCCCTATGTAAACTATAGTCCCAATAATATCATAAATTAATAATCACTCTATATATACATATAAGTAGATATATTAATATATGTTTTTAGGGTTTGATAAAAATGAATTTTCTCCTAGAGTTCACCTTAATAAATAATTTTATGTTAGTATTTTTTTAAAACAATAATCTTGTAATATATATCATCACAAGTTATAAAAATAACAAAATTTTCTTTATGTTTTCAATTTTTAAATATGCATCATATTGTTGAAAAAACAAATATGCATCATATTCATTTTTCATATATAGGATGTTAAAATATAACAATTGAGGTTATTAATAGAGATATACATTTGAATTTATGTATATCATTTGTGTAAATGAATTTATCTATAATATTTGTATTTATAGTCAAATTTCTTTGTTTCCTAAATATAATATTCACTTTCAAACTACTGTATAATTTATAAAATTTAAAATATTAGTCTTGTTTTTGTAAAATTGTGTCAATTCATATTTTTTAAAAAAATTGAAAAACTAAAAATACCACTATAAATTAATAATTATTAATTTACACTATAAAATAATAATTATTAATTTATAGATAAATTAATATCACTATAAATTAATAAAATATCTTTGTCCCAACATTATTAATTTATAGAGGTTTTACTGTATTTGGATGATTAGATTTCCTTTCATGGTTGGGATTATGTGAGAGATTTAACCTTTTCAAAGTCGGTCTTGGATATGAAAAAAAAAATAGTTATAAATCTGAACTCAGGAGATCAATCATATATCTCAGATCGTTTTGTGACACAATCTTTACTCTAAAGAATGTCCAAATACGTCAAACAACCGCAAAATAAAAGGCATAAGAAGAACGAGACGTCTCTATCTCTGTCATCATCGTCTAGATCGTTATCGTTGCTTTCCCATGATGTTACTTTGAACTGCTTGTCCCGTCTCTCAAGATTGGACAGTGCGGTCTTGTCTCTAACCTCCAAGAGCTACAGCTCTCTCTTAGTGTCACATGACTTCTGCCGCACACGTGAGTTGATGGGTTGTAAAGAGGAGTACTACTATGTTTGCTTAAGCATCCCTCCTTACCCAACTCCACGTTGGTTCATACTTCGTCGTGGAGGGCCAAGTCTAGATGATGTCGCCGTGGCGAAGAAGTCTGTGAATCGGTGGTTGAGACCTATCCCAACGTACCCTTATCAGCCTCCAGAATCATCTTCTTTCGTGGTGTTGGATTATGTGATCTATGTAATCGGTGGGGTAATACAAGGAACACCTACTTCAGATGTCTTGGTTCTTGATTGTCTCTCTCACTCTTGGCGTCGCATTAGGTCTATGAGAGTAGCTCGTGCTTCTGCTGCTGCAAACGTTGTAGATGGGAAAATTTACGTGTTTGGAGGTTGTAAAGAGTTTGATTCCTCTAACTGGGCAGAGGTTTTTGATCCAAAGACACAAACTTGGGACACATTGATATTACCTGATTTAGAGATATGTAAGAACACAAGTATGATTGAGAAAAGTGTAGTGATTGAAGATAAAGTTTATGTGGTGGACGAGGAAGAACAATGTTTTTACTACATGCCACGTGAAGGTATATGGAGAAGAGGTATTCGAGATTCTAAGTTAGGAAACAGAAAAGACTGGTGTGCTATAGGGAAACTGTTATATTGTTATGGTACTCGCGGGAAGATACTATGGTGTGAGGCGGATGAGTTGGATCGTTGTGAGGCAGAGGAGTTGAATTGGAGAGAAGTTGAGGGTTTAGGTATATTGCAGTTTGGTTCAAAAGCATGTAAACGTGGTATTGAAGAGAGTCTTGCTTGGAAGCTACACTGGACTATGAATAGTTTCAGCAGACTAAGTAGCAACTCTCGTGGGAACATTGTTGTGTTTTGGAAAGTGCTTATCCCTGGTACTGGGAAGTTGCAGCTTTGGTGTGCAGAGATTTCTATGGAGAGAAGAAGCCAAGGAGGTGGGGTTTGCGGGACAATTGAGTGGACTGATGCTGTCTCTGGACTTGGTCCTAATTCGTATACTGTTAAGGTTTTGTATTCTGTTTCTCTCAATGTTTGAAACCGTTATGGTTTTGTTTGGTTCCAAGTTTGTTATGCCATCTCAGATTAATCTCATTGCATGTAACTTTTTTGATATTTTCATGACATGTTTTAGTTTTTGTAGATGACCTTTGCATTGCATGACAAAAACCCCTTTAGTTGGTTTTAACTTTTAAGGTAATATAACCATTTTTTTTTTTTTTTTGATTACTCAGGGTAAATCCCCGGACCTATTGAAGGATCCGAGACTAATCCCTGGGGAGAGGGTATCCCACGGGTAGGGTCCCCCCCCCCCGTTTTTCAAATGGGCCTTAAGCAAGAGGCCCATACCCATGTGGCCAAAGGGATAAAGCTAGCAATTCTGCGTCTGGGGAGAATCGATCCTTGGCCTAGACCAACAGGGCGACTCTTCCACCAGACTAGAACCACTAGTCCACCACCTCTGGTTTTAATATAACCATTTTGTCACCGTTTGTTGACGTTTTCTGGTTCTTGTCCTAACTTAACCCTGGAATGATATCCATGCATGGTCAAGAACTTGATCTTTTTTGATGTAGTGAGGAGATATATGAAAGAAAATTCATAGCTGTTGAAGCGAATACCCCGGCGACAGATTCGGACTGTGTTACTGTTCACTCATGGATTCAGGTTTTAGGAGCTACTCGTTGGGAGGATGGGCTTTGCACATGGTTAGTTGGCCACACGATTTTACAATAAGACCATCCACATTGGTAAACCTTTTAAGAATGTCTTAAGCATAACTTAATATGAAATTTAATATTAGTTTAATCTAAACACCCCACTAACTTTGTATTGATACTAGATTTTGATCCGCGGTACACCGCGGGATCAATTTATTTTAAAAAATTTTGAATAAAAAATATTATATATATATATATATATTTCTTTTTGAGAAATCTATTTTCATATGTATATGCATACGTAGATAGGGTAAATTTGCATTATAGTACGTTTTTGAAAGATAATATGTTGTTTCATACGTTCACTATTTATAATTTGCAAAATAAGTGGGTGTGTAATAGGGGTTGTGTGTAATAGAAGTTTTTGTGGGGTAAGAGGCTGTTGGGTGAAAAGACTAAAATAGGGCAGATGAGACGTTTGTGTTTGGCCAATAGAGGGTGGACGAGTTTGTTTTTGGCAGAGAGAGAGGAGGTTGTGATGGGTTTTATATTTGTAAACATTGGGCCGATATAAAAAGCCCATTCAGCAAGAATGTGTATGTTTCAGAGACGGGATGTATAGGGAACGAAATCAGGGTTGACATTTATCCTAATTGAACCAGAAAGCTGATTGGTTTACTGGGATTGAAGTCAAAGATGAACTAGTAGGAGGGATCTTGTTAGGAGATAGTCTAGAGACGATAATCGAGGAAGATATTTAGTGAAAATGCTACAGTTTTGGGGGGAACACTGTGGATCAAATATGTTATTAGGGACGACATTTAACCTAATTGAAGCTTAGCTTGGGACGAGAATTGAGTCATAAAACAGATTAGGAGAGGTTAATCAACGATGGAAGGTAATAGTAAACAGTTGCAGCTAGACTCCATATTTTTGTGTACTGTAATTGCAGTGGACGATGTGGTTGTGGTGCAAGCGGGCCGGTGGATTCTGTACAGCACCGGAGAGTGGGATTTCAAGATGGACTCAACCAGGCGAAGGAGGTATGTTAGGTTGTTAGAGGTGTCAAATCTGGCCGAGCTTGAGGAAATGATTAGTGTGATATACATAATAGAAAGAGGAAGCAACTGTGTGGAGCTAAGTTATTTGTTTGATGACAAACTCGCTGAGCTGAATGGGATACCACACGGTCCAACACTCATAGGAGACGAACGACAATTCATGTGCTTCAAGTCGCTGAGCATGGCCGATAGTCTGTAAATTTGTATGTTAGTATAACAAATAGAGGAAGGTTTTTATGTTCTGGCTGCCCCTTCTGTTGAGGTCGTAACTAGTCTGAGGATTGTTGGAGTGGTTGAGCATCCTGAAATAGGTAATGCCCTGCAAACAATTGAGCATGGTTCCTGCTCACAAACACAAGGGAGTGTTGGGTACTTCTCAGGGCTACTGTCAGAGGCAATGGGTTCCAAAAAAAGAGTTGGTGAAGAAGGCCAAAGCACATATGTGGTAATAGAACCAACAAAATAGGCGGATACAGTGGAAGATGGTATGAGGTCATGTGAAAAGGGTGATAAAGCTAGTGAAATGATTTATGATGATGAGATGCTTCTTGGTTTGGTAGAAGAAATTGAGGGTGTGGTTCTAACAACATGGTATACCTCAGATATGATGGAAACTAGTGACGAGGAGTCTAATTCTGATTACAATAGTTATGGAGGGAGTGAGCAAGAGGATGATGATGATGCAGTCTACGATTCAAGCCCACATTTGGTGGTAGGAGATGGTGATGATTTTGTAACTCCACCGCCATTAAAGAAATCAAAAGGGAAGGGTCCAATGATGGAAAGTAGTGGAGGTGAGATTAGTGAGCTAGGAAAAAGTTTCACAAAGGGCATAACAATTACAGATATATATGGCTATGAGGATCCTGAGCCAATGTTTAGAGATGATGAAAGAGATAGAAAGGCTAACCATGTGGATTTGACTAAGGAGGATGATGATATGTACGTTGGGAGAACATTTTTTGACAGAAAGGATTATAGAGTGGCATTGTCGGTGTACGCGATTCATCGCATTTTCAGGTTCAGATTTACAAGGTATGAGAAAAATTCTCTGGTTGCCGAGTGTTACGACAAAAAAAGTTTATGCTCACCAAGTGGGAGACACTGAAGAGTACGAAGTTAGAAAGGCAAACTTTACACACCGTTGTGATGTACAAGCATAGTAAGTTCTCTAAACACGCCACGTCCAGGGTAATTGCTGCATTACCGAGGGCGAAGTATGCAAAGGCGTATTGTGCTCCAAGGGCAAGAGACTTACCAGATAGTATGCTAACTAACCACAATGTCCGGATGACTTACTGGAAAGTTTGAAGGGCCAAAGAATTGGCGGTGGTGACAGCTCACAGAACTGAGGAGAGTAGTTTCATGTTGTTGCCAGTTTATCGACATGTCCTACAAGTAGCTAATCCACATACTGTGTACAATCTGCAAACTGGGGTACAGTTTTTAGTGTCGTTGGAGAAAAAAACATGCAGCTGCTTGGAGTTCCGGAAAATTAACCTCACATGCTATCATGTAATGGCTGCAGCGAATCACATAGGTTTGGAATACATGACACTGGTGGGAGAGATGCACAAAATATCAGTTTGGTCTCCAACAATGGAGGAACCAATACTTCCTGTCCAAGATCCTGGGGAGGTTATTGTACCTAACGAGATAAGGGTTTTGTGTTTGATGCCACCAAAGTCAAAAAGACATACTGGAAGGCCACCTAAACTAAGAATACATTTAGCAGGCGAAACTGAGATAACTATTTTCCTGAAATTTTAATATGGTGTTTCATAGAATCTAAACATGTCTCCAATTATATGTTTTAGGGGGACAAAAAAACAAAGCAACCAAACAAATGTGGGCGTTGAGGAGGGATTGGACACAACAGAGTGACATGTTCTGCTCCGCTAGGTTAAAGAGTATTGATTGGGATGGACGATTTTTTTTATGACACTTAAGATCACAAAGGGGTTAGTTTAATCGCCATTTTTTTGACATTGTAATTTGTATTCCTATTAGATGTTGGATGATGCGATGTTTAATTAGCAGACGAACTAAAAACCTAAATACCAAATCATATCAATCATATGCTAATATGATATTGGTACTTTAATACCGATGTGCAGTTGGACCGGAGGTGGAGACGGCTACTCTGGTGTATGACCTTAGATCTCGACGACCATCCACTCCGAATCTACAATAACTATCTTCATTTGGTTAAACATCATTGTCTTTTTGTAGATATGTGAAAAAGTAGATGTGGAAGATAAGAGTTGAGCGAAGATGAGAAGGGATTGAGGGAGAAGAAGACCAAGAGTCAAGAGACAATGAGAAGAAAAGAGTAATTAAAGAAAAAACAATTCTTTTAGGTTTATTGAAAATTGTTTGAAACCTAAATTTTACTTAGACGGGGCTAAATTATTTTTGCACGCTAATTATGTGACAGCGTTTTATTAGAGCATGTATTAGTAAAAACCAAAATTTTTAGCACGAGTACAATTATTATACAAGGATATCATAACATAGCGTTTTTAAATTTAGAAACGCTATAAAAATATCAATGGTAAGTCAAACATAGCAAAAGCATATAAACTGCTATCTTCTATTGCTATTAAAACATGATATTCTTGTAGTGATTACTCCACAAAAAGTCGGCTATAGTAATAGATATATTAGAACAAGTGGTTTTTGGAAGTTTGATACAAGATATCACATACACTGGCATCACCAAAGCCATAGATTTTAGCAATAGTTCCCTCCCTAAGATAAAACCTAGAAAACCACCCAGAGAGCTTTGCCTTGAGCCTATCTTTAATATAGTTCAATAATTCCACCTTTGAACCACTAAAACATTCATGCATTCCAAGGTACGTTCCACCCCGACCCTCTTTATTGATCCCCAGTAGAGTTTGCAAGGAAATCTTCACTTGGGGATCAATTTTTTGAGCCAAAAGTTATAGAAGATTTGCTCAATTTGATCACTTGGCCAGTAGCAGCCCCATACTTGTTTAAGACTTCTTGTAAGAATGCACCTTGTATCAAGGAAGCCTTACACATGAAAAGGTTGTCATCCGCAAAAAGAAGATGATGCACTTCTGGCCCTTCCTCAGAGAACTTTATACCTTGCAATCTGCCTTCCTCTTACCCTTTGTTGAGTAAGTGAGTTACACCTTCTGTACATAGCACAAAGAGAAAGGGAGGTAAAGGGTCACCTTGCCTCAAGTCTCTTTGTGGAGTGATCATACCAAAAGGTTGGTCATTTATGAAACTGAGAAAGTGAAAGAAGAAACACAGCAAATCAGCCAATCAATCCACCTTTGATGGAATCCCATTGCAGTCAACAAAGCTCTCAAGTAACTCCACTCTACTCAATCATAAGCTTTTGACATATCAGTTTTCACTCCCATAAACTGAGAAGAGATGTCTTGATGCGAATTGAGACTGTGGACTGCTTCATGGGCAACAATTATATTATATGAGATCAATCTCTTAGTCACAAAGGCGGATTGGTTACTGGAGACAATAAAGGGGAGAATAAGTTGTAATCTCTTCACTAGAATCTTTAAGACGACTTTTTACATGACTGAGCAAAGTTTAATAAGTCTCATATCACTCATATCTAGAGGATGATGAATTTTTGGAATTAGGCATAAGTGAATATAATTCCATTGATCACTAAGAAAAACACCATCCTCAAAAAAAGTTTGAATATCCTTTGTGACCTGTTTACCAGCTATCTCCTAATAATTATGGTAAAATATTGTTATTAAGCCATCCGCCCCGGGAGCACTAAACGCATGAATGGAAAAAACTGCCTCTCTTAACTCTTCATCAGTGACCCTTTCAATCAAGTTTTTATTCATTTCCGCAGAAACTTTCTCAGGAAAACCAGCAAACCATTGATGAAAGCTCAAGGGATTAGAAAACTTAAACAAGGATTTGAAATAATCAATAGCTACTTCAGCCTTAGCTGCTTCTGATCTCATTAGGACACCATTGATATCTCAAAGCTGTTTAATTCTTTTCCTTTCTCTGTTGCCTTTCACCGACCTATGGAAGAACTTTGAATTCCTCTTTCCAGATCTCAGCCATTTTTGCCTACTCTTCTGCCTCCAATATTCTTCTTCATTATGATAAGCTTTGGCTAGTTCTCTTTTCAAAATATGAATTTGCTACAGATTTGGCCACCTTTGTGATTGCACCCTTTCTAGGGCTACTTCACATTGGTGAATTCTGTCTTTAGATTTCAAATTATTCTTCTTCTTCCACGAGCTCAAAGACTTCTTACAATCTCTTAGCCATTGAGATAACAAAAAAACACCACTTACCAATCTTGGTTTCCATGCTTCCTTAATGGCTTCTTTAACATCAACTCTGTGAAGAAATCTTTTATCAAAACAAAACTGCCCTTTGTAACATTCCTGAGAAGCAATCAAACAAATTAAACTAGGTCTATGATCCGAGCCTCTCATATCTTGGAAGGTTTGATTAGAGGCTCGAAAGGAGGAAAACCAATCATTATTGCCTAAAGCCCTATCAAACCTACTCTGAATCCAATGATCACCTCTTCTCCCAGCCCACGTAAACTTATTACATGAACTTGGAGATTCCACCATTTCACATATCTGAGAAAGGTTTAAACCAAGCATCACTCTTTCTCGGACCTCCAATTTTCTCACCATTATGCGGAATGTCATTCAAGTCACCCACCATACACCATCTATCTTTTCTGCCAACTTCCAATCTAGATAATCTTTCCCAACCAATACTCCTCAAATTAGGATCCAGATCCCCATAAACACAAGACAGAAAGAAATTTGATGGACCAAACTGAACCCGAAGGTTAATCAAATTTTTATCCTCAAAGAGAAAATCCAGCTGTACACTATTCTTCCAAAAGAGGGCCAAACCACCACTTTTACCAACTGGTTCAACCGTGGAAATTCTATCATATCCTAACAAACATTGCAAATCAAACAAGCTATCCCTACTATGCATTGTCTCCATCAAGAACAAAACCTCAGGGAAGTTCTTTTAACACATCTCCTTGAGACAAAGAATCAACAAATCAAAAGAAGGAAGGAAGATCAATTTTCGTCCATAGCAAAACAACATTTAATTCTTTCGAGTTCTTTCAATATCTTTCACAAACCTTGGCAATTCCAGCTCATTATGCTCATTAACTATTGGGCGATCTCTCATTTGAAATATGTGAATTTTCAATTAAATAATATCTAATATGTGAAATTTCAAATAAATAACTAACTTAAGTTAAGAAAAATATAAGTTAAGAATGTCAAATATATATATATGTATATATTTATTAACGAAATTTATGGAAAATATACAAATTTTAGTACATCTTGGTGATTTGTTGCTATAAAGTCTAAATTTATGTTAAAAATAGTTAAGATATGCAAACTATTAGATTACAAACGATGGACTAAACAAACCAATCAACTTATAATATATGCAAAGTATGCAAAAAAAAAAATAGAATTATCTCATCAGCCAATAAAAATTAGAATTATCTCATCAGCCAATTAATTATATCTCAATGATCTCATGATCCTTGCTGAGGAAAAGTTCTTTAATTCATGGTACAACTTGATAATGGTAAATAAGTAAAAAGACTTGAGAGAGACGACTAGAGATCGATCCTTACCATTGTCTTGAAACGAAAGCAATTAAGAATATCATATATATATATATATCTTTAACGAAATTTATGGAAATATATGAATTTGATCACGTTAGAAGGGTAAAGCTTTGAAATCTTGGAAATTCAATTTTTATGTTTATGGTATTTTTGGAAAACAAAACTTTTCTGGTATTTTTAGAAAAAATAAAAAAATTGTGGTATTTTTGGAATAAAATCTTAAATTGTGGTATCCAATGGTACTTCTAAACATTATATTTCTAGATAATTAATAAAAAAATCAAAGAGATTTAACAGCAGTCGTGAATTCTCTACCTTAATCGGTAGTTGCAAACAAAACAGATTTAACGGCGGTGGTAACTTATCAACTCTAATCGTTAGTGGCAAACATAAAATGTTCCATGTCGGTGGCGGCTTCTCTACTCTAATTGGCGGTGGAAAACAAAAGAGATTCTATGGTAGTGGCTCATCTATCCTAATTAGTGGTTTTACAACCATAATCATTAGATATGAAGAATTAGGTAGTGAGAAAAAAATGGTATTCTGTTTCAACTGATGGTACAAAATGGAACACAATGTATTGGCTAAATTTCACTTTTTTAAAATCTAAATGGAACAAAATTTAAATTATCCATTTCCCTTTTAACAATGGCTAACAGCTATTTGGCAAAAATTTTGTATTATTCTAAGATAATTATTTGAGTTATTATGTCATTTAATTTACAATAATTGCAACATTAATTGACGCCTTGAATGGAGCGACCGAAAAAGGCAGTTAGTACACAAAACCTGAGAACTGCATCTTTTTCTCTATTCACATCTAAATGATTTTTTTAAAACAAAAACAAAATCCGGACAAACTGCAAGCATATCAAATTTACAAAGGAAAAGGTATGTTCTGCAAGCAACAATAGAACGCTTCATTTTTTATGCGTATCATGTCAGGACTGCTTTTTTATTTGGTTTGGTTTGATTTAATTACAATCCAAATCGAATCGTGGGATCGAGAACAAGCGTGGTGTTGAGGACCAGCTGAGAAAGATGAGCAAACGTCAGTGGCTCAGATTCAGGTGGGATTAGCAGGGTCAAGCCATTCTTGCAGCCATGAATGCTCAGACCTGCGACAACTACGGGAGTGGCGAAGACAAAATTGATGGAGTTGTTGGTGAGGAAGTCAACAAACGTCTCTCGATTGGTCCATGCTGGATCTGTTCTCGTAGATGAACAATCAAGCAGCGATTTCCACAAGAGAAGGTGACCACATGAGGTCCATCACAGTGCAAAGCGATGCCAACTTGACCATATATATAAAGGAACTACGAGAGAAATGTGTTAGCAACGTGGCATCTGCAAGAGCAACAGTTTCAGAAGCCATGGATGCACAAAGAAAATGAAAAATTAAGAAACATAAAGTGGCTAGGTTTAGGGATCGCTTATTGCTTTGGTACAATATAGTATTAAAGGTTGCATATTATTAATACAGTTATGACAGTATAATAGAGGGAATACATATGAGAGAGGTAGGGATTAATATAATGACTAATGTAACCTTTACATATGTAATCTACAGTAGAGACTCCCCTGAAAATAAAATAAAAACGCATAACGCCACCACCAAGGTTTGTAATGAGCGAGGGAAACTCATAAACCTACTTAATCAAGTCATAAAAACTCATAAACCTACTTAATCAACCACAGAAACACACCACACCACCACCAAGATTCGATTTGGTTTGTAATGAGCTCAACTCATTAATTAATAAATAGTGCTGTAATAATAAAACACATAAATATTTTAATTTATTACTCTAAGAAAATATTTGATAAAATTTAAATAAAACAACTTAAATTCATAAAACTAATATAATGCCATGTATAGTCACTTATTTGAAAGTAATTGCAGTAAGAGTAACTTTCTAATTTCACAATGATACATGGTAAATATTGTTATGTTTTGGCTTTCAAATTTCTCCATAATTTTTTTTTTTTGTGAACCAAATTTCTCCATAATTTATCATTGTGAAATGAGGAATGTATCTTATTCTTCTTCCTTAAATAGGCAAACAAAGAAAGTATCTCTCCTACCATTGTACATATCTTTGTTTACCTGTACATATACTTGTTTATCTGTTCTCTATATCACTCATTGCCAGATTGTTTTCATATGACTGAAGAATAATCCATATACTTTTGGGAATAAACCAAGCACAAAAATTCGCTATTGTTTTCATTAGTATTGGATTTAATTACCCATAAGTTGGTTGCTGCTTTTCTCATTTCGCATTTGTAAGTTGCATGTTTTTTTCTACTTGTAATGTTATCCTTATCCACATAGAGTTGTCCATATATTTGCCCATGGCCTGGTAAAACCATCAAGTTTAGCCTTTTAAGTGCATCCATAATCATGTGCCCACTCACATATAATCCACATGTTCAATTAAATGATTAAGTATAATTAGTGTTTTGGCTAATTCAATGTATTCAATTTTGGTGGACATTAAACTATGGAAAGACATTAATGGACATAGTTATTTTAACTCCCTCCACACACATAAAACCACATGTTCAACTACATGACTAATTGTAATCATTCATATGGCTAATTCAATGCAGTCAAGTTTGGTGGACTTTAAACTATGGACAAATAATAATGGACACCGTTTCTATAGCTGACTCCATAATCGTATGTAAAACCTTCAAATTAGGTTAATGAACATATGTTCGACTATAAATTGAAAATATTGTATATAATAAATTTACCAAAAATATAGCAAAATGCATCTTAAAATGTAGAAAATAATAATCATAACATATTGTACAAAAAAAAATTGATAATAATTTGATTAACTAATTTAAATGAAAATAATACAAAGTAATGGGAAAATGAGAGAAGAGAGAGAGAGAGAGAAGAGAGAAAAAATCAAAAGAAAAATATACAAATCTCTTTTCGAAAGTAACCAAACCAACCGTTTACAAGAGATAATAGACTAGCACATAAATAGTGGATCCGAACCAAACTGGCCCATACAAATTTGGACCGACCAGAGTAGCCCAAAATTATTGTCAAAAGACAATTACCCATACGTTATTTTTTGTATTACGTTTGTGCCTTTTATATTTATGAAAGAGATAAATATAATAAAACTAAAAGAAAATGGGTTAACCCTAATAAAATATCAAACCGTCTCTTTTCTCTTCTTCTACTGGCGATTGAGGAGCGATTTTTGGCAATTTTCTTGTCGATTCTCGAAGGCGAAGCGCGGCGTTTCAGTGTTATTTCCGGTAAGACAATGGCAGAGTTGGTTCGAAGGAGTACAATTAAAGAATATTATAAGATATTTGACAGGTGTTCAGTGGATGACGACGACAACGCGACGGTTAGGCATAGACCAGGCAGGGTGTAGGCGACGGGTAAACGAAGGCTTGTTTGTTGGGAGGTCAAAAAGTCAGTTGGTTAGAGGACGACAGTTCGTTATCTGGGTCATTTAGAGTTTGGAAGAATTGTCGTTTTTGGACAAGAAACTGTTTCGTTAAGTCTGTTAGTGGACTTGATTTTCAGTTTGTACTTCTCAGTTTGAAATTGAAATGGAAAGATAGTGACATAGTTTTGATAGGTTTCGAAAGGACGGCCAGGACAGTAGAGAGTTCTGGGTAGTGGCGGTTATAGCTTGGAGAGATTAGTGTTAAAACCAAAAAAAAGATAACTGTTAAACCCTAAGAGGGAGATTGATTTTATTGTTTGTAGGTTTAGATCCTTATAGAGATCCTTATAGAGCTACTAGTGTCACTGGGTATTGATTAAATGATTGGATCATCATGTGCATTTTATAGTTTGGAAATTGTGAAAAATGATAATGTTATGATAAATTCGAATTTTGCGGATAGTTGTTGGTATGATATAGTTTGCAGTGTATTTAGAACTCAATAGTATAGCAGATAGAGGCCATATAGTTTTGGTTTTGTGGTTTGCTATTTAAATTGAATTTGGTTTGGTTTAAGTAATAAAAAATACATGTAAAGTATGCGTGTGACAAAGTTCGTAATCAGAGTTATTTAATAGAGTTGATAGTATGAGTTAAAATAGATATGGCAAAGTAATGATACTTTGAGCATAGAAGAGAATACTGTAAATGAGTTGGTGTTTAGGTTATTAGATTGTATGATTATTATGGCAGAGATGCATCTTAACATTGTTAGACTATTAATTTGTATGGTGATAGAGATAAATGGAGTAGTAATATGAGAGCCTTTGAATTAGAAAGAAAGGAAGGATAATATATAATTCCACAAAGTTTGTGACTTTGAGATTGTTTTCACTTGCAGGAATGACATTAACAATTGTTGACAAGAATCGAAGGTACCCTCCCAGACAGTATCCTGAAGGAAAAGCTCCGTTCCAGAAAAAGAGCATGCACCATAACTGCACACTTAGCAGTTTTGGATTCAGGATAGAGTGCATTGGTGAAGAGGTGTATATTGACATCCAGAAAAATTCACAAGTTGGAGTCATATTACAGCTTGCGAATTCTGATTATGTTTGGTGGGGAAAGCTAGTTCACACATCTTAACTCGTCAGTTGGCAATAGAGAGGAGATATGAGATCTGGGCATTGATTGAAGGTAGTCCCATTAGGTTCTCTCTGAATGAATATGAAGACATAACATGTCTGAATTGTGGTCTAATAGTTGAGGAGGATGCAGTGGAGGTAGATTATAGAGAATTTTGGGATGAGATCAATGTGGATGGAAAAGTTGGGCTAAACTGGTTCGAGTTGGATGTAGCTTTGAAGAATTGAAGGACTTGGAGTGCTGAAAAGAGAAAGAAGATTGGACTGTTATTTGTGGTGCATGTTGGGATATTTGGAATATCTAGGTCTAGTAGGAATTCACTCGGTTATGCTAAAATAGTGATGGATACTGGTGCTTTTGAGAGATTTCCTTGGGGCCGGGTTGGTTTCAAGGAGCTAATTCAGTCCATCAAAGTGGTGTCCTGTGAGAATAACAGTTATGCAATCCATGGATGTGTGCATGTGCTGATGATATAAGTTGGATAGTTTGAGGAATCTAGGGAAAAAGCATGGCATCGAAAGGAAGTTGGTTGCTGATGAGGCAGAGGCTGGTGATCTTGTTCCACTGCTGATGTGGAGTGGTGGACATCCAAAATAGATATAGAGGACTTTTTAGCCATAGAGAAACGACTCAAGAAAAGGGTAAATCTCATTCACTTGGCCATATCTTCTGTTATGATTTTGAACTATAGTTGTAGTGTCATTCTCTTTATGGTACTGACAGACTTATTTTTTTGCAGGTTGAAGTAAGGCATGTCACCTGGAGAGCAGAAGATGACATTTACCCATTTTGGCCAGATGAGGTTGGTGTGTATGGGGAATGAGCAGGGGCAAACAAGCTACTGGATAATCTGCTGCATGACATCTTCCTGGGCCGTGTTGATGCAAAAGAATGGGAAGTTGGCAACCAGAAGTTAGTTGTTGACAACACAAGGAGAAGAGGAAGCAAATAGTGGAAAGTGATGACTTTATTGAGGCTCCTCCATAGAAAAATCGAAGCCAAGCATCACGCGATCAAGAGGTCCTGTTAAGTTGAAGGAAGTAAGTGATGAAAGCGGAGAAGAGACTGAGGCTCCTGCTAAGGTGGGAGAAGAAGGATCACTAGGAGGAGTGATGAAGTTGCTGCAAAGTTTGTCTGGGAAGATGGATTCTATGAATTCTAACTTTGATGTGCAGCTGGATAATCTCGGGAATCAAGTGAAGGAGATAGAGAAGAAAGTCACGGTTCTAGAGAGTGATGTGGCAGAATTGAAGAAAGGTAAAGAGAGTAATTCAAAGAAGAAGGGGAAGGAAGTGAAGAATGGGAGTTGTGTGAAGATAGGGCTGCATGCTAATGATAAGGAATCAAAAACGGATGAGGGTGATGGTTCAGGGCCCAATGAAGAGGTATGAAATCTTATAAGTCATTATGTTTCATGCATTGAAACCATTTCAGACAAGTATGGTAAAAGTATACTGGTTATTAATGCAGAACTTTGCTTAGTTGGTGGCCAAATCTTGTGAAGATAAATTTCTCAATGTCATTCCATCATCTGCTTCTCTGTTTTTGTACATCTTTGTTTTCGTATTTCTTTCTTATCTTCAACTAAATGGTTTGATTTTATATTGTTAAAGACATGGTATTTGTATGTGTTATTTCCGACTTGTAACCTATGTATTCCAGATATTTTCTTTATTGTAAGTTGCTCTTTACTGATTTTGCTATATATAATGATTCTATGCCTTGTTATCTGATATGTACTCATATATAAACCTTTTCCCTTTTAGTTATGGATAATAGAGCAGAAGCAAACATTTGAGGATGACTTTCCTATCTCATGTGTGGTAAGAAATCCTAGTAGGAAATCAAGGGTGTCTTTGAAGGAAGTTACTTCACCCTCAACAAAGACAAAAAGGCATCCTTCTACAGCTCCTGAAAAGAAGAGAAGTGAAAGGGTTATTCCTTTAAAAAACATTTTAATCTCAAAGAAGTTTCAAAGGGGACATCATTCTCCACCTCTCGAGAGGAGGATTGAGTTTGGTAGACTTTCTTAAATGATTGTGCCTGAAATACAACAGAAGGGGGTCCCGGATTGTGAGTATAAATCTGTGGTCAAAGGTGATGGTGAATGCAGAGTGAAAAGAGTTCGGGTTCACGATTTAAGTAATGAGTTGGAGGATTCATCTTTTGGATCTGAGTTATCTGTGACGTCAGAGGTTGAGGCTAGGAAGAATCTAGGTTTATCTTTAGAAAAGTTGTATATGTTCTGCAAGACCGAAGGAGATGTAGTTCCAAAAGGTCGTGCTAGAAATCTTGCGTCTATCCAAGTCGATCCCTACATTGACAATTTAGTTGTGAAGCGTATACTGAAGGGAAAAACTCTGTCACCTGCACATTATGATCTATTTGAGAAGGTCAGCACTGGAATGCTAGACAAACTAATGCAGTTCGTGGACAAAGACTTGTAAGTGAACTTTACATTCTCTAATTTATTTCCAGTTTTGTTAACAAATATTATTTGTCAAACTTTTGGCATTCACCCATTGTTTCCTGCCAATTAAGGAGTGTATTTTTGATGAATCAAGCTGGGGTGCCAATTTATAATTAGGATTATGACTCATAAAGCATTGTGGCCTAAGAAAGAAAATAAATTTGGGTGGCTGAAGGATGCGGTATGTAACTCTAACTTATGTCTATATGTACAGAGTAAACCCTATAACTAACCAATAGTTATTTTATGGCTCCGTAGAATATGTGTGTAATCGTGCATATGTTTAGAAAACGGTCAATGCAAGGTGTTTCGCCCTACAGAAGTGATCAGATTGACTTCCTAGATCCTTGTGATTTGCTAACCAATGGGGTCATGATTACAAGAAGTTTGATACTGTCAAAAACTGGTTATTCCCTGAAATCTATTTCAAGGTTTACGACGTTCTACAGCCTACATATGGACATAATTTGAAGAAATGGGTGGAGGAAGTTGATATTCTATATCTTGCACACAACATCAAGAATGACCATTGGATAGCTCTTGAAGTCAACGTGAGTAAGAGAAGGGTGAAAGTCTATGATGGCATATGCAGACTCTCCACTAATGAGGTAGTTTTTGAGTTATGCAAACCATACACGCATATGATTCCTGCCTTGATCAAGATAATTGCTCCAACATTTGACCACAAAAAGAAGACCACAACAAAAACATTCACAATTTACAGGTTGCGACACATTCCACAAAACTATCAGCAAGGAGATTGTGGAGTGTATGCTGTAAAATATATTGAATGTTTAGCAATATGACTTACTTCTAAAGGTTTTTCTGATGAAGCACTGTCAGCAATTCGTTTGAAGCTTGCTGCAAAGGGATTCGTAGAGGTCCCATATATAGATTGCTTCATTCAACGTTCAGATCCTAATCCTCGTGGTGAAAATAAAGGTGAGGTTGAGTTCCTCTCACAGTCTAACAACCACATTTCTTAAATATAATAGAAATGTTCATTTTGTTGGTAAACTAATTTTTTGTGCCCATAACAAAGAAGCATGTTCATACCGACCATTTTTGGTCATGCATCCTTGTTATGTCTACTATGTAAGTCTATTACGTTGTATGCGGTAAGTAACTTAACATTGGGTTTGGTCTTGTAATGTAATAACTCGGTATTATGTTAATCGTTATTTAAGTAAAGACAATAAACGAAAATGAAAGATGATTATAAACATGAATTACACAGAGCAGTGTAGATTAAACAATAATTAGACCATAAGTTTTACATTGGAGGTCCAAATCCGACATATAATTTGGTACATAGAAAAAAAACTAACTCCTAATTAAAAGGTTGCAACACATACTACTACTCCTTGAAATTCTAAATATCCGAATTATAATTTGGTACATACAAACAAAACTAACTCCCATTCAGTACCTTACAACACATACTACTATAATCTTCTTCATCATCATAACCATCACCATCACCACCACCACCATCATCATCATCTTACAACCATCATCATCATTAACTTGTCATCATCATCATCATCACCATATCGAAAACGTAGAACCCGCAGTTTTCCCACCAAAAACGTAAATTCATAGTTTTCCTGCCCAAAATGTAATTTCAAAATTTTAACTCTAAATCAATGATGTGTGTTATATTTTTTAAAATATAATATGAAGGAAAAAAAAATTGTAAAACTTTTATCAACAAAATTATATGTTGGTTTGGGTTTATAAAAACGGATTAGAATTTATATTTTATAACTAAACAAAATTATATGTCGGTTTGGGCTTATTGAGGAAGACTAGGGTTTAGTTTTTATAAATAAATGTAGTTATATTTTGGTGTGGGTTTATAAATAAATATTTAGTTTTTAAAACTAAACGAAAATATTTATTGGTTTTTTTTATAAAAGAGAATTGTGGTTTAGATTTTACAATTAAACGAAATGATATATCAGTTTGAGTTTATAAAGGATGATTAAATTTAGATTTACAAATTAAACAAAATTATATATCGATTTACTTTTATAAAAGAGTTGTTAGAGTTTATATATTATAACTAAACAAAATAATATATCGGTTTGGATTTATAAAAAAATGATTATATGTATATGTATATATATATATTTATTTCCAAACCTTTCTTATTTTTATTTTTAAATAAGATATAAGAAGGTTAATATGTAGATTCACCCATAAGGGTGAACACAAGAATTTTCCAAAACAAAAACTATTACGACGTAAGAAGCGTAAGTCCTATGTTAATAAAGTAACAGAAGTATAGATAAGAAATGCTCTCTAAGAATCAAATAGTTATATCAAACCTTAAAAGAGATTTTAAAGACGGGATATATGTGCACTTACAGAACGTGGCAGATTGCATATTTCCCCAGCCGCCAATATGGCTACGGTTCCCAGTGTTTATCGTCCAGTTCATATCGTCCCCGTCGTCATCACATACCGTTTGTTCCAAGGGATGACCATATATTCCACATAAACCCCTTCCTTTATCTTTATGTTGAAATAACCAATGTCCCCATTGTTATTATCCGGAGCAACTGCGACGGCATCGCTTATCGACTGAAGTTTCCCTCGTTGGATAATTTCAAGTAGTTTAAGGAAGAAATTATCTCATTAGGAAGTTGCCTAAAAGATAGAGATGGGATACACAAACAATATCTAAAGAAAACTAAGTTATTAAGATAAGGCTTTGTGTTGTTATCCTAATATAATTAGAATAAGGTGTTGTCTTAGTTCTATAAATATAAAGTTTGTGAAGAGATGTTTCACAAGACTTGAAAGAGATTTAGTAATTATGACCATCGTTTTCATTTAATAACTTAAATTTACAAATTTAACTTTTGTTATATATATATTTTCTTACGCTTTTGCTTTTAATTTTCTTATGTTTTGCTTATATTTTAACTATTTTTGCTGACTTGTTTTTCATTTTTACATAAAAAGTTAAGATTTTTCTAACTCTTAGTTTATTAAGTTGTAGTTCTAAACTCAATAAAATTTTTGCTATATATGTGGGAGTTTTTTTAAAGCAAAAATAATCAAATTAAACATCAATATTTAACCTTCAAATTTTGACTAGAAAAGTTGAATTTTTTTTTTCACAAAAACTAGGGGTGTCAAAATCCATAAACCAACTCATATAATCTAATGAGTTTAGACTTAAATGGTTTATGAGTTGATTCAAGTCATTTAACAAATGGTTTGGATCAATACATTAACCCAATTATTTGATGGTCTTAATGGTTAAATGGGTTGACTCATAATAATAAAATAATAAAATAATATTTTTAGATATTATCAATTTATTATTAATAACAATATAATATCACATTTTTTGCGGTAAAACTACAAAATCAAGTTTTTTGAGGGAAAATTTTGAAATGACGTTTTTGGCAGGAAATATATGGAATCATGTTTTTGGTGGGAAAAATAAAACCACGGTTTTGGCGGAAAAAATAGAATCACGTTTTTGGCGGAAAATTTTAGGTTGTAAAAGATTGATGGAAGAAATCTAATAAATTAGGCTTGTGGTTTAATAAAATCATTTTAGACATTTGACTTGGTTGTATATGGTTTATCTATTTGATTTAAGATTGTTCAACTTTTAATAGTTTGGTTATGGATAACCCACTAAACCATTTCAATCCAAACCATTACAACCCAACTCACTAAACTCATTAACCTATTTAACCCATTAATACCCAAAATTCTAACTCCTTAGGTTCATGGATTGGATTGGTTTAGGTTGACCCATTAAATTCAACCCATTTTGACATCCTTAATTACTGGTCAAATCATTTCTACATCTGTGACTTTCAGCAAACTAGTTTCTAAATTTTTTAAATAAATATTGTTAGAGAGATATACCCCGCGTAGCCCGGATTTTCCCCCATTGAATTAGTAAACGAATAAAGTTTACAACAAATGCATGTGTAAGTTTACAATTTTACATATTATATTTTGTGGTTTTCTTGATTCCATATTTTTAATGGTTTAGTATTTGTTATAAAATATGTATTTTAGTAAAAATAAATCATAAAACACACACATTTTCAAAAACTTAAAAATGAAAAATCCTCAAAATTTTAGTGAAAATGGGACATTTAGACCAAATATAGAATAGCAAAGAACAAGAACACACGCACTTAATTAGAATACAAGAAAACAACTGATTTCCGAGGGAAGAATATTTAAGTAATCCCTCGCAAATCGACTACAACAAGGGAATTGCAAGAAAAGCCAATTTCTCGCAAATCGCTTCTTGCTAATTAGTCAACATTGCAAATTCCTCGCAATATTTGCTAGGAACCTAATCCCTCGCAAAATAAACGCAAATTGCAAGGGACAAAAACGGTAGCACATTCTTTGGAATTTTTTAAATCCCTGGCAATGTTATTTTCTATCACAATATTTGGAAAATAACATTAATTCAACTTACACCGTATAATTATCTACTTTTTCCTTCTTCTTTTTTTTTCGACAGCAAAAAGAGTTCATCCATTCAAGCTAAAAACGGACGGTTTTCTTCGAAAGAGAACCAGTCCGGCTTAAAAGAGCTTACATGGTAACAGATAGCACCTCGCAAACTTGCCTTTTTAGCAAGACAATCAGCACGAGTGTTATTAGTGTGTGGAATAAAAGACAAAATAAACGATGAGAAAGAGAGCTTTAGATGGCTGAAGTCTTTTAACTCCGAAGCAAAAGCAGGCCACTCATTTGGAGTGTTTAACAACTGAATTAAATCTTGGCAATCTTATTGAAAAACAACTTCAGTGATAGAAAGTGAGATAGTGGACCTCATTGCCCAAAGAAGAGCTTCAAATTCTGCGTGAAAGGGAGATAGACAGCGTCATAAACTTTCTAAACCTAGGAAAAAGGGATGATGATTAGAGCGAATTATCCAACCAATACTACTTAGAGTGCAAGAATCAACCCAAGAACCATAAACTTGACAAACCAGCCTCCCCAAACTGAGGGGAGATGTCTCTAGCGGAGAAGGAGCAGGGAGGGAATCTAGGAACGAGTCACGCGTTCTTGCTAGGCAAAAAGAATCTGCTTCTTTTACTGCTAAATGACAAGTATCTGAAGGGTGGACGTGCTTGTTCTCAAAGACTGGTGTTGCAAGCCTTCCAAATGAACCACATAATCCATGGAAAGATTCTGGTGATTTCCACGTTACGTCTTTCCTTAGCTCTCCAGTAAAGGTGATCCAAATTCGCGAACAAAGAGGAGGACAGAAACACATTGTGAATGATAGGAAATTGGGCTAGAGCCCACACCTGGAAAGCCGGAGGGCACTCGAATAGCATATGGTTATCGTCTTCTCGTGTATTCTGCACCGTGGGCACAAACGATCTGTGCCTAACTGACGGTCAGCTAGATGTTGACAAGGTGCCAGACAGCCTGTGGCAGTTTGCCATAGGAAATGTTTAATTTTTCTTGAGGTTTGGATTTTCCATGATTGCGCCTGAAGTGTCGTGATACTAGGTCCCTGAAAAGGGAGGCCACAATCCCCTCGATGGTTTGATACCATAGCTAAATAACCTGTTTTGACGGTATAATTTCCAGATTTGGTGTGAGTCCAAATATAGGCATCTCTCGGGAATGAAACACTCAGATGCAACCTCAAGATACCGGGTATGTATTCTTGTGAGATTAACTCTTCAAGTTTTTCGAGCTTCCAAGATTTTGACACGGGGTCAATGAGCGCATCCGCAAAAAGATTGGGGTCCGTGACTCTAAACTTACTCAAATCTGGATGCGCCGGAGAAGTCGGAATCCACGAGTCACTCCAAACCTAAGTGTCAAATCCTGAGCCAATATTTTTCCTCAGCCCTGACAAAAGAAGAGGTCTAACGGCTAGCATGCTCCTCCACCCGTACGAAGGGAGGTAGGAAGGCTTCACATACAAGGGAATAGAATATTCTAAATAACGGCCCCTTAGTACGTGGGCGAACAACGAATCTGGAAACCGAACTAATCTCCATAATTGTTTTGCTGTGAGGGCTAAGTTGAAATCTTCAAGATCTCGGAAGCCTAAACCTCCTTCTGAAAGCGGTTGACAAAGCTTATTCCACGCAATCCAATGAAGTCTTTTACCCTCTTGCTTCGTGCTCCACCAGAAGTTAGAAATGGTACTGCCCAATTTAAAGCGAATATTCTTCGGGAGAAGAAAACACGACATTACATACGTCAGAAGGGCTTGTGCCACTGCTTTGATTAGAACTTCCTTTCCTCCTTTCGATAATGATTTAGAGGACCAGGTATTTAACCTACTCTTTTGGCGGTCTTGGACGAAGGAAATACCTAGGATTTTGAGTCGTGAATCGTTTATGGGAGGCCTAAGTAGGTAACCATCCCTCCTTCTTGATTTATTCCTAGGATATTCTTGATTTCGGCTTTTATGAGGGGTTGAATCTTGCTACCAAACATAATGAATGATTTGGAGAAGTTTACTTGTTGACCAGAAGCCTCGCCATATTGGCTGAGTATAGAGATAATCTTTGTGCTCTGTTGGCTATCAGCCTTATAAAAGAAGAGGCTATCAAATGCAAACAAGAGATGGGAAACAGGGGGACTCGCTCCAAAGAGGTGTAAACCTTGTATCCTGCTTGACCATTCTGCTTGCTTGATTTTAGCGATTAGTGCCTCAGTACAGAGAATAAAAAGATAAGGAGATAAAGGATTTCCTTATCCGATACCTCTTGAGGGAATTATACTCCCTTTAGCTTCACCATTGAGTAGGACTTGATAAGGGTTATGATTCATAATGTATAGAGTTTTGGCTTTTAAAGTTTAATATTTAAAAAAAATAGTTTATAATTTTTCACCCTAAACTCTAAATGTTAAACTAAACATCCTCTTTATTATGTTATTTTATCTTCTAAATTTAAATCTTAATTATTGGTTGTGTATAAATAAATGATATATATATATATATACACACACAGATATATTTTATTTTTTCTTCTTTGCATTTATGTAGCCTTAATTCTAATTATGAACAAGTTAATTGATGACGAAAAAAACAAGTTAATTAAAAAATGAATGTACGAGAATAATTGTGAACAAAATAACAATACACAATACATAATAACCAATGGAACCCTCCCAAATGTTTGAAAAATTGGCTGATTGATTCAGATTATTAACCCAAAATATTTCATTTTCAAAGAAGTACTGCGAGGGACATTGATAAGATTTACTTATAAAAGGCCAACAAAACACTCTAGCAAATTAAAGAGTTTAACGATGGAGAAGACTATGTGATAAAGCCAACAATACACTCTGGTAATTTAAAAATGGATTCGATTAAAATTTACAAGTAATTTTGTTTTAAAAAATTATCTTCAACATTTACAATAGATTCCGACGACTCTTGTAAATAATTGCAAATTTGTTGCAAAATTGCAATGGATTTGCGAGAGATATATGATTCCCTACAAATATCCCGTGCATTCGTCGCAAATTTTCTCCCTCGCAATTTGTCCTCGCAGATCGATTGTTTTCTTGTAGTCTCTTATTATCTCAAGGAAAATAACTCAAAACCTTAAGCGTCTCAATCTCTTAAACTCATAAGTTATGCCACACATTTGGCTTTTCGAGAGATATCACAAACATGAAACCCTAATCCAAATAGGAAATTATACATTGTTTAGATAACTCCTAAACTTACTTTTCCTGAAACCATTACTAGGTAAGATTGAGTTTAGCTTGGGCCTCAAGCCTTCTTCAAGCTTATTCCAACATGACCGAGACACAAGTCGCTACTAAAAAAGTGTAAAATTTGCATTTCAAGAACAACATAAAACTTCTCCCTCTTCAAAATCTTCTTAAACGAAAACTGCATAAGCGAAAGCAACAAAGAATAAACTAGTTCCATATTTAGGATTGATTGCCCTTGCATCGGTCATAGATTAATTGTTTTAACTTTTCATAATCATTACTTTGTCCATGCATGATCCGTGTTTTGCATATTTTCATGGTAATTTCATTTGTCTGTGCTAACTTGTTTAAATTTTTCATCCTTGTACATAAATATTTTCCATTATTCTTTATAAGTTCTATATTTCGTGAATTTGAATGTTTTGGTCTTACAACCCCCCCCCCCC
>NW_006238916.1:2958879-2979000 GCF_000375325.1 Capsella rubella
AACCCCCCCCCCCCCCCCCCCCCCCCCCCCACAAAAAAAAAGATTTTTTGGCTTTTTATTAGCTTAGATCATAGGGTTCCACATATCTAGTATGTACTGAGATCATTCTTGTTGAATTTGACCCTTTACCTTATAACATTATACTTTCTAAGCCATGCACTTGTGGGTACGCATTATTATTTAAGCTTAGACGTAGACCACATCAAATTGCTTTGGGGTGACTAAGACTAGTTTTATGATTATATACATTAATTTGTCCATATTTCTAGATTCAATACATAAAACTTCAAACTCTAATAGCGGAAAACAATTACTAAATTTTCTTCAAAAATTGTGCAATATAATGATGTGCAAAGTTATACAGTAGTACACCCAATTGTAAATGGTGGAAATCGACATAAGAGTGTACAAATTTAGGAAGCTATAAAGTTGTCTATCATAAATAATGGACAAATTGTGTAATACGGAAGCTATAAATTTAGGGGTGAGTTGGTGTTTTAATACATTTCTCAAACATAATATGGAAAGTAGTACAAATACTATTTGAAATTAGACAAACAATCCGTTTCTACTGTTTGTGTAATAGAGATGGTAAGAGATAGAATTAAAAGTGAGGTAGTGTTTAACTCTGTTAAACTACAGAAAAGGATAGGGTTTTGGTTTTGTTTTGAGGAAAAACATGTTGTCTCTCTCGCTCTTCTCTTTCTCACTTTCTATTGGAATCTTATTTATTTTTATTTTTATTATTATTAATTTTCCCTTCAAAGTACTAATTGATGTATTTATCACTATAACTTTTTTTTTCTACTTATAGTTTTAAAACATCTATTAATTTTTTCTATCATTTAACATACATTTTGCTTAGTAAATTCAATTATTAATATATTCTTCCATACTTACATTTTTAATACATAAATTTATGTAAATATATTTTTCTTTACAATGGTCGATATCTGTACAGTCATATTTATATAGTTGTATATGTACCGTCGTATATGTATAGTTGTATGTACACACATTCTTATGTACAAATAGTTCATACAAATCAACCTTGCTATCAACACTGTATCTAAGTGTCTCTTGTACCCTAAAAATGATAAAATCCAATTTCAACCTACCACATCCCTAGAAACAAAACATTCACAATTTCGCCTTTTGAATCAAACAAAGTAAGTTGTAGATAGGGGCTTCATAAGGAAAATGTACACTTTCAAATAATCTGCCCAGATTTGAAGCTTCAACTTTTGATATACCTCCAGAGAATACACCCTCAATGAACATATGAAAATAAGATGGTTATGTACATATAGAAAAAAAAAATGTACATATATGTATATCGTACATATACTGTATACAATAGGATATATATATACATATAATAAACTGTTCAAATATTAAAAAATGTATAGATATTTGTACAATATGATTCATGTACAGATCTATACAATAGATTATATGTACATATAAAGATATATTATCGAATAAATCATCAAATAAAATGCATATCAAACATAGATTTTTATATACCTAACAAATTTTACAGAAAAAAATTCTATAAACTAGTATATTAGTTATTAAATTGAAGAGGTAAACATAATAAATAATGGGTTAATTGTTGAATGGCAGAATTTTTAAATAAACAGATTTCTAAATGGTAAAATGGGATACCAAAAAAAGGAAATAGTAAGAAGTGTCTATTTTACAAATTGTGAATAGAAAATATACTAAATTCGTAATTTTATTTTAAAAATATACTATAATGCCAAATATTCCTAAATTTAAAGTGTTTCATGGGAACACATAGAGAAACACATGACATGTCCTGCTGGATCTGGATGTCCTACGTTTTGATATCCATTTTGCTCTTCGTTTCATGCGCTTCTCTGTGTTCAAAATAATATGTGTATATAAGGCCATTTTTAACGCCACATCCGGACGGGCCTTAGGGCAATTTTAAAAGCCAGAAAATTCGAAATAGTTAGATGGCAAGGTCCATCCGGTTGTTGGGTAAGAAGTTTTTGGAGTGGTGTCTTATGCCATGTGGCTCTTGCTGATAGGGTAAAATAATTTGTAAACAAAACGATTTATTTTTTTCTATTGTCAAACATAAGAAAATCCCCAATTCAATTTCTCTATCGAACCCTAGTATTACGATTTCGACGATTGAGTGAACGATCTCGTCTTCTTCTCCGTCTCGTCTTACCGTGTTGTCCGTGTCGTCTCACCGTCTTCTCTGTCCCCTCCATCTTGTCCTCACCGTCTTCTGGATCTCGTCCAAATCCTCATCAGCGTCTCGTCCCTGCTCTGTCTGCATCCCCAAATCGATTCTAGTCAGGTACATGCAACTCTCTTTTCTTTCTTCTTCTTCTTTTGTCAAGTTCCTTCTTTGGCTTAATTTATCGACCTCTGTAAAGTTTTGTCTTGTTGATTCACAATAAAATTGCCTTGGATATTTAGATCTGTTGAGTTCGTTATTTTATGGGTTTTATCCTTTGATTTTTTGTTTAAACTCGAGTCAAAACTTCATCTGTGTTCTTCTGATATTTAGTTCTACGGTTTAATTTGTAGGCATCGAATAACAATAATTTGTCAGTTGTACAAGTTATCAGTTCTAGGGTTTAGATTTATTGGTTAAAAGTGTTTGATAACTTAAAAATTAGATCTCTCTCCTCCCCTTAACGAAGTTACTCTCCTACCCCTAAAGATTTTCTGCTTATGTAGTAACTTTTGTGGTTATATATTTGATTAACTATGTAAATCATATGTTACCGCTATACATTATAAGTTATTTGATAACCTCATAGTTATATAGTTAAATTATTTATAGTTATTCATATGTTACCGCTATAAATTATTAATTATTTGATAAATTCATAATTATCAAGTTAAATTATTTATTATACGACTAATATCAACTCACTTATATATTAACATGTTAATTTATTATGATATTTCATTTGTTATCGTTAACTTATGCATAAGAAGCATATAAATGATATATAATCTAAAATTTTATGGATACATATTTTGTTATGTGATAAAGTATTTGTTACCCGTATGGATAGCTTTGTCCAGTTTAAGTTGTCAAGATTTTAACATGTATAAATTCTTTTTTTTTTTTTTAAGTACACCAAATATAATTTCCCTGTATATAACCGTTTAAGTTGTCAAGAGAGAAAACATGTATAAATTCCTTTTTTTTTTTTTTTAAGTACACCAAATATAATTTCCCTGTATATAATAGATTTGATTTTCTCGAGTATTATATTTGGTTTTCTTAGATATCTTTTCCTATTTTCCTTTTGTAGTAAAAGTGTAAAAACCAAATAAATTGGTAAACCGAAATCTAACTAAACCGAAATTGAAAATTCCAATTTTAGTTTCTAAACCAAGATCTACTGCGTCAAAGCTCAAAACCTTAAAGCTTCCCTCTATAGTTCCACGAATCCATTTCAATAGAGATCGATCCTAAAACAATTCAAAACCACAATGTTCAACACCAGCACCAACACCAGCGTCTCGATCTCAGTATCAGACGAAGAGGCTAACGATTTGAATCGGATCCGAGCTCGAACCCGACGAAAGCGGAAGAAACTGAGTCATCGAACCAGCTACGAGCTACCTCGTTACGTTCTAAGGCTTTTCGTGAGGTATTGGGTGGTTTTGGTTTTTCTTCTTGCTGTTGGGTTGCTTGGGTATGAATCAACGAGGATTGGGATCAAATCTAGTGAGCTGAAGACTCCAGATTCGAGTGGGAAAGAGAGTCCAAGCAACAAAAATGAAGGGAATTTGAATAGGTTGGATCCGACTATGAAGGTTATAGGTGGTGTTAAGCAACGTAAGCTTGATGATTTCTATTGAAATGTGTAGTTTTGGAATCAAGGATTTTGAGCTGCTTATGTTTGAATAGGTTATGAATGTGTGAAAAGAGAGTTTCTTTGATTTGGTATTGATTGGTGGGAACTTGGGTATTGTTTGATTTCATGTGTTCTGTGTTGTGGCAAGATAAGTTGATAGTAGTGTGTATGGATTGTGGTAGGTTGTAGGAACAAGGCTCTGTACTTTGAGCTGCTTATGTTTGATTAGGCCATGAATTTGTAAAAAGAGAGTTTCTTTAATTTGCTATTGAGTGGTAGGAACTTGGGTATTGTTTGATTTTATGTGTTCTGTGTTGTGGAATGATAAGTTGATATTTGAAGTGTGCATGGGTTGTGGTATTTGAGCTTCTTATGTCTTAATAGGCCATGAATATGCAAAAAAGAGAGTTTCTTTGATTTGATATTGATTTGGTGGGAACTTGGGTATTGTTTGATTTCATGTGTTCTGTGTTGTGGCAAGATAAGTTGATAGTAGTGTGTATGGATTGTGGTAGGTTGTAGGAACAAGGCTCTGTACTTTGAGCTGCTTATGTTTGATTAGGCCATGAATTTGTAAAAAGAGAGTTTCTTTAATTTGCTATTGAGTGGTAGGAACTTGGGTATTGTTTGATTTTATGTGTTTTGTGCTTTGGAATGATAAGTTGATAGTTTGGAGTGTCTATGGGTTGTGGTAGGGTGTAGAAATAAGGATCTGGATTTTGAGCTACTTATGTCTGAATAGGTCTTGAATGTGGAAAAAGAGAGTTTCTTTAATTTGCTTTTGATTGGTGGAAACTTGGGTATTGTTCGATTGTATTGTTTTGTGTTGTGGAATGATAAGTTGATTGTGGTAGGTTGTAGGAACAAGGATCTGAATTTTGAACTGCTTATGTCTGAAATAGGCCATTAATGTGGAAACAGAGAGTTTCTTGAATGTGCTATTGATTGGTTAAAAATTGAGTTTTGTTATATTTTATTTGTGTTCTGGAATGATATTTTGGCTTCAGCAATTTGATAATGTGGATCTTATTTGTAAGTTGATTGTTGCGTCTATGGATTGTGTAAGGTTTTTTGAAGCTAGGGTCTTGATTTTGAATCTTGAGCTGCTTATGTCGGATTGCGGGATGATAGGTAGTTAACTGTCACTCAAGAGGCATAATTGTGGGAAAAGAGACTTTCTTGAATTTGCATTGATTGGTTAAAACTTAAAACTTGAGTATTGATAAATTATCTGTGTTCTGTAATGAATTTTGATCTATGTATTGTGCTAGGTTGTTTAAAGCTTCTGCCTCCGGAGGAGCTTGAACATCTTGATATATTGGAGCATAAAGATTCAGGCTCTCCGGTTAAGAGAGTTGTTTATCTAACCGATTCGGATGTGTCGATGGGAGAAAAGAAAGCTGTTCGTAGTAATGGGACACGGTTTAATTTATTCACGGGGAACCAGACTTTTGCTGAGAGAGAGAATAGTTATCAGGTCATGACTTGGTAACTCTACAAGGCTTAAGAACTTGAATTTCCTGTAATTCGAGGAAGCTTTTGATGAATGTCGATCTGAGTATTGGTTTTTTTTTTTTGCATCAGGTAAGGGAAACAGTTTCTGTGCATTGTGGATTTTTCAATGAAAATGGGGGATTTAGAATTTCGGACAAGGATAAGAAGTTTATGCAGACATGTGAAGTTGTAGTCTCGACATGTGCGTTTGGTGGTGGAGATAACCTATATCAGCCTATCGGAATGTCTAAGGCATCAAGTCAAAAGGTTGGTCACTCTGAATTTCTCATCTCCACTGCTGTTGAACTGTTTCACTTTCATATTAACTAAGCATTTTGACTGAGTCGTTAGTTTTGTTGAGATATACTTTGTCTGTTGCATTCAGTCCTCTGAATAAGTTTGTGGATGCAGGTTTGTTATGTCGCGTTTTGGGATGAGGTTACTCTCGCAACACAAGAATCAGAGGGTCATAAGATTGATGAGAATGAACACATTGGAAAGTGGCGTATTGTGATCGTAAAGGATCTGCCTTTTACAGACCAAAGGCTTAATGGGAAGATCCCAAAGGTATTGTTCATTTAGCTAAAGGATCTGCCTTTTACAAAACACTTGGTAGTGCATGTAGCTATATTATTCACTTGAGTTTAAACTGTTGCTGATTATGCGTTCATAGTACTCCATGAGTCCTTGTCTTTTCTTTTATATCATCAAAATCCTGCCTTTTTGTTTTCCTACTGATGGCTGGCGTTTGGTTAAGAATTTGTTTTCATTGAAACCAAACTTTAAACGTCTTCAATTTTCATTTTATGCCTCGTTATCTGGTATTTGCTTGATTTGAATTAGCTCTTGATGCTCTTTTCTCTTGCATCTTTTGATATTTTTTAAATCTATGGTTGGAAACACAATATTTGAGTTTCCCTTTTGCTCACATTTGAGTAAAATATAAGATATTTTCATGAGGACTTTAATGAATCTATATAGACTTTAATCTATATATGAATCTATATTTTCAGATGTTGGCCCATCGTCTTTTCCCGGATGCTAAGTACTCGATCTGGGTAGACTCAAAGTCCCAGTTTAGAAGGGATCCACTTGGTGTATTGGATGCTCTTCTTTGGCGAACAAACTCGGTGCTTGCAATATCAGAACATGGAGCTCGAAGCAGCGTATATGACGAGGCAAAAGCTGTTGTCAAGAAACACAAAGCTACACCTGAAGAAGTTGAAGTGCAAATAAATCAATACCGGCGTGACAATTTACCCGAAGATAAAAGATTCAACGGGAAAAAGGGTAAATTTCTTTTCCTCATCTGTATTGTACCAAAAAGGGTACTTTCTCACATTCTAACATTGAGGATGGAAGTAACCTTTGGTTGTTTTACTTCTCTCACAGCTTTATCTGAAGCCTCTGTGATTGTGAGAGAACACACTCCATTGACCAATCTATTCATGTGCCTCTGGTTCAACGAAGTTGTTCGCTTCACTTCTCGCGATCAATTGAGTTTCCCATACGTTCTTTGGCGATTAAAAGTTCTCAAGAACATCAACATGTTCCCTGTGTGTACACGTAAAGATCTCGTCAATAGCATAGGTCATGTGCGCAAGGCAAAACCATTAAGTTAGTCTACGAATGTACCTTAACTTTCCAATTCATTTGTTTATTTTAGAATCTTTATTGTATTTAGCGAGTGGACATGAAAACCAAACTGACATATTTAAGTCGAAACCGGACTAAACAACTCAACTGAGATTAAAAGATAGGAGTTTGAGGACAAAAGTAAGTTAGTGGTTTAGTTATGTTGTGTAAGTAGTAGTTATACCAAAATCACTAGTCTAACTTTATAACCAAAGAGGTTTGTTAGAAAAACAGTTTGAAACTCCTCTGTTCTCTCCTCTTAATCTCTGATCATGCTTACTAGAATCATCTTCCTCACCGCAGTCGCGACTTCTATTCTCGTCGTCCTTCTACTCGCTTTATTCTCACCCGTCCCTGATTACGACCCGCCTGGATCACTCTTCTCTTTCTCCCTCTATGTTCAGCAAAAACACATCCCATCATCCTCCTATTCCTCTCGTCGGTCCAGTCATCATATACCCCGACCACGCGGACAAGGAGGAGGAGGAGCATTGATTTTTCGACGAACGCTCACGGAAGGACCAGAAAACAACTCCCGTATAGTAGGCAAAGCCGAGGGATTCATAATCCCGCATGAAGACTTTGCTAACTCAGATTTTAACGTTATATACTTGACGTTGGAGACACCCGAGTACACAGGGAGTGTTAGCATTAGGAGCAGAGACATGGCACATAAACTGGAAGAGGTTATGGAGGTAGTAGGAGGGACAGGAGCTTTCGCGTTTGCTCGTGGAATCGCCATGTTTGCTGAGGTTGATGATCATGAGGAAGAAGCTGTAACCACTTACCGTGTTAAGCTTCTGCTTAGATTTCCACATACTTCTCACCTTGATCCACAATGATGGACGTTTTTCTATTACAATACATATATTTGTGTATAAATAAAGTTATTTAACAGATTCACTACATATGTTCGAAATAACTCTAAGCGATAATCAATTTTGGCTTCTTTTTGCCGTATAATTTAAGACCATCTCCAATTGTTTGCATTATTTTTTTCGCTGTAAAGTTTGCTCTAATAGTTATTTTTATTTTTTATTCTAAGAAGTTAATTCGAATCAATCCTGTTAAATAATTTATTTTATCTTCTATGAGCTCTATCATTGTCTTTTAATTTAAAAATTTAAATTCAACCCACTTATTTTATTTTTATTAAAAAAAAATATTTAAAATTTTTTAAAATTAACAAACTTTATCATTTTTGATGTCATTGTATTTTCTAATTTAATATGTGATTTTTAGATTTTAAATTAATTTAATAAATATGATTGTTAATATAAATTATGTTATGGTAAAATTTTATTATATATATAATTTTGGTTATGTATAAATGAAAGAATATTAAATTTAGGGAGCACTTTGTAAATAAAATAATATGTGTTCCAAAAATATAAAAAATGAATAATGTTGCTCCAAATTTGAAACAATACTATCCGTTCTCTATTTTGGGGGCTAATAAATAATTTAGGGGAAATTGATGAGGCATACGATTGAAGTAGGTGAAATATACGTTTTCCTACTTTGTGTACAAAAACCTTAAACATCACTTTTAAAAAATGAAACAAATGGAGTAATATTTAATTTTGATAATACTAAAAATTTAGACGGTTTAAATATAATATCACATTTTTAAAAAGCTATTGAAACGAATTTCGAATAGGATTTTGGATCTGGAAGAGTTTGAAATAGATGAAGACATAAAAACTTTTGTCCAAGCTATCACGTTCATCCAAATATAGTGAGTGTCTTCTGAAATTTAGAAGAGAGACATATTCGTCTAACATACAACAAAATGCACTAAGATACAAAACAATTCCTTGGGACGTTTAATTTTTGTTATATAATAATAACTCAAAATTGGTTATTGAGCCAAATTTCCTTATATAATATACATCTACTATTTAACACGTGCTTGTTTGTTCAAAATATTGATTTTAAAATTTCAAGATATAAAATAGAGTTGACGACAAAAAGAAAAATAAATAAATATATAAAATAGATTAATAAAACTCCAAAAACATATGGGTGTCGTACATGATGGGGAAAATGACTAGTCATTATTATTTATAACTTTTGGAATTCTTCAAATAATAATTACAGGTATATCTTTGTCTTTTTTTTTTTTTGGGTTCTCCTGCAAATTAAAATTAACAAATTTTAAAATTTCAATATATTTTCTTTTTTTGGCAAACAATCTCAACTTATTTAAGAGTAACCATTTTCAAATTTTTTTCAAATTTATTCCATTTGAAAAAATTTAGTAGATATAAATTCCAAATAGCATCATTATTCAGTTCCGATAGAGTCAGTGAATAACAACGCAGATGACATAATACACTAGCTTTTAGCTTATGTTTAGTTGTTCTGAAAACAGTTGAATCTCGTAGCAGACATTGGATCAGATTGTTGTTTGGCGAGACTTTGAGTCGGATTGTGTTCTAACGAGACTTTTCTTAACTAGATAATAAAACTTATGCTCTTATAATTATTTCAAAAATTACAAATATAATTTTCTTTCGTTTCTCGTTTACTCCATTAAATCTAGTCTCGATTTGTCACAACTTTCCATCATGATCTTTGTTACCAAAATCATCATTTTTATTTACCAGCGTAATATTCATCGCGGTGGTGTCTTCATCATAACATCTATTATATTTGGTTATGCGACATTTAACTCTAACCGAGTCAAGAAAAATAAATTAAAGTAACATAACCTTAGGCAACTCAAAATCTCTCAAGTACAAAAACAGAGCAACAAGCTCTCTTACACAAAAAAAATATATATATATATATATCGAGAATAGTAATTACAACTTTTTTGTTTTTTTGGTTCACCAAACTTTTTTCTTTCACCTAGTAAAAAACAACTTTTATAAATCAAAAATGAAGAAATACAAAAACAGAACAACAAGCTCTTAAAAAAGTACCAACTTTCAAAAAAAAAACTGGATTCAAAAACGTGTCTAAATGAGCCGGCCGGTGGTCAGAGAGAGACTCCAATAGATCTCCATCGTCTTTGTTTGGTCAGAAAAAAAAGGAATCTTCTCTCCACGCCACTTAATTCACTATTTCTTTATTTCCCATATTTTTCATTTCACATTTATTTATTTCCATTATAAATACTCATCTCTTATTTCTAAATCATTCAATTCATAATTTATTACCTTTCTTTATACAAAAAAATATCTTTCAAGAAAACCAAAACAAGAAACAAGTCGCCACTGTTTCTAATGGCTTCTTCTTCTTCACTTTCATCAACTCCTTTCCCAATCTCTCTTTACCCAAAGACCGTTCGTTCAAAGCCACTCAAGTTTCGAGTTCTCACCCGTCCGATCAAAGCTTCAGGATCAGATCTAGCCGTCGAGAATCGAACCGGATCTAAAGATCTCCCGATCCGTAGCATACCAGGAAGCTATGGTTTACCAATCGTTGGACCAATCAGTGACCGTTGGGATTACTTTTACAACCAAGGACCTGAAGAGTTCTTCAAATCACGTATCCGTAAATACGACTCTACCGTCTTCAGAGTCAACATGCCACCTGGAGCTTTTATCGCCGAGAATCCACGTGTCGTGGCTCTGCTCGACGGTAAAAGTTTCCCGGTTCTTTTCGACGTCGATAAAGTCGAAAAGAAAGACATTTTCACCGGTACTTACATGCCTTCAACAGAACTAACCGGCGGTTTCCGTATCCTCTCGTACCTCGATCCGTCCGAGCCGAAACACGCTAAGCTCAAGACATTGCTTTTCTTCCTCCTCAAGTCAGCTCGAAACCGGATTTTCCCCGAGTTTCGAGCTACTTACTCGGAACTATTCGACTCTTTAGAAAAAGAGCTTTCCCTTAAAGGAAAAGCCGAATTCGGCGGCTCCAGTGACGCAGCTGCCTTTAATTTTTTGGCCAAAGCTTTCTACGGGACGAATCCCGCAGATACTAAGCTTAAAGCCGACGCGCCGGGGCTCATTACCAAATGGGTTTTATTCAATCTTCATCCATTGCTCACTGCTGGCTTACCAAGAATCATAGAAGAGCCTCTCCTCCACACGTTTAGTTTACCACCGGCGTTAGTCAAATCTGATTACCAAAGACTCTACGACTTCTTCTTCGACTCGGCTGGTGAGATTCTCGTTGAAGCCGATAAATTGGGTATCTCACGAGAAGAAGCTACACACAACCTTCTCTTCGCCACGTGCTTTAACACGTGGGGTGGGATGAAGATACTATTCCCGAATATGGTTAAACGAATCGGGCGGGCGGGTCAAAAAGTCCATATCAGATTAGCGGAGGAGATAAGATCGGTAATTAAATCCAACGGTGGAGAACTCACGATGGGTTCGATTGAGAAGATGGAGTTAACCAAATCAGTGGTTTACGAATGTCTCCGGTTCGAACCACCGGTTCCGGCTCAATACGGTAAAGCGAAGAAAGATCTGGTTATCGAAAGCCACGACGCGGCGTTTAAAGTAAAAGCCGGTGAGGTTCTCTACGGTTATCAACCGTTGGCGACGAGAGATCCGAAGATTTTTGATAAGGCGGATGAGTTTGTGCCGGAGAGATTCGTCGGAGAAGAAGGAGAGAAGCTTTTGGGGAATGTGTTTTGGTCTAACGGAAGAGAGACGGAGACGCCGACGGTGGGGAATAAGCAATGCGCCGGTAAGGATTTTGTTGTTTTGGTGGCGAGGTTGTTCGTGATTGAGCTTTTCCGGCGATATGATTCGTTTGATATTGAAGTTGGTAAGTCGGCGTTAGGTAGCTCCGTTAATTTCTCGTCGTTAAAGAAAGCTAGCTTTTAGGAGCTTAAGGGTAAATTTGTAATTTTCATGATGTTCGCACGTGTGTAATCAATCAATTTTTTTTTTTTTGCTCGCTTGTGCCATGTATCTATTTTCTTGTTCTAGTTTCTTATGGAATTTGATAAAATGTTTTATATTTGTCACTACTACTGTTTTTATAATGTGATGTTTTTTTAAGAGGTTTGCTTGGATATTTTATAAACACAGTTTTATGTCTTTCAGTCATTGTTTTACTGCAAATCTGCAATGGAGTAGTTTCTGTTAGCGTGGGGTTTGGTAGGTACGGTCTCATACTTGTCATGTCTACAATGAATTAGGCCTAAACGTTCGGATATTCAGATAGGATTTGGATCGAATATTTTGGATTCGGGTTTTTCAAATTTAAAATTACAAAATCCATTCTAATGTTTTCAAATTTCAGGTTCGGATTAAATTCCGATCCAACTTTTCGGGTTAGGATTCAGATTATCTATAGTATTAAAAAATCTAAAATTTTGTGAAGGTATTATGCCTAGACTAGAATTTATACTCGTTTTGGTTTCCGTGTATCCGTAGTTAACTCTTACGTTTATAAGAGCACCTCCAACGCTAACAATGAAATAAAAGTCTATTAATTACTTTTACCTGATTATTTTTATAATATATCTATTATTTATTTAAATTTTAATTAAATTAAAAAGTAACCATTAACATATTGTTTAGCTACCGCCCCTTAATGTAGTTAGTTTTTTATAACCTGTATTTATACTATTCATTATTTTTATTATTTTTTTCTCTTAAAAATCAACATTAAAGGAGGTGGCCTATGGTTTGTTGTTTTCTTTATTTTTGTTTGTAGTTCTTTGGTTTTTTCTGCTACTTGTTATTTTTTTTTTGTAATCGTGTGTCATACACGAATATAGTATAGTATTAACTTAATATAGATACCAAAAAAAAATGGGAATGAGAAATTTTGGAGTTTTGTTTCTCTATCTCTCTAGTTAAGTGTGTCCTTGTATTTGTGTGGAGGCAATGGACTATAGATACTTATATTATTCCAATTACAAAGAAAGACACATATACTTTGGAGATAATTTGGATGGGGCCATATAGATTCTAATCAACACTTCAAGAGAGTCATCATAACAATGTTCCACTATCATTTATTCATTTTGTATATTTTATCTACCTTCCTCTAGGTTTTTGGATCTAAATGTTTACACCGGTTAACGCGGACAAATCCATTAGCGGATAGACCGCTTTTTATTTACCATTTATCAGATATATTTTGTAATATTGCGGTCCAAGAAATCAAAAGAAAGCTGTTGCAGATCAGCTCTAGACGGCTCTTACATACAAATAAAGTTGGCCTACAAAGGTTTGTTGTCCATCCTAAAAGTCGAATTAAACCGTTGACAGATTTGTTCATCTTGACCACCGTTAACATTCAAACCCTTTAATTATTAGTTGCTAACATGATCACCCTCTAAAATCTAGATTTATATCCATTGATTATCACCATTGGTCAAAATATAACAAATCTGGCCAAAATATTGTGGATCTAATGCAATACATACTTTGTAGTTACCTAAAGATCATCCAAATGGTTTTGGTTGGAGATTGTTTATATACACTATTAGTTTTAAAGATTTGAATGAAAATGTTATTCTAACCTTATTCTACCATCTCATGATTACTATTGCTCTACTCAATTTTAAAGTGAAGATTTCATGGACTAGTGGAAATAAAACTAATGTTTTGGTGTCACTTCACAGTCTTCACTAACATAATGAAGTGAGTAAGAAGATTATCATGAGCTTCACGTAGACTGTAGACAACCTTTTCATTCGTATGTCAAGGTAAAGCTTCGAATGCTCACCCCATTATGAAAATATTTTTACCTTAATGCAGATGATTTATACAGAAAAAAAAAAACAATCACTTATATTTTTTTCTTCTTCTTAATTTAGACATTTCATACTAAATTTTTTGAGATTTTCACCAATCAACCAAAAAAATCAAATATCTAACGCCGAGAGTATCTTATCTTATCTTTATTTATGATAAGAGACTATTGGACTTATTAAATATTATAGTTTTAAATATATTTTGGGTGTTTTTTTTCCAAAAAATAAATAATATTATATAAATTTGATCAAAAATTATTTTAGGAGGGGTCAGTTTCAAACATTTAACAAAAAAAATCAAAATATTTTTTTAAAACATGCATGGTTGTCAGTTATCATCTATTGATATGGTATGATATGGTTTATCATGTATAACAAAACTCGTCACTTCTTTTTAAATGGCTTTGTAAGATTTGTGAACAAATTATTATTTTCTCCAATGATCTTATGGATGGGTGATTCTTCATCTATTGGTAGGATACTTTATATTTATTTAAATGAAGCCTTAATTAAGAATAGGCATCGGCATAAAATCCGAATCCGAAAATCCGAACCGAACCGAACCGAAAAAATTGGATTAAAATCGAACCGATATTGGAAAAATAACCGATCAGTTATTAACTTTCATTATTTTTGGATATCGGATTAAACCCGATCCGAACCGATATCCAATAGATATCCATATATAACCGAACTTATAATATATACTTTAATATCTTTAGGATACATACAATATATACTTTAATATCTTTAGGATATATACGTTTGCCGCATATCGAATTAAAAATTATTTTTAATTGATTTAGGATATCACTGAATTTTGCTACTTTTTCATTAGGAATTTATGGTTTAGTTTAGTTTATTTAAAGCTTTTATGTATCGACACAGTTTTATGCTTCACTTTTATATATTGGTATGGTATTATGTTAGTTGGTTCTTTGAACTTGTCATTTGCCTCATTTCTATTTTTATATATACTTGGATAGTATGGATTATTTGAGTATAATTGGATTTAAAAATATCCGAATAAAACCGAATCCAATAAATTTTGGTAAAATTTAATTATCACAATTATATCCAAACCGAACCGAAATCCGAAATATCCAAACCGAAACCAAACCGAATTTTATAAATATCCAATGGATGTTTGAATCAATATCCAAAAAATCCGAAAACTGAAAAATCCGAACCGAACCCGATCCGATATCCAAACGCCCAGGCCTAATTAAGATGTTGTTGCAAAATTGAGAAGGAAGAACATAGGAAGAGAAGGAACAAGTCAAACAACAATGGACTACAATTAATTTTTAATGGGCTCAGTATATTGGGTTCTTAGTAGGCTTTGTTAACTCTAAATGTTTACCCGGTGGGTTAAATACAAATAAAATAGAGCTTAAGACACCAATTCGTACCTGTTCAAAGTGGTTGAGTCTCAGTTAATCATGACTCCCACAAGGGTTCGATCTACTTTGGTACCCAATTTGGCCTCATCCGAGCATCATGTCTCGATAAGGTTCTACTAGCCGGAGTAATGTCTATGTGCGCTTCTTCTTCCCGTAGTGGAAAGTTACATCTCCCAGTGAATCTGGTGCACCATCTCCCCCAAGGGTCGTACCCCTCGTGGATGTTTGTCTTCCACCAATGTGGTTAGACCCAAATGAACTATGAAGTAATCTAAATTACCTCTTTTATTTGCTTGTAACTATTATGCAAGCCGGCCGTGACAAGAAGAAAGTCCCATTGATCTAACCGGTTAATATTTCTTATATATATAATTTATGAAAGCTGAAACATTGACCTCGTCATTTACACTCCTACGTGCGTTGGTTGAGAAGGTCATCAACTTCGCCGATAACGACCCGTGTTGACTTAGGATTTTAATATATAACCCAACGAGGATAAAGCACTAATCAGACTTAGGAGTTCCATAAAACACCAAGAAAAAATGATGGAGTATTTTGGTTGGGATTATATGTTCGAAAGGTGGAAAGATTTGTGGTTAACTTCACTATACGTTGAGAATCTTGAAGAGAACATGAGTGATGAAGATCTCTACGATTTGTTTTCCGAGACGGCTTATGTGGTCCGTACTCATATCTGCAGGGATCCTTCGACCTATGTTTCTTGTGGCTATGGTTACGTTTTCTTTGCTAATAACAATGATGGTAACCAAACATTACACTCTTTTATTCGTTTCTGATTTTGCTTAAAAAAAACATCCTAAAGCTATGTTTTTGTTTCATGGTCCGGACGGTGACAGCTGAAAAAGCTCTATTGAAGCTAAACTTTGTTACTTTTAAGGGAAGGTCCATTAGAGTTATGTACTACGGCCAATATCTAAGTCTTAACGGAGTTGGTAATATATTTATCAAGGTACTAAACATTTGCTCTTGTTTTCTTTTGATTGATATAATCAAATCCTATTTGATACGATTCAAAATGTATCTCAGAATCTTGATAAATCTATCGATCACAAAGCACTTCATAATATATTTTCCGGGTATGGACTCATTGTTAGAAGCAAAGTAGCTTCTGATGCCTCTGGTCAATCTAAAGGTTTTGGCTTTGTTCAATACAACACTGAAGAATCAGCTCACAAGGCCATAGAACATATGAATGGAATGGTTCATAACGATACGAAGGTATCCGTTCGACCTTTTAGTCAAAGAGATTGTCAAAGCGTTAAAGAAATATTTGTCAATGTTGTTGTCAAAAAGATCCCCAAATGTATGACTGAAACAGAATTGAACACAATTTTTCAAAAGTTTGGACCGACGACGAGTTGTGTGATCAAGATAAATGACCAAGGAAAGTCGAAAAGGTTCGGCTATGTTAATTTTGTGAATCCAAAAGATGCAGCTAGATCTGTCAAGGCTTTGAATGGGAAGAAATTTGGTTACTACAAGAAGTGGTATGTTGCGAAATCGAAAGAGAAGTATGATATGGCATTAGTAATCAAGAGACGTTTGAAGAGTATCGCCGAAAGATCTCACGGTTCGAACAACTTGTGTGTCAAGAAGCTGGATATAACCATAAATGATGAAATCCTCAAGGATTTTTTTTCACCTTATGGAACTATACTACTATGCAAGGTTTGTATATATTTTACATAGAAAATAGTAAGTCATTTTGGATTTAAGATTTTGTAACTTTGGATTATTAATACGTTATTGTTTGTGGATAGGTTATGAGAGACTCAAGTGGAGTGAGTAAAGGATCAGGTTTTGTTACGTTTTCGAAACCTGAAGAAGCTTCTAAAGCTGTAAGTTTATCGATACACAGATGCATTCACGTAGAAAATGCAAAACATTACTTAAAAGTTGAAACGAATGGTTAATGTCTATTTCTTTCCTAAGTGTTTTAATATTGCGGGTTCAGATTGAGGCGATTAATAGAGAAATGAATATTACAAAACAAGTTTATGTGGATCTAGCCATAGCACTTACATATGCGAGCCCTGAACATCAGAGAACGGTAAGCAAACTGTTTGTGTAATGGTTAAAACATACTTTTGGTTAGTCTTTATGTTTTCTCAAAACTAGTGTTCGGTTTTAAAGTCTTTACGTTTTCGTAAATCCTTATCCATTCGAATACGACTACTGGTCTCAAAAGGATTATTGCAATTTTTCGCTTCCAAAAAAGTACGTAAAACTTCGGGACGAGGACAAGATATTAGATTGTGGGCTTCCAATTTAAAAGCAATTGACAATGAGTGAAGAGACCCATATCTTATATATATCATTTAAGATCCTACTCAACTTGCAATGTGATATATTGTTATTCTTAATACGCCCCCTCGAGATGATGACTCTTTTTGCCATAAATCTCGGTATGTTCGGGCATTGAATTGGTGAACCAACTATTGGGCCGGACTGAATGTGGATTGGGTTGAGTTTGTGCGGACCGGACTTTGATACCATATTAGATTGTGGGATTCCAACTTAAAACCAAATGGCTATGAGTGGAGATGCCCATATCTTATATATACCATTTAAGATCCTACTTAACTTACAATGGAATATTGTTATCCCTAATACAAGAAGTATTTTGCTTACTCGTCCCGAAATGCACAAGCCTACCTTTTACTATTTTGTCTCTTTTTAATGTTCATTTTATAACAAAATGTTTTGTACAGATGCTTCGTGAGAATCTGTACCACCGTGTTGAGCAACTGGAGCCTCATTCAGCTGCAAAGATCACTGGAATGATCCTCGAAATGGACCACGATGAAGTACATCACTTGTTGGAATCACATGACTCCCTCAAATCTAAAGCCAAGGAGGCTATGGACGTCCTGAGGACTGAGCAACAACTCCGGTGAACCACGCTGTCTCCGATTACAAACCCACGAAATATACCAAGTAACTCAAAACCTTCTCTAAGCCTAAATGTTAGATCGCAACCAAATACTCTCTACTCGCGTGTTAACAATTACCTAAGTCAATTTCTAACTTATAAAGTTATTCATCTCTAATCCTTTTGTAATCCAGAGCATAAACTGTAGCTAGAATTGGATTTTAGGTTTTATAACAACAAATTAAAATCAATTACAAAGGTTTGCTAGTGTAAGAAAATTACAATATATATATCTATATTAACATTTTTGAAGTATCTTTTGGGTTATACCCTTTTGTTTTATAATATTTGCATAATTAACCCCTTGCCAGTTGAGTAAATAATAAAACTTAAAGGTAGATTATGTAATTAAATCATAATGAAATTGCAAAACTAGAAATCTATATTTAATTACATTTAAAAAAATTTCCTAAAATCTCTCCCTAATAAATCAAATATTTCTCCAATATCTTTATATGATCTTATTTGTTTTCAAATTTATATTATTACATTAAACATATGTATAATAATTTGTTTTTTTGCATATGTTGCAATTTGAATGTTTGAAAACGAAAGTATATTACTCAAACGATACAAAAAAATGTATGTACTAAAGTATTATTGATCACTCTTTATTTAGTGATAAGAGAAAAATAATTTAGCGATTGATTCTTGTAACTCGAGTTAACAAATAACAAATACACAGGATTATGTTTGTGTTTTTATCAATGTGTGAAAGACAAAATTGTTTATATTTCATATAATACAAAATACTTTTTCATATGATACACAATACTTATAGTGGAATCAATAAAAAAAGATACCTTTATATACTTTCATACATAGTACTTTTTCATTTTTTCCCCTTCCAATTCTTTGAGTTATTTCTTAATAGAGCTTTTATTTTCCTTCAAACTCCAAATACTTTATGACACCTTTCCAAATTGATGTTTAAACCGGTTGGCATCTTCTTCCCTTAGCTTCTATCCATTTTTGCTTCTATTCTTATAAGTTGTCGTTATACCAAAAAGACGGTTGACATAAAAGTTATTTACGTACGAGATTCGTTTGTTACGGTAAGCAATTAAAATCTTGATACGAAAATAGAAACAATAATATATATTAAAGAATTCAAAAAATAATTTTAATGAAACCAATATATAATGTTTCTTTCCTAAAAAAGACTTGAACGCACCCTATTCACATCCAATGGAATGTTGAAAATTTTGAAGGATACTTGAGTTGTGAATGCAGGCTTTGTGATTCTATTTCCTTTTCTAAACCTCCAACTGAAATAATATTAAACTTGTTAACATTATACAAAAATAATTGAAAATTGAATTAATTACCAACTTGTTCCATTATCTTTTTGAGGATTGAGTTTATCGATAACTCTCGGCCGGATTGCTACACAGGTTTTTCCGGGGAAAAATATAAATTAGTAAATTTGTAATACATTCATTAACTCGAAATGCAAAGTAAAGAAACATGTATATAAAAATTAAGATAGAAAACATTTTTTTTACTTTTAAAATTTTAAAGAAATTAGCATAACTATATGTATTAAATGACATATATATTATGACTTAGAATTAGATAAAAGCAAAAAATTAAAATTAATTCACATAATTTATGAAAAATATTTCAATATTTAATTTCTAAGATAAAGCTAACTTTTTAAAAATCTAACTTATCACTAAAATTTTAGAAACTAAAACAAATTCATCACGGAATAACGTTTTAAATTTTTATACTTAGTAAATAGTAAATAATTTCAAAATAAATTGAGAAATTGATACCAATAACCTTTTTATGATACCCTCTTTTAAAAATACCCTCTTTTTTTACCATTTTCATTTTTGCCCTCTCTTAATTTTTAATGGCTATTTTACCCCTATTTGAAAGAATATTCTTTCACAAAGGAAGGAATATTCCTTCCAAAAATTTCCCTCCCAAAAATTTCCCGCCAAAAACTTTCCCGCCAAAATTTTCCCGCCAAAAAAGTTTCCGAGAAAAAAATTTCCCGCCACAAATTTTTCTGAGAAAATTTTCCCGCCAAAAAATTTCCGCAAAAATTTTCCCGCAAAAAAAATATTTTTTCAAAATTTTCCCGCCAAATTTTTT
>NW_006238916.1:2979100-3025923 GCF_000375325.1 Capsella rubella
TAAAGGATTTACAAGAAGTTTTAAAGGGTTTTAGAAGTTTACAAAGGTTTTTGAAGGGTTTACAAAAGTTTTTAAAGGTATTACAAGTTCTTTAAAATGGGTTTTAAGGATTTACAAGTGTTTTTAACGGATTTTAGAAGTTTACAAAAAATTTTATTAAATGATTTATCACGGTTATAAGTGGTTTAAAGGGATTTACAAGTGCTATAAATGTTATAAAATGATTTACAATGGTTTTAAAAGGTTTACTCAAGTTTTGAAAGGTTTTGGATGACTTTTAAAAGATTTACAAGGGTTTTTAAAGGATTTTTTAAGGGATTTATAAATATTTACAAGGTTTTTTTAAGAAATTGCGGAAATATTTGGCTGAAAATTTTTGGCGGGAAAATTTTTGTCGGAAATTTTTTGGCGGGAAATTTTTTTTGGCGGGAAAATCTTTTGTCGGAATTTTTTGGCGGGAAAATTGCCGAAAATTTGGCGGGAAATTGTTCGGAAGGAATATTCTTTTTGTTGGAAAGAATATTCCTTTTTCATCATGGGTTATAATAAAGGAGGGTAATTTAGTCATTTTGTACATTGAAGAGGGTATTTTTGAAAATGAACACCTTGAGAGGGTACTTGTAGAAAAGGGTATCATAATAAAGGTTAGTTGTGCAAATCTCCCAAATAAATTTAACATAAATATATGTATAAAATAATATATAAATTTGAAATACAATTAAATAATATATTGAAAGGGCAATTCAAAAAAATTTCATTTTCAAAAATATCCCTTCATGTTGTTCTTTTTATGTTACAAATACTAAATTACACTTTTTATTGACCGCAAAGAATGTGCAGTCATCAAAATTGAAAAACAATCCCTGCCAAAACTGAAAAAAATCCTTCTTAAACTACTGAAACTTTAAAATCGTAAAAACAAAATTACTTATAAAACCATATCTATCATATTATTAAAATGGGAGCATTTTTGTAAGTGTAGCCAAAAAATTAAATCAAAAAAATGTGATGTCAAACCTGTAGCCAAACAGATTTAATAACCGCAAAATATATTCCATGGAAAAAAATCAGCTTTAAATACATAAAAATTAAAACTAATAACTAACTAATAATCATGGAAATCATAATAAATTTGTTACCATAAAAATTGGCCTATTAAATTCAAAATTGTACATATGTATAAAAACAGATTTTAGATATTTCTACCTAATTTAAATTAATATATTCAAAATAGCATAATATTAAAATTATTAAAATTTCAAAGTAAATTGAAACTTTTAAAATATTTAGTAATTAAAAATATTAAAGTATTATAATTTTTTGAAAATTTAAACGTTTTTAAAAATATTTAAAATATTAAATATTAATATTTAATAGGTTCTAGTTATAAATATTTCAACTTAATAGAATGTTAAAAGATAGAGAATTTTTGAGAAGTACCCCTTTTTAAAAATACCCCTTTTCAAATATGAAAAATTATAAACTTTTATATGGTTGATAAGGTACATCAAGATCATCTTTACTACTGGGTGACTAAATCCAAATATTTATAAGGTTTAAAAAGGTTCTAAACGGCATTTATAAGGTTTTATAAGGTTTTATAAGGTTTTTAAAAGGTTTACAAAGTTTTTATAAGGTTTTTAAATGATTTTTAAAAGGTTTTAAAAGGTATTTATGAAATATATATTTATAAATTTACACACTTATAAAGATAATTTGTGTCTATAAATATAAGCTTACACATATTTTTTTGATAAATTTCAAAATTTATAGTGACTTTTTGATAAAATTAGGAAGAGGGGTATTTTTAAAAAATGTTATTGGAAAAGGATTATTTTTGAAATTCCCCCTAAAAAATATTATAAATACTTAAACTCCAAAGAAATACTGATTTTGTGGTTGTCGTGCAATATTTTTTTTCTTTTTGGCCACATGACGAGGGCCGTAAATGCTACCTTGCTATCTCTTATACCTAAGAATTCGGAGGCTGATTTGACAACAATGAAAGACAATCGACCAAGTTCGTGTTGTAATATTTTATACAAGGTGATCTCTAAGATTTTGGCCAATCGTCTAAAGAAAATCCTCCCCGAGTTTGTTGCGCCGAACCAGAGTGCGTTTATTTAGGGTCGTCTTCTTCTGGAAAATGTACTTCTCGCCACCGAATTAGTCAAGGACTATCATAAGGATTCCATCTCTCCCAGAAGTGTCATCAAATTTGACGTATCCAAAGCTTTTGACACGGTTCAGTGGTCATTTATTCTCTCCATTTTTCATGCGTTGGGGTTCCCGGACTTATTTATTAAGTGGATATATGCCTGCATATCTACCGCATCTTTCTATGTGGTGGTGAATGGTGAGTTAGAGGGTTTTTTGTAAGCAACAGAGGTGTGAGGCAGGGCTGTTCCCTCTCTCCTTATATCTTTTTTATGGTGCAAAATGTTCCCTCCAAGCTTCTCGACCGTGCGGTTTTAACGGGCAGGATTGGCCGGCATCCTCGAAGTGAGCTAGTATCTGTGACCCATTTATCCTTTGATGATGATATTTTAGTCTTCACTAATGGCTCTTCATCGTCGATTAGTGAGATTATGGCTGTTCTTCGTGAGTTCTCTCATCTTTCAGGATTGCATGTTAACACAACAAAATCAGCCATTTATGCAGGGGGTCGTAACAAGCAAGCCATGGTGATGGCTGCAGCTGGTTTTGGAATCCCAGCCGACGCACTCCCCACTCGTTACCTTGGGCTACCGCTAACTATTAAGTCGATGAATTCTCATGACTATGCTCCGCTTATTGATAAGGTATGATCTTGTTTGCTCTCTTGGACAAGTAAGCATCTTTCTTATGCAGAACGATTACAGCTTATCTCCTCTGTTATCTCCATCATTTCAAATTTTTGGTGTTTGGTTTTTCAGATGCCAGCAAGTAGTTTGGATGAGGCGGAGAGGTTGTGTAGTGCTTTTCTTTGGTCGGGAAACCCTCATAACTCATCGGGCGCTAAGGTTGCCTGCTTGATGTTTGTATGCCTAAACAGGAGGGCGGTCTTGGTTTGAGACGACTTCGTGATGTCTCTCGGGTTTTTGCTTATCACCTCATATGGCGGTTTTTCACCCTCTTAGGCTCACTATGGCTTGCTTGGACTCGTCACAACCTCATGAGTCATGGCTGTTTCTGGACTGCCCAAAGTACAACTAAGGGTTCATGGGTGTGGCGGAAGCTTTTAAAACTCCGAGATGAGATGCAGCCTTTTATTTGGGCTGAGGTAGGGAATTGAGAAGTCATCTCTTTTTGCTATGACCATTGGCTACCGGTCGGTCGTATTTTGGATATTATTGGCTTAGCTGGGCCTCGGATTTTGGGTATTCCTTTACACGCAACAGTTAAAAAAGTGGTGGGGACTCGGGACTGGAATTTTCGTCGGACACGGCTCATTCAGATCTATCCCATCTTGGATTTACTTCGTGCAACGCCCCTACCACATCCCTCCCGAGGCCAGATCGATTCTTGTGGCGGGTCAGGATGGAAAACTTTGCTGATCGGTTCTCATCTAGCCATACTTGGGATCAGATCCGTCAACCGCACCAATTGGTTCCTTGGAATGGCATCGTCTGATTCAGTCATGCTATTCCTCGCTGCAGTTTCATTGCTTGGCTAGCAATGTTAAACCGCCTCTCTACTGGTTCACGTATGCGTCTTTAGGGACAACATCAGGCATGCATCTTATGTGGGGAGTTTGATGAGTCGAGAGATCACCTCTTCTTCACTTGTCCGTATTCATTCACTATTTGGTCTAGCCTTGTGGGTAAGGTCCTTCGCACTCACCTGAACCCAGGTTGGGATGAGACAGTCGCATCAATCACTGCTCACGGGGGACGCAAACAGGTCTATCTTGCTTTGTCTCTGCTTCCAATCGGCGATCTACTCCATCTAGCGGGAGTGTAATGCTCGCATACATGGTACGACCTTTTATTCAGTTCCTCAACTCTTCTGGAACATTGAAAAACTAATCTGTAACTGTATCATGTCTCTGGACTATTCCAAGAAACCACGTTTGCAACTTCTAATGCAACGCTGGCTCATGGTCAGGCCTTGAGCTGCCTCCCTCTCATTCGAACTGGTTTTGTTATGGCTCTCTTTGCTTACACATTTAAACAAAAAAAAATCTTATCAAATAATTTTTTACAGTTATACCAAACTCGTGCTCTAGCAGAACTATTGAAATACAATCATGCACGTACATGCGGGTCCATCACTAATTTAGTTCACATTTGATCCCATCCATCGTCACATTGATCCAAATTTCTTAGTGAAACTATTATTATTTCAATCAAACATTCACAAATCGAATGAAAACGACACATCAAAGTTTGAGTTATAAATTTTATATTAATGAATATAAATCCATACGTATGCACGGGTATGAGTGTGATGCATGAATTTTGGGTAAAAGGATAAATATTTTATGTTAGCTATATTCATTTTTCAAAATCTCACTTGAATATTCGTCAACTTTGGAACGGGTAACTATCTATTTAAGATAATATAAGTATTATATTATTTCAGAAAATTCACTTTTTGAAACTGTAAATATCCAAACACAAAATGATAGTATTATGTTCTAAATCTCTTATCAAGTCTCGTAAGCATATATTATGGATTAGATTTTTTTTTTTCGAGTTGCATATTATCCACGAGTTTTGCAAATTCAAACGAGACAAATGCAGACATAGCTGTGGGACCCTAGTTTGCGGAGAGGTTTGAATGAATTGATTTACCCACCTATGTCACTGTGAAACCCCAGTTTGCGGAGAGGTTTAAATGAATTGATTTGGCCACCTATGTCACGGAAGTACACTTATCTGTTTGGTCAAAGGTCTTGAGAGAACTCCACAGTTAATTAAGAGTGCTTATGCTGGAGTAGTCAAAGGATGGGTGACCTTCCGGGAAGTGGTTGTCGGAACTGTGTGAGTGAGGCCAAAACACAAGGAAATATCATGTGGGGATTTGTAGGATCGGTAACAAGTATTTAAGCCTCCCAGACGTAGCAAACCGACCGTCGGATATTAATGGGCTCATGGGCCTAATGAGAGGACGTGAGGCCCATTAAGAGAGGTGGCCCATGGGCAGGTGGTGAATATGGGACCGGGGCCTACTAGAGAGATGGTGGTTAGGGCGTTATAGTCACCAAAGTGCACTTATCTTTTCGGTCAATTGTCATGAGAGAACTCCTCAATTAAGCGTGCTTATGCTTGAGTAGCAATCGGTAGTCATATATTAATGGGTTCATGGGCCTAGTGAGATTACGTGGTTCCCATTAAGAGAGGTGGGGCCATGGATTGGGGTGAACATGGGGTCTACTGGAAAGATAGCGGTCGGGGATTTACAAGTGGTATCAGAGCCGAACCTAGACAAGTGTGGAGTGGTGAGCTCACACTGTCAGGGGAGACGGTCTTGGTGCGCAACGATGATGTTGCGACATGTTAGTGGGGGAGAATTGTGAGACCCCAGTTTAAGGAGAAGTTTAAATGAATTGATTTGGCCACCTATGTCACCAAAGTGCTCTTATTTTTTTTGGTCAATGGTCCTGAGAGAACTCCAAAGTTAAGTGTGCTTATGCTGGAGTAGTCAAAGGACTTGTGACCTTCCCGGAAGTGGTTCTCGGGAACTCTGTGAGTTAGGTCAAAATACAGGGAAAATCATGTGGTGATTTGTAGGGTCGGTAAACAAGTCTTTAAACCTCCCGGACGTAGCAAACCAGCCGTCGGATATTAATGGGCTCATGGGCCTAATGAGAGGACCTGAGACCCATTAAGAGAGGTGAGGCCATGGGGTCCACTAGAGAGATGGCGGTCAGGGCATTACAATAGCTCATGTTGCTTCTACAGGATGAGTTGTTTACGGGTCAAAACATATTAAACCATTACGAAATGTATTTTTCCACTTTGACAATTTAGGTAATTCATTTTAAAAAGTTTTTTTTCGATAAATTTTATATGATTTAATAGTTCATGGGTTTACAATTGATCTGTATCCGACGTCATGAATCCGTTTCCACCAACATTTCGATCCGGATCTGTTAGCGTATCAATCCAAATTTTATAGTGAAATCACTATTATTGCAAAAATTCAAAAATTAAATGAAATGCAACCAAAATAAATATAAGTTATAAATACTATATTGAAAAATTATATTTACAATTATAATCCCACACGTACGTATGGGTCCATCTCTTTTAAATACTTATGAGTGCAACACTCGTGTTCCCAATATAGAATTTCTGATGTATCCTTAGATTTATGAGGGAGTGGATTCTAATTAATTTTTTGTTTAATCAAAAATTAGATTAATTTAATTAAATCAAAATCTTTAGATTCTTATAAGTCGACCCCTTTCTTTACTTTTTGGTTGTTCGTTGTTGCTTTAGAGAGAGAGAGAGTCTGATCGCTTGTGAGGCAAGGGGGACATAACTATAAAGGATTGATTGAAAAGAGGTTCGACCAGCAGCTATAGTTAAAATTTAGACATAGATGCCACATCTTGTGGTCTTGGGAACGGTTAGATTTCGTTTTGTGACTCAATTAGGGCTGTTCATTTCTTATATCTTTCCGGTTTAGCTTACAAGTTGTTTTGTTGTTGTGGTTGGCTGTAGGGTGAATGGAGGTAGTTTTGGTGAGTGGTAAGTCACTGCTGGTTATGGATAGTTATTTTTGGATCGAGAATGACCCTTGTTTTGAAATAAATGTGTGACTATGAGTTTATCTAAGCAATCAAAATTATTTGATTAATAGTATGTTGTGTTGTGTAGGCTGGATTTTTTGTTAGATACTGAGTTGTATTCCTTTGACGGTTGTGTCCATGTATATGATTTTTTATTGATTTGGTTTGTTTCACGATTTATGTGTGGTTTGTGATCTCATTTTGCTTGTATGTATAGTTCATAAGAACGAAAATTATATTTATATATAAATTTGTTAATTAGCTATTGATTTGATTCGATCCAGTTATCTAATGACCTAGAAAATAATTTAATTTGCAGTCCAAATCAGTTTTAAAAACATTGCTTAAACCCTTTTTACTCTGCCAAAAATAATTTACCTTATATACCAAAATAGTATATATATATTTGTCTTATTTTTTATATATATAAGATCCCACAAAAAAAGTTGTCCGACACATTTCAATTGCTTACGTAGTGAACTACCCTTTTTTTTTTGTCATCTGAGTTAATATTGATAAGGTTTGGGGTTACAAAAAGACTTGAGGAAAGTCGTCCACTGTACACGATAACTAGATAAAACCTTAGAGAGACGTATCGGATTATCCGAGGTCTAAACCAAAAAACCAATCGCTCCCCTGAGCCCAAAAACAAAAGAACAGACATTCATACAGAGGAAAGAACCCTCTCACCACCAAAAACACCAGATAACCAAAAAGGAAAGCTTCTAGCCACATAAGAGTGCAGTCTAGAGTCCTGAGTTACTTACTGACTTTGCAATGAGAGAAGCTCCTCTGTTTGCTGTCCCTGATTCACCAACAAGCTTCCATTCTTTAAAATCTTTCAACACAGATAGAATTTGTGCAGAGTTAAATCTAAAAGCTGGCCACGCTCTTGGTCTTTCCACCGCTCCTACAAGAGCCACATCCTCTATCGCAAATAGCATTCTGGTCAATTTATGACTTAACATGCTTTCCATAGCCCAAACCATAGTTATCACAGTAGCCTCTTGTTTTGTTAAAATGGTTGAAAAAGCCCTCCTGCTGTGCAAAAGTACCACTCCCAACTCATCTCTCACTACCCACGCACCTCCAGCTAAATGTTTCCTCTTCGACCACGAGGTACCAATGTTACATTTAAGCCACCCACTAGGTGGAGGATTCCAGACTGGGGACTGGTCCTCTGAAGCAATCACTGGTCTATGATCGAAGGTCTGAAGTTCATCACCATTTGTTGCCGCAGGTTGTTCTTGAGCAGTGAACCAAACCGCTACATCTTGGCTTATCTTGGCAGCCGTTTCCATAGGAGTAAAACTTTTACCATTAAAGACCATATTGTTTCTATTCTTCCATATTCTCCAAAGTATCCAAGGGAAACTTTTCCTTATCTCCAACGGCCATAACAGTTTGTCCTTGTTATCAAGAAAGTGGTTGATGTGAGAAAAGATCGATTCCATCTCAATTCCAAAGGTTGGGGTTGGATAGTTTGAGAAAGCCCAAACCTGTCTAGAAACAGGACATGAGAACAGAACATGGCAAATAGACTCACCTTCCACACCACAAACCTGACAAACAACATCTCCACTCAACCCTCTTCTCTTAAGACAATCTCCCACAGGAATAGCCCCACACATCAATTTCCATATAAAGGTCTTTATCTTGGGTTCAGTCTGCAGCTTCCAAACCTTTTCTTTCAGATTATTGATAGAAGGTAGGGCTGTAATCTCTCTAATAAGAGGAGCTTTATCCAATTGAAAGGCTAGATCATAACCAGTCTTAACCGAGTAATTTCCACTGTTACTATGCTTCCATACCAGAAAGTCCTCTATCGACACCACCGGTCTATGTTCCTTGATTTTATTCACATCAACCGGGAAGAAAAGTTCCTCCAACTTGGCATTGTTCCAGTCCTTCCGTTGGAAATCAATAAGCTCACTTACTCTCATGTTGACCTCAATGGAGAAATTTTTAATGAAAGGTGCTCGCAGACCATTGTCGTCCAACCAGAGATCACCCCAAACTTTAAGACTGGCTCCATTGCCCACTCTCCTTACCATTCCTTTTTCAATCAAATTTCTGCCAAAGAGGATACTTCTCCAACCATAAGATGGTCTGTTTCCCAGCTTTGCCTCTAAGAAAAGGTTGTCTGAAAAATACCTGCTCTTCATGAATCTTGAGAATAAGCTCTCTGGTTCCTGTATTATCCTCCACGCTTGTTTAGCTAGTAAGGCTTGGTTAAAGCAAGCAATGTCTCTAAAACCCATTCCCCCTTGGTCTTTTGGCAAACACAATTTCTCCCAGGTTTTCCAGTGAATCTTTCTAGCATGCTCATGGGAGCTCCACCAAAATTCAGCCATGGCACTTGCCAGATTAGCACAGGTTGTTTTTGGTAGTTTAAAGCAGGACATGGCAAAAGCTGGCATTGCCAGAGCCACTGTTTTCAGCATTATCTCCTTTCCTCCCTGAGACAAAGTTCTAGCATACCAGCCTGATAGTTTTCCTTTTAGTCTGTCTCTTATGTAATCCAAAAGCTCTATTTTAGATCCACTAAAACATTCAGGGAGGCCAAGGTAGGACCCTGCACCACCTTGGTTAAAAATCCCTAGCTTCCTTTGAATATCTTCCTTGTTCACTTGAGGGACCTTCTTTCCAAAAGAGATAGAGGATTTGTAAACATTGATAACCTGACCCGTTACAGCTCCATATGCCTCCAGAATACCTTGAAGGGCCCCTGCTTGTTCCATGTCTGCTTTACATAGAAACAAACTATCGTCGGCAAAGAGGAGATGGTGGATTGTAGGACCTCCTTCTGAGAATTGCATTCCTGAGATTCTCTGCTCAACCTGTGCTTTGTTCAGTAGATGTGTCAAGCCTTCAGAACAGAGAACAAACAGGAAGGGAGATAGAGGATCCCCTTGACGCAAACCCCTCTCTGGAATAATCATCCCTGAGGCTTTACCATTGATGAGAACCGAGTATGTGACCGTTGAAACACATTTCATTATCCACAATACCCACGTAGTGAACTACCCAATGACCAATAAAATTCAAAAAACAAATAAAAAATAATAATAATTTCAATGTTTAAAAGTCTTTCAATACATCATTATCGTGACTGCACACATACACAAATTAAAGATGCCTTTGAGAAACATTGTAGACGACCACAGAAATTAAAACAAGATACACAACAACAACAACAATAACAACGTCATCACACAAACCAAAACCGAATCGTAATGATGATATTGTATTTTTTTTTCTGCTGTTGGATTCGAGAAATTACGACTTTGAGACAAAGACATGTTTTAAGTGTACGTATACTATAGTAATGAGTTTCTTACAAGAAAATGAGTAAATGGAATAATGTTTTATTCTTGTGTAGGAGCTGACAATAAAACGACTAGAAAAGGCAGTTTTAGAATGAAAGAGTCAAAAAACAAAGAATGTTACTACAGAAGCATTTGAGTTTTATCATTACCATTTCCATGAAACTGTTGTACCTTGCGCTCATGTGGTCCATTTCTCTTGTGTTCTTCAGTAGTTATTACAAATAACTTTGAACACTTTAACCCATAAAATTGAATTGGTAAGAGACAGTTTTATTTCAGAGGCCATTTATGAGTAGTTAACTGATAGTGACCTTATCACTATTGGGTTCTACGTTGTTGTATTTAGTTATTTGAAATCAAAGCACAATAGCATAAATATATAAATTTATGTCACAAAGAAAAAAACATAATAAATAAGTTACCTAAGTGGTCTTATTATGATATAAGAAAAAAACATAATAAATAAGTTACCTAAGTGGTCTTAAAAACAATATAAACCAGTATCGTCTGAGATAAAGCTAAAAGCGAGGAGAATATCATATGTGATCTTATTATGATATAAGAGACATCTCTTATATATAAAGTTATACTTTTTTTTTTTATAATCAAAGAGGTTCTGAGCCAAAATCCATACATCCCCTCAGCCCGAAACCAAAGCATGTTATATGGTTTCGTCACAAGCGCTACTCAAACCGGCGACCTCTAAGCTTCTGCCAGAGATCTTTACCAATTGAGTTATTAGCACTTGGTTATATAGTTATACTCTATGATTTATATAACCGACTATTGACATGTATAAATACTTATATGATGAAAAATATAGAAAAAATATGTTAAGTCTAGTGTTTTTATAAGTTCTTGATTTGGACATATCGTTTATAACATAGACTTAGTCCAGATTGAATAAGACCAGCGTGAGTCTTAGTACTTTGTTCTACTACTCTTGTACTGCTCCATCTACATGCACCTAGCTCATGCATGCATAATACATAAAATGAGACAAGCAATAGTTAAATACAACACATTGGTGATGTTTTGGTCATATAAAGGATATATATTGTATAAGCTAGCAATGACCATAAAATCTCAAGAGCCACCCAAGATAAGTGTATGAAAATGTAATGTGACCTTTCTAGACACAAATTGGCAAAACAAACAATGCAACATTTTAAGAAAAAAGAAATGTTCAAAACGAATAATTCTAGTTACGTTTATTGTAGACAAGGTGGCCGTACATTTCTCCAATGCACTAAAATATAACAATTTCTTATTAGAATTTTTTAGAACAAAAAAACAAAATTAAAATGCATGAAGAGAGGAGCTCGAGCTTAGCTGTGACAAGACAAACACATGGAATATGGAATAAAGAACAAATGCGATAGAGAGAGATATAGAGAAATACATGTTGACCGGATATTACAACACAACCTTTTACGATACATCCAAGTAGATCACAAAAAGGGAATTATTCGATCAGTACCAATTTCAATTGTTTAACTATATAAAATATTGTCACTTGTGATAGCTAATTTGATTTTATAATATAGTAAGAGGTTAAAAGTTATCACATTTTCCAAAGAATCTAGAGCGCATTAGGCGCTGACCCTTGCTTCTTAATCTAATTTAATAATACTAATATGTTCTTATAATATATTAGCTAAACTCTATAATTTACCCAAACATAAAAAAAAATATGCTTTTTTGCTTTTCTTTTAACACTTTTCACATGTCTTGTTTTTTTGTAAAAAAAAAATTAACAATCAAGATAGACAAATCTATCAGCGGTTTAATCCATTCTATTTTCAAAACGGATAATAAACTATGGTAAACTAACTTTATTTGTATATAAAAACGATTCGCATTTGGTTCACAACAGTTTTTATTTGTTTTTTAAAACCGCATTATTACGGACATAATTAGTCCACAAATAGTTTTGTCTACTCAAACCCCTGTAATTATTCGAACTCTCGTTTTCCCTAGACCATCCAATAATGTAAATGCTTTGTAAAAGAGATGTATATATATATATACATACTTGTATTATATTGTACCATATGTCTTATACTATGTTATAAGTTTCAGACTATATGTCTTACTAGAACATCAATATGTCTTACTAGACAATGATACTATTGTGGTTGTATTATGCAATGATATTATCAGACCATATGTTACAAAGAAGGATCAAGAAACTACAATGTTATGATCTATAGAGAGAGAGTGCGTGTGGGATAAACAAGAAGCATATGTAGTTTGTCGGAAAATGGAATTAACTAATATGTCACGTGAGAGGAGAGGCCATGTTGGCGCCGAGGAATGTGGGAGCTCGACAGCTTCCTCCAATACAAAATATAAAACGTCAAACACATTAATTAATCTATATGGTAACACATTAATACTATAGATTATAATTAATCTATAGGGTAACACATTAAAACTATAGGTTATATAGAGGTAAGAAAAACAAATGAGGAAGGAATATATATTGGGAGGGGTCTCATGATGCAGCATCTACGTACGTGCCACGACAAAATGCTATCCGTTGAATTGAACGCCAATGCCTTCCTCTGCGGCTCTGCCCTCTCCTCTCTAGCTATCAACGTTTTGTAAATTAATTTTACTACTAGGCTTGTGGTTTTGTCGAAAACCGATTGTACCAAACCGACCCAAATCGTTTTTTGTTTTCGGTTCAATATATATACCGGTTTAGCAATCGGTTCAATATGGTGGGATTGATATTTGTGTTTGGTTATTGGTTTGGTACCGATTGCTTATCCATTTTAAATAAAACCCTAAAATAAAAGAAAAATATACATAACATGAAACCGAATTTACTGATTTTTAACCGATTAAACTGGTTTCAATTGGGAAATTCCAAAAGATTAGTTATTTCGGTAAAACTTTCAATAACCAAAATCAGAACCGACTCAAAAAAAATATTGTTAGCTTAATTTCAAGCTAATTTAGATAAACTGAAAATCCAAAAAATCCGAACCAAACCATCCAAAAACCCGAACTCACAAGTTTAATTACTACTAAATACTGTTTTTATTTATTATTATTGGTTAGTGCTTTTACAATGTACTTCAATTTATAACATGTAGTGATATCCTGCAAAAATAATATAGAGTTCCAGAATTGGTGATGTGAAGAGTTCATATAACAGTTGGACAATTCAACGAAGTTATGATTGATTTACGCATTGATAATTAAATGGTGTTTTTAACCTTAATTATTCGATATATATATATATATATATATATATATATGCATATAATTTCATCTTATTTTTATATAAATAAAATTAATAATATAACTCGATTAATTTATTACTTACGTCAAAATAATGTAATTTCTCATAAAATAAGTGTGTTTGCGTAGGAAATTACTAGAATGAAGAGCATGTGAGTCAAGCCAGCCAATCTAACACTTCTAATACAACACCTCTTCTTTGTTGCCTCACATTTTCTTAATTCTTTTTTTTTTGTGATTAATCACAATATGTGCAAGTTGTATTGACCAGAGTTATTTATTTAAGACAATGCAATATTCGAATGGGTCCAAGCACGTGTACAGGTTGGTCCATATTTGCTACGTACGTGCGCCCAGCTATAATACAGGACTTGTAGAATCTTTTATTTTGGGTTTCCATTGCATGACAAGATTATAACTAGTGTTTTGTGTTTTTCTAAATCAACAATTAGTATATCCATAAACAAACCTTTTGGGTGTATAATATAAATTAATTAGGTCCCGAGCGATAAAGGTTGTTTTAGGTATCATGCGGTTTGTAAAAAAACTAATTTACAATAATGCGAAGTCAAAAATAATACGCAATGTAACATTTCGTCATTACCGTCAAATTTGTAAATTTTGTATAAATTATATATTAAATTGAAAATCTTCCCGATAAAAAATCAAATCAACTTTTAAAATTTTCCGTGTGACCGTAAAATTGTTTCGAATATATAAATATATAAGAGTTATACTACATATTATTTTATATTTTGTATTATTAATCTTTTTTTTGGTAGACAAATGTAATTGCCAAAAAAATGACGATTAGAATTTTTTTTTTTTTGCAGAAAACTTAATTTTATATTTACATTTCAACATGTAACATTCAATGTAAGTGAGTGGAACCTGACAAGTAAATTCCATAACTACTAGCTAGAACAATAGATGCGAAATAAAACATTGTAGTTGAATGAATGTGAATTGTATAAGTGATGAAGGTCCGTGGGGTTATGCAAAAGCGATATTGTATAAGCTCGATGACGTACGTGGGAATGATACAAATCTTTCTAAAAAATGGAATATTTTTGCATTCTCCAATTAATACATTATTAAAAATGCGAGAAAGAAACAAGATAAACATACACAAAAGGGACATTTGACTATATCACACACCACATGGGTTACACATTTATAATATTAGTGCATGGTTCTATCTCACCATGCCAAAATCTTGATTTGTAAATGAATGATTATTTTGATTTAGTATGTTAATATACACTTGGAGTCATATACACATTCATTATTGTATCTTATAGATTATACATACAATATAGAAAATATATATATATATATATATCTATGAAAGAGATTACAGCTCATGATTATCATCTTAACCACCTATAAAATATAGAAGAATTATTGTAAATTTTTAAAGAGTAATAATAAATACTACTACTATTTATGCATTAGAATGCCTACTTTTATATGTTGATTGATTCAAATCATCTTAGAACATGTTACATATATACCCATAAGTCAACATTAATCAGTGTCACATGGCTACCAATCTTAGCCTTTTGAATGTTGAATTTGTCTTTTTTTATCTAATTACAAATTTATTTTAAATAAATAAAAATCATTTATGCAGTAATTAAGTAGTTGTTTTTAATTAATTACAATAGTAAAACAAAGAGTAGCAAGAGCCTTGAGAGTTGCAGTAAGTTTACCTAAAAAGGAGCCTTGAGAGTGTCAACAAAAGAAGAGAGAACAAACAAACAAAAGGAAGATGATAGAAATGAATTAATTAATTTACAAAAAAAAAATTGAAACAAGAAAAAATTATAAAATAAATAAAAATTGAAAAAGGTGTCTACATCAATCTCAATAACAAAGCAAAATTATCTTACCAAATATTCCATCGTATATTACCACTTTGGCTTTTTCGATGCCAAGCCATTAATCTCGCGTCTTGAGACATGTAATATGTGTATATACTATAAATATGATACTACACTTCAAATTTTATTGCTTTATTTTTATCTTTTTTCAAATTAATGTGGTGAATAAAGTTCAATACCCAAAATGTGATTAAATGAGTGATTTCTTTTTCCTTTTTATAGTAATGGTAAAGTTTTTTAGATTTTATTTCTTGCTGAATGTTGATTTTTTTTTTTGTTAATAGACGTAATAAATTAGCGCAAATAAGTTAATTGAGAGGAATATTGTTTATATACGTGATATAGTACAGTTTGGTATGAAATTTTCGTGTTAAAATAAAATAAAATGAGGGGAATTATGCGTCGTCGAACTTCATTTTTGCATATATTCATAAAAAGTTGGGCATTATGTAGAGGAAAGCACAATCTAAATTTAACATTGTTGAATTTAAATCTAAACTTTTTTTTGTATTCAATAATCCCCATATTAATAAAACGGAAAATGAAAGTACATATCTTCAAAAATAATATTTAACTATAATACATTGCGAATACAAATTCTATCAAATTTACAACTCATTTTAGTTTTAATTATATCAGACTAAATCAAAACAATCTTGTATGATTATCACAGATAAATAGCTCTGAATAGGCAACAAAATTATAAATATCAATAAAAAAAATTTGAGGACTTATAAAAATGCGACAAAAAGAATACCCCATTTTTATAAAAAAAAACATAAACAAATCAGATAATTTTAACAATACAACTTAAACATAACAATAAGGTGCATACTTATGTAAAGTTTTGTAAACCAAGAATTATTGGTGGAATGAAACCAAAACAATTCCAACCATACCATTCTTCTTTTAATGGCCATGACCCCAAAGAGACATGCATAGCATAGCATACAACTTAAAATAAATATAGGTTAATAAAATAGAATGCAATTAAATTCGATTGGGAGTAATTAGTTGTCTCTCTCTATCACTTTCTCTTCAATTCTCAAAAGATAAACAAAAATTTTCTATTTGGAGTGACTTCATATGACAAAAACCGCAGTTGCTTTCTCAGTCAACTTTTTTCAAAATCTCTGAGGTCTTTGAAAGGTTTTTGCAGTAGAAAAAAAAAATATTAAATACAAACTCTGTCGTTTGGTTATTATTCTCTATCAATAAAACCCTAAAAAGCCTATTGCATTGGAAATTTAAAAGTGTGTTTTTGTTTTATTTTTTATTTAAAAATAGTAATCATAGGGTACTCATTATCTAATTATCACATCTCAGTCTCTCTTTTTTTCTCTTTCTCTCTGTGTTTGTTTTCACCTTTTTAACCACTAATCAAGAAGTTGTCAAGAAGTCTTCCAAATGTTTTTACTCTTAAATCTTTATTTCTTGAGGTAAAATATATTATTTTTATTAGTTGTATCTTGAGTCTAGCACCACAATACTCTCATAATTCCAACTATATAGAATATAACCACTCTCTCTTTTCCATTTTTCTTTTAGATGCTTTCTTAGTGCTTGTTGAAAAAAAAATCCTGAAAAAGCTAAGAATGATAAGAAGATAGACAAGTTTTTACATGTATATCATATTTTGTATGATATGAACAATTCCTATATAACATATTTTGTATGAACAATCACTATAGAGTTTCATTACATTACATACGATAAAAAAAATGAAGCTTTAGTATGTTACTCCACTTATAAGGAAGACAAAACAAACATTATTATTAAGTCCAAAGAAAACTTTATGAAATTCGTAAAGTCAAAATACTTATTCTATTTAATATTTAAACATTGTGTCCAAAAAGTAGAAACCAATATCGATCTTATAATTCTTTAATACACATTTTTTACTCATAATGTTTTAGTACTACGATAAGAGTGTAACAAGAGTTTTCAATATATATATATTTATTGTACAAACAACTAATATGAAATTAAAAAGACAATAAAAATTTGTTTAATGAGAAAGTGACAAGGATTGAGAAATACCCTTTTTCTTATTTTTCTCACCTCAGTAAGTGTTGTTTTTGCAGCTCTCTCTCTCTCTCTCCACACATTCTTGATCTCCACTATTTATATAGAGAAGTATTATAAAGAAACTAGTAAAGAGAGAGAGAGAGAGAGAGAGAGAGACATGATGATGTTAGAGTCAAGAAACAGTATGAGAGCTTCAAACACACTCCCAGATCTGTCTCTTCAGATCAGCCTTCCTAACTCTCAAGCCATGAAACCTCTTAATGGTGGTGACCGGAGCTCCACAAGTAGTGACTCAGGAAGCAGCCTAAGTGAGCTAAGCCATGAGAACAGCTTCTTGATCAACAAACCTCTCTTGAGCTTAGGCTTTGATCATCATCATCATCATCAGCATCAACAAAGGCACTCAAACATGTTCCAACCACAAATCTATGGCCGAGATTTCAAGAGAAGCTCATCATCAATGGTTGGTCTTAAACGAAGCATTAGAGCTCCAAGAATGAGATGGACTTCTACTCTTCATGCTCACTTTGTTCATGCTGTTCAACTTCTTGGCGGCCATGAAAGTATATATTGTTCTCTTACATTTTCCTTCTTTAAACAAAAAACAAAACAAAGAGAGACATGACTAATCAAGTTTATGTTGTTGTCTTAAACTCTAGTAAAACGTCTTGAGACCAAAAGTATTAAGATTTGTTTTGTTCTTTTGTCTTAGGAGCAACGCCTAAATCAGTGTTGGAGCTGATGAATGTGAAGGATCTAACCCTAGCTCATGTCAAGAGTCACTTGCAGGTCAGTTTCTTATTTTTTCTCATTTTTTTTCTTATGTTTTATATTTAATATTAATATTAATGGAATCTCATACGAATGAAAATACATATAAATGCATATGTAAATATTTATGAAAATGTATATAGTTGGGCCACTAGCAAACACATGATTGCATAGTTGAAATAAACTTAGCCAAACATATTTCTTATATTCTTTTCTTTCCATTTTTTTTTTTTTCGATTTTTCAAGAATGTGTTTTTGTTTCTTGATGCAGATGTATAGAACAGTAAAATGCACTGATAAAGGATCAACAGGTAATGCATTCAAACCATTTTCACTGATTTTTGTATCACTGTTGGATATAAATGTTAATTTATAATGGAACTTTTCATTATTTATTTTTGTGTAAAAATTAATTTTGCCTTTTTAATTCTTGGGAATAAACAGTAGAAGGAAAGGTAGAGAAAGAGGCAGAGCAGAGGATAGAGGACAAAAGTAATAATGAAGAAGCTGATGAAGGAACTGACACAAATTCGCCAAACTCATCATCTTTGCATAAGACCCAAAGGTTACTTTTTATTTACTTTATTTTATTTTTTCTCTAAACACTTTGCATTTAATCTCTTTTTGTGAAATTTGATGAATATGACCCTCTCCTAGGGCTTTATATTGATGTATTTGCCATTATCATCTTTAAATCCGTTAAGTTTAGTATATGAATGGTATAACTAATAACAAGAACAGACATAGCTAATCAATATGAGTTATAAATAAATGTATTTATGAGCATATCTAAACAAGAAGAGCCTCACTTTGAGTAGGACTTCTTGGTCATCCACAAAGGGAGTACCTATGAGCATATCTAAACAAGAAGAGTCTCACTTGGGAACAACTCATCACACTAAGGTACATTCTTGTGTGGTCACTACATATTTTCACATATATATGCATATAACATTAGGTTCCTAAAATGTGTAATCTTGTGAAAAATAGGAGAACAAGGAGAACGAGGCAACAAACGTTCATCTCAATTTGGAATTCACATTAGGCCGGCCGAGTTGGGGAATGGACTATGTAGAACCATCCAATGATCTAACCCTTCTCAAGTGCTAATTGTTTAACTTGAAGAACAACAAGAGAATAAGTCAGCTTAGATTTGCCAGTTTTTAACATAATTTAACTTTGTTTGATCATATGGACTTTGGAAAAGAATCATATATGATCTTTCTTCCAAGAATGTTCTATGATTTTTGGGGATGTATAAACAAGAGAATCAGATTAAGTAGTAGCTATGGTAAGGGAGTACAAGTTCAAGTAGCTAGAGATAGTTTTTTTTTGTTGTTGTTGCAATCTTCAAAAAAAAAAAAACATCTCAATCTTTTCATTATCACACTTTAATACAAATTGGAAAAGATTCTCTGCTAACTAAAAAGTTTCTACTGCTTCTTTCTTCTTTTGGTATGCTCTATTGCTCCCACTTTGGTATATATATGGAGAGTGTTTTTTTGGTAACATAGTCAATTGTGTTTTTACTTTTTTTCTATAAGCATAAAAATCTATAGTTTAAGTAAATCATTTGGTGATATTGAATAATGGGTCAATATATAAAATAATATTGCAAGATTTTGTTTAATGGGAATTCATATTTTTGTTATGTAAAGTAAGATATGATCTTTTGGTCTTTTAGCTTTGTTACGTAAGGGCAACAGCGACCTTGACTTCCTACAGAACTTTGGGTTTCGTTCCTCATGGACACTTGTGGTCATCAAAGACCTTGGCGTAATCATAATGATTAAACTAATTATAAGGAAAATATGAATATCTAGTAGAGCATTAAATCATTTTGTTTTGTACCATCTTGATATTTGAGTTTAAAATTCTCTAGGTTTCCTTGATAAAAACTCACAATTCTAAGATAAACGAAAATTTTAAAGTTATACTGTATGTATTAGAAGATACGCTCGGACTTGTAATATTGCTTGCATAATCGCATAAATTACAAAATAAAAATCTTTAAATAAAACTCTAAAACGAAAAAATTCTATTTCGCTTAAAAAGTACAAGTAAAACCTTCTTATGCAAATAAATGGTATATTTTGCTTTTTTTGCATAATGAATTTTAATTAATTTACCGACAAAAATATTTTAGCTTTAAAATTAGGAACTAATCATTCAAAATTAAAATTATTATTTTTAAATAATATTTAAAAACTCACAAAAATGTTAATCACTTCTTATATATTTTTAATAAACCTATATACTTTTAATAAATCTCAACACTATAGAAAACAAAAAAAAAACCCTAACTAAACACACAATGTTATTCAATTATAGATTTTAATAAAAGTATCCAACCATAATCCGCTTTTATTTAATTAATGATCTTAAATTATATTTAAAAATATGGTATTATTGGACCTTATATTTTGAAACTATGTTAAATACATTTTAAAATCTAGTGTTGTTCAACTTGGATTTAAAATATCTCATTAAGTATTCAAAACTAAAATAACTTTTAAATTCTTTGTGTATAGACTAATTTAAACTGAAATATCCTGCAGTTTCATGAATAAATGATTAGAATCAAAATACAAAGCATACTGCATATATTGTGAAATCTACACAAATAAATACCTAGAAATATTATGAAATTTTAAATCTTACAAATTATAAAACTTAGAGAATTTATTTTAAATCCATGATTGAATAACAGCTAATTTAACTCATCGAAATAAAATTTATGAAACCAATGATAATGACAAGTTGGCTTAACATTGATATTCATTCTCTATAGTATTATTATAGCTATTCCAATATTTAAGCAGCAAAGGCTATGAAAATATATAGGTTCATAAAACTATAAATCTCCATTCCATAGAGGTCATAGTTAGGCCCAACATTGGCCCACAACCCACCACACTCTGTTGATAGTAAATAAGCATAATTGAACATGAATCAACTCCCAAGGAACATGTCCAACTTAGATAGCCCCCGGATATGTTGGTTTTGAAGGTAGTGGGATGATCACTGAAGCTATCAGGAGACGTCCTCTTACAGTGGTTTTGTTCGATAGCATATAGAAAGCCAATCCGGATAAAACGTTCAAGAAAATATAACATTTTAAATCGCGGTTAAATATTTTTTCCTCCAGACTAGCCTATGTACAAAATGTAAATATACAAAATAATCAATTTTGTTAAACAATTTTAAAATTCGTACATCGGACGGGTTTTAATCTAATATCGCCTTGTTTATCTATGATTTATTTGATGTTTGTTGAAGTGGAGATTGTTTCTAGACTCCAGAATTCTCCATAAGACTTCAAAATTTATAACATTTGTGAGTGAATGTTCACTTAATGAACATTTGTTCGAAAAAATCTATATGCTCAGATAGTGGTGAAGCTTATCTTACGTATGAACTCAAGTTTCTTGAAGGCAATACCTTTTTCAAGTAAAACGACGTCACTTTGTGTAGGTTGATCAAAAATCTCAACAAAAAATTAATATCGTTTACTTAGTTTCGCTATTCAACTTAATAACATGATTTATTTTGTAAAGTTAATAAACGATTAAAATGAAAATAAACGAAAATTAACGACTATAAATTAAAAATCAATAAAAAAAAACTACGACTGTTTTAATCCGAAGCAAAATTGAGGTTTTTATTTGGCATTTTCGACAGTTCAAGATTTTGTTTTGACATTTTTCCTGTTTTTAAACTGTGCTAAATGTTAATCAAATCAAGTTGGATATATATCAAGTACTATCATCAACACATGTATTGCTCCAGGTTGTCAAACATAGTACCATTATTACCAACTAACTGATAGTTATGTTTCACCGGTAACACTAACATGCTTCGTTTTGTTTTAACATCATACTAACACTTGCTCACATAATATGCTCACATCTAAGCATGTCTGCTTTTACAATAGGTAAATCCAAAATGAGTTCCTCACATAAATACCAAAGAAGAAGAACTATTTCTTACTTTGAGTGCATTTCTATTATTTGTAGCTCTTCTTCACAAGCTTACCCCTACCCCAACCGGCAGCTGCTGGCTCTCCCCATCTCTCCTAAACTTTCCCCGCTCTTCGGCACGAGCTGCACGAGGTAGAAACTCGTCCCACGTACGGTTCAGAAGCACACAGATCCTTTCATGTTACTTCATTTGCTCAAGTAGTCTCTAATTTTCTCTTTAATCGTAACTCATTGCCACTCTAATGCACACACAAGTGAATGTAAACAAGTAGTATTCCTCATATGACTATTCAAACACAAATGACAATAGTGATAGGGACAGTTTCGAATAAAGATTGTCGTCGGGGAACAAATCCTTCAACTCTTATGTACACCTCCTGAACTTCTAGGGTCTAAAGGACAACAAAATTGTAGAGCTAGAAGAATGAACTAGAGACACATATAGAGTTAAGAAGAAGACTCAAATAGATTTCACTTCTCTTGTGGAAGGCCTTCGGCCTATATGTCCCCTTTTTCGTAATATATATTCGAATACATATTGCATTTTCACTCAGAAAGACAAACAAAGACATTCTAATTCACCTATGTGGTAGGCTAAGGCAAGATCCCTAACTTAACACAGATCTTTCCCTTCATAAAGCCTAGAAAAATTACAGCTTGCAAAATAATACTCTGCCTCACTATCTACCTTGTACACACAAATCTTTCTTCCTCAACCACGAATTGTTCCTAGTTAACTTGCTACAAATCTACTCCACAAACGGCTGAACCAAGGCGATTTGATTTCGCCAGAACCCGTACATTCAGCATCGCCTTCTTCGGCAGTGCTGAAGAGGGTTTGATCCGAGCAGTCTAAAGAAGCCCCACACGCCATATTGTAGGACTGACATGCTGAATGGCATACCCGTAATCTGTCGTCTCCATCGACATCACACTTCTGGATCGATATCTGATTTAGAGAGATCATAAAGAACAAATGTCAATTATCAGAGAATGATAGTGTCTCACCTACAATCATATGAGGAAACTTAGGCAAAGGTATTAATCATAAAAGATTGCAGCTCACCCAACAGGCTAGTCTTTTCGCAGCTTCGTCACAGTAGCTGTTACCGAATATATTAAATAACTTTCGAGCACCACCCGGAAAGAGCCTATTGTAGTTGGGCATGACCACAACTTCCTCAAGCTGCTGAAGAATGCTAGGCTCTCTTGGAGCACAATGTTGTCCTGATATGTCTCTTTCCAACACATCTTTGCACACCAATAAACTTGTAACTAGTTTAGAGCTGTTCTGACATGTGTAGCCAGCATAATCAGAGCAACGGAACTCACAAACCCCATTATCACACACTCCTCCATGTAGGCTGCATTGTTCGTCACAAACAGCTGTATAGTTGAAAAGGAATTTCTTGTCAGATATAATATTGATAAATGTATTCTTGACAGTTGACACAATTTAGATAAATATGGACAACTACCAGTGGAACAGTCGATTCCAGTAAATCCGTTTTCACAAATGCAAACACCCTGCGTTGTGCATTTTCCATGTCCATTGCAATTATTAGGACATGAACCTGCATAGTGAAAAGCATAACTTGTAAATTCAGATCTTAGGGAAATATAGAGACTAGACATGTACAACCATCTGGTTTGAAAGACAGGATACTTACGATTTCTACAGTCATGACCGTGATAACCGAGGAGACAACGACACTTCCCATCAACACAATCTCCATTAAAATTACAAGAACTAGGACACTGGCCAAGCACAGAAACTACGGACGTACTGCAGAGTTCATGGTAAGCCGGACAATTTAATTCACCTACAAACCAAAACACACATGGTTCAAAAGATTTGGTAACAATATGTTATTACTCTTTCAGGAAGGTAAAGAGCATTATTTACCATTAAAACCGGGAAATCGAATTGGTCCACCAGCTTGAGGGCAGAACTTCCATACTCCCTCCACAGCAACCTAGAATTTCACGAGAAAAACATTACTGGTAAAGCCATAAGAGCAGGATATCCTCATCACCATGAATCAAAGTAGAAACAAGTTGAAATAGAACCAATGACTTTATGACTTGTGTTGTTTCTCAACTGCTGTTCAACTATTACAGCTTATGCCCAAAAGCAAGAAAAAATGAAATCTTAGGACAAAAACGAAGATATAGAAGGCATACCTCCAACAAATTGTTTCTACATCTATGCTGATAACAACCATTCCCCTGTGTCATGGAACCACGAACAAACCCAGTACGCACTAAAGATGACGCCATGCACCTATATATAAGCCAAACACTTTCGTGAGCAATATTCCACGTGGATATTTACAAACATAGCAAGAAAGTTAACTAGCAATAACCTGGATTCACTCCCTCTCACTTCACCCAACATTCTGTCAGGCGCACGTGCACTATTTATATCCGTACAAGACCCATCTGAATAGGCAACAAAATATGTACAATAATCTGCTAAGGAAGACTGGCCACCTGCAATATGTTGTGTATGAAATTCATTAGTCTTTACCAACCAAGAAACGAATACAGGATAGGAGTACAGGATAGCACACTTTAGTATATACTATGCTTTACAGATATTACAAGTTACAACCAAGAAACAAGAAAATTATACTTTGCGAAACAGATCATCATGAAGCAGGAAATAACCTAAGTCTATATAGTATAAATGAAATTGAAAGACTTAGATCAGCATGTTCCAATTAATTTACAGGACATACCTTTGTTAGGCTGTGGAAAGTAACGGGCCCATTGAGGCAAGTCTCCGTTATAGCTTAGAATTGGGCAGTAACCTTCGGCCTCTCTGTTGTATGTACAGCCAGATAGTTGGGTTGTGTTACAATGGTAAGCACCTTTCCACATGTTACATGGAGATGTGACAAACTGAGTCCCCTGGTTACGTCCCCAATCAAGACGGTCTGCCATGCTATAATTAGCCTTATACCAGCCACTATCTTCTAATAGCGCTAAAGTCATTTTTGAAACGACTGATCTTGTATCCACGGATCCAGTCATTATCTCATTCATTAGTAGTCTTTTTTCCCAGTGGGAACCGGATGTGCCACGTCCTCCTCCATCCTCAAGTTCTAAACCAGAGAATTTTTGAGAAAATGCCTGTTGAACAATTGATATTCTTATTAATACAGGGCATAAAACTATCGTCACAGGAATTAACTAAATGTATTGATTTCTAAAAAGGAAGTAATTAAAAACATTGAAACTAACTCCGTAATGATGCCGTGAATGCATGACAACCCGAGGAAGCACTACGCGTGTCACTAACCGGCCAAGCTTTTCATCCATTTGTTGCTCAGTTACCTTAAAACATGAAAACAATGGCTTATTCCAAGTTGGCTCGTATAGGAAGTTCAATGATCTCATCCATATGAAGAAGCAATGAAACACGAAAAAAAGAAAAAGCCTGAGGCATGTAATTCACAGCTAACTTTTTCACTGGACTAAGGAGAACATTAATAACTCATCACAAACCTCAGTGCGTCTTCTTTTTCTTTCATCTCTAAAATGAGCAAAGGCATGCGGATCAAAGCCAAGGACATGCATAACCTCATGAATGAGAGTTGCTGAAAGCAAAGTCCCAGATTCTGAAGTCAAATGGCGGGGAGCTACATTGACATGCCCTGAAAAAAGACCAAAACTCTTGGCTTTAGTTTAAAACTCAAAGCAATGCTAAAAATTGTAATCAACTAAAGGAAATGGCCAATTAATTACCAGCGATTGCACGTCCCCATTGATCACGTTCGCAAGCTACAGCCCACGCAAGGGTATTACCAGTAGTAGGTCGTGTGGTTACCAATAGAACTAAATCAGTATCAGCAATACCCTCTGTTTGATTTGAAAGAAACTGATTAGACCAAAGTAAACCTCGCAAGACAAGTTTAAATGGACAAGAAACTGCCACTCAGAAGCAAAACAGCAATGCAATTACCCTCTACATATTCACGAGGAAGCTGCACGCCACCATCTTGTCCACAAGCAGAGTACCCACTTAAACGCAAATTTCCTTTCACAGGTTCAACAGCTAACGCTCTTCTGAACCAATCTGCAGTCTGCTCTAAAGCCTTCATGTGCAAAATTTACAAATCAGTTCAACTGTGTGACACAAGTAGCACTCACTTATCTAAGAAACAAATGATCAACTAAACCTTGCGTAGGCGATGCTTCTTATCCTCCCCAGATATATCATCTAAAGTGCAGTTATACCAGCAATCACCAGAAACTGGAGGTTTTGCATTAGGATTGCAAGCAGGTACAGCACCTAAACTACTTGAAGGAGGCTCACCCAACTGAGTTCAGTAAACCAAATTCAGTTCCCTGACTTAAAAAAAACAAATCCCTATATATCACACTACTGAAAGCTAACAAGAATACACACCTTCACAATATCGCCAACTCTTTGGCAATCACGGTCAAGTGAGTGACCAACAGCATCATAATTCAAGTAAATCCTAATAGGTTGTTTCACATCCTTCTCCTCCTCCTCAGAAACACTAAGCAACGCTCTCCCATTACGAAGATACTCTTTATCCTCACTTCTTGGCTCATGATAAACCTGAGGAGTAACCGAATACACTTTCCGACCCGGTCTCTTCCTCTGCTCTATAATCTCATCATGTATACAAGAATGAGAAGTTACTCCATCAACTCCACTCTCCACACCTCCCAAATGTACTCTATGATGATTATGATGATGCCTAGCTTTCCCATCAGCAGCTCCACACCACAACAGAATCAACACAACCTGAAAAAAAAACAAATTGAACTATTAAAACAGTAACTGTAGCTAACTAAAGATACTGCAAGTAAAGTAAAGACAATACACTTCTTAATATACAAAACGAAATGAGCAATTTTGCTGAAAAGGGAAAGTTTAACTAAACAAAAGATCTGATTTTGAGCAAAACCCAGGAACCAAAACAAACCCTAAGAATCAAAAAAAAATAGCTTCTTACTTAAAGAAACTTACCAAAGAAATGAAGAATCGAAGCTGGTAGAGATTAACAAAGAACCTAAAACAACAACAACACTTAGCTACAACAACCTCCATGGAATTCACAGAGCTTCACTTCCATCAAATCTCACACCCGGATCCAATCAAACTCAGTGCATCTCATTCGATTGTACTGAGTTTTAAACTCACCCACCCAAAAAAAAAAAAGCAAATCCCAAGCTTGAGCTCTGAAGAAAGATAAAAAATCAAAGCTTTGAAAAATTCAATTTTTTTTTATAAAAAATGAGAGAGAGAGTTAGGGTTTTTGTTGGGTAAGTAAAGACTGATTCAAAACAGGTGATCTAGATTCCAGCAACCTCAATAACAACAACAACAACAACAACAAATTATCTCAGATTTTTTTTTTTTTTTTTTTTTTTTTTTTTTGCAATCTCTCGACAATGAAACAAGTGACACTAAAGGATGAGAGAGAGAAAACAAAAAAAAAAAAGGAGAGAGAGAGAGAGTCAAATGGATTGGGTAGGAGTGGGTGTAGGGTAGGATATAATGTTATATAATTACAATTATTATAATTATAATTATTAGGGACCCTAATTATTATTGTTTGATTTAAATTTTAAAGTGTGTAATTTATTTATAATCTTTTATGGTTAAAAGCTGCAAATTAGTTTAGTAATATACTTTTTTGGTATTAAATTACACGTAATATATAATTGTTGATTTTTTTTTTTTCTAATGAAAACTGTTGGGGACATAATATTAGCTGGCTCTTCACTCTCCAACTCATCGTTCTTATCTTTTAAATATATGTTTCTATATATATATAAGCATTTTTAAGCATAAATGTGAAAAATAGATAATCTTGAGTTTTATGGATTGTTATTTGGATTAATGTATACTCTAGATATGTAGATAAATTTGTATGTAAAAAAAAAAGCTTATAAGGTTAAACAATTATATTTTAAAATTAATTTATTGATTTCTCTCGGAAGTAACTTTTGTAAACAAGATATATTTTTTATAAATTTTTTATAAGGTATTTGTATGATATTTATTAAGTACTAATAAGATTTAGATAGATTTAAAGGACATTTATGTATGTTTTGTAAATTTGCATATGTATTTTTTTGGTAGATTAAACAATTTAAAGGATTTTTTATAAGGTTTTGAGGGTACTTTTGAAAAGTGATATTAGAAAATATGCATTTTCAAAAAATTTACTTTAAAATTAATACAAGTTAAAGTAGAATTGTAGGCACAAGAGAATGACTATTCCATAACCATACTAAAAAATGTTTACAAATTCAAATAAATTAGTAAAGAATAGACAATTGCATTGCCGGGTAGTAGTCGTACAAAATTGAAAGGTTAATAATAAAATATTTAAATTTTAAATAAAGATTTATTTTTCATATTTATTCATTCATTCACATGGGTTTGATTTAACAATTATAACATTATTACAAAAGAAAAAAAAATTGATACATAACTTTAATATAATATCCACTAATTTTATAATCGACTCTTCTCAACTGTGAATTCAGTGAATTCAATCTCTTTGGAAATATTAACATATACTTCTTCATATTCTTCATTCTTAGCATCCTATCCATTTTTGTTACAGCTTCTCCAGATCTTCGGTCAACTTTCTTCCATCAAATGTGCATGTTTTAAAGAATTGGCTATCCACCTTGGAAGATATTTGTTAAAAAAAAAAAGTATAATTGTTTATATTCTTTGAATAAATATGAATTGGAATTTCAAGAGATTTATAATTTCTGTTCTTTTGTCGTGTTTTGGTGATTAATTTGAATTTTCCGATTAAAACGCAAAAAGAAAATAAGAAGTTTAAGAAATTTGTACCTTTAGATTTGGTATTATGATACTTAAACAACTTTGTTTTATAGAGTGTTTTAAATGTTGCTTTTGGATTTGTTACCTTTGTGTTCAAAAATCTGTCTTTCGAAATTTTTAAAAAAAACTTTTGTATTCAAAATTAAAATGACTGCATGCAACAGTGTGGTTGCTTTCTAGCTATGCGTTTTTGGTCAAGATTTGTAGTAATGGCTCCAGCTATTTACGTGTTCAATATCACAAACAAAGTCGCACTATAATTTATATATAATAGTTGGTAGATTAAAGTTCCACCAGCAACTTAAATTAGCCCTTTCGACTATAAGTGGATATAGACGTCTCACTTTTCTTTTTGTTAATGGTTTTACAAATCCTCACCATATACTAGAGAATTAAGTATACATTAGTTCTTTCTTTGACATACTAATAATTTAAAGAACTAATTGAATAATTTGAGATACATGTTATATAATGTGTTATACATGTTGTATAATGTGCTAGATTTGCTAAAAAGTGAGAATTTGAGATACATGTTATATAATGTGTTGATGGTTTTATTGGATTAAGTATACATTTACTCTTTTAAAAAAATTTAACGTTAATTAATCAAGGTAAATATATCTAATAATTTTATAAAAATGAAGAAAATGATATTCAAAATAAGAATGAGGTGATTTTATTTATTTTTTCTTATTAATGGATGACAATTTGTCACAATTTTTTTTTAAAAAAAAATTTAACAAATAGAAGATGCTTATTTTAATTTAAAGTTTTTTTTAATGCGCTATTAAAACGCCAATCAAACATTTCGACTTTATATTTTTATCATCGATAATCAGCGATATTTTCTAGCAATTTTCTACTTAACTCTAAAATTATTGCTAGTGTTGCTGGTTTTATTGGCGAAAATTTTGAATTAGTCATCGCAATGTTTCCGTAAACAACTTATTTATAGAATAAACTTCTATCGATTTGACGATTCGAAACAGGGTCATAATGAAATGAAATAGCATGTTTATTGAAAAAAGCTTGTATTTGATGGTAAGAAATCATACTAATATATCTTTGTTATTATCTTAATTACATCTTCATTTCTGTAAAATAACCTAATTACTTCATGAAACAAGAATCTTTCTAGTGTTTGTTCTTTTCTTTTTGACGTTTGTTCTTTAAACGGTTACTTTTCCTCAACACAGGCCTAAGCCCATTAAAAAGGGAGACTGTAAGAGTATGCACAAAAATTAGGAATCCAACTTAATTTATCAAATATACAAACAAGTTGAAGCCCAATTATAAGTATACTTATAAGCTATGCGAATAATAGAGTAGCTAAGGAGATGATGCGTCTAGACCACATGAGATTTACACGTTAACGGAGAGCTAGTGAACAAAGAGTTGAGCTCATTGTACCTCAAAATATCAAACCCATTCATCTCCATAAGCTTTTTCTGTTTAGTCTTAAACCGTTGTCGAAAAAGACCTTCGAATGATGGTTCTGTGGATGTCCTAAGAAAAAAGAGGTAACCAAGGATGAAATGAATGGACGTGACAAAGAAACAGATTGGTTCCATTACATCCCAACTTAGTTCCCAGAAGGTAAGACGCATAAAGCCTATAGTTTGCACAGCTAGGAACCCGAGACCGCAATATAACTCGGCCTTTACTATGCGTTTGGCCTTAATGTCAATACACTTCTTTGTAGTCTCAAGCTGAAGTAACTCTTCTTTCCTTGGATCGTTTGGGAGTGGTGATGTTTGCTTGATCATTGCCTCCATTGACTTAACTATCTAAAATAAAAGAGAAACATTTTGTGAGAAATCTATTATAATATGTTGCATTTGGAACCACTAACTTTAAATTACACCAAATATATATTTTAATTTGAATATTTTTTTATAACATATGAAAAGAACATACGTGTAGAACACTAAAAAAATATTGTAAATGAAACTAGACAATCTACTAAAAATAATTTGGATATATAGTATTTGTTGTGGATATATCATTGATTTTGTGTAATTTTTGTAATTTTACCCTTTACTTTTTGAAAATGTAAATAAATCATACAAAGTCAAAAATAATACGTAATGTAAGTTTTATACACATATTTTTTTTTGCGATCACATACATTAGTTTTTGATAAACTCTAATGGTTGATTTAAACTTTTGTCATGAAAGGTTTAATTTGATATATTATTTGTTATTATTTCACCAATTTATTGGTAAGAAAACAGGAAAAAATGTCATAAAAATCCCAAACTTTCAAACATGGGACGATTTAATCATGAACTTTGAAAAAATCATTTTAATCACACAGTTTATGTTCACTTTTCTGTAAAATAGTTAAGTTTATGTTATTTTATATTTATTTAAAGGTGAAAGGTTAAAATTACAAAAATTGACGATTTTGAAGAATTGTTTTTCCTCAAACCCATCTATCATCTATGTATCATTTATGTTTTTTTTTTTTTTTTGATGTATCATTTATGTTATTATAAAGTGTTATCAAAAAGTAAAATACTAAAAGACTAAAAGACCAAGAACTCAAGAGAGGCTACTACTAGTTAGAGATTCACCTGATGAGGATGAAGGAAAACGATATTTCCTAAAACAACAACGCAACCAGAATGATCCAAAGAGTTAGCGATTAGAGAACCTTGCTCATCATTCCCACAGCTCTCACAACAAATCCGAACAAACTCAAAATACGAAACAGAGCTTTTAGGGATCTCTCTAAGTCTAGCTTTCACCTTCTCAGTTTGATATATTCTCAACAGCTTCTTTGTCTCACTTATAGACAAACCCATCACTGCTGCTTCCTCTCGTCTCGGCGGAGCAACGGATTCGATATTGATCCCGACAATACGGTCTGTAAGATTCGGACCATTAGGTGATGTCATGTAGTACTTACGATAGATCTTTGTGTTTGATGGTGAGAGTTGTCTGAACAATGAGTGTTGTGTTGTTGTTGTTGTTACATTGGATTTGTAACTGTTAATGAGACGTTTTGTGATAACTCTGCGTAGAGCCATTAAGAGAGAGAGTGTGTGTGTCTTTGTTGTGAATTGGGTAATAAAAATCTTTTGGCAATAAGGCATTTTATATAGTCCGATTCTTTAGGTTAAAAAATGTAAAAGGAAGAGAAGTTAATGATTCTTATTTTATTTGATTTTTTTAACTGTAGTAAATAGGAATCTTTTTATTCTGAGGAAATTAAGAATCTTTTATGAAAAAAGATTCTTAGAGAATCTCAGTAATTTTGGTAAGAAGACAAAGAGTATAAGAGAATATTAGATAACACGTTGTTTGGACAAAAGTAATCGATTCGTTTAGAGACTACGGAAAACGAGAGAAACAGTCGAATATTGTTTTTATTGATTTAGAATATCAAATAGCAGCTACAAGAATCAAAGCACAATGAATAATCTATGAAATCTTGTCAAGTTTCCAGAGTTGATTCGTGTGCCTTGAAGGTTTGGAGAGTCTCTTGAGCTCTTTTTTTCTCCCCCAATTGTGTCGATGTAGCTCTCCTTTTATAGAGAAATCCTCTTAAGCTAATCCTCATGGGATTGGGCTAAGAAACCGCCTCTTCACAAGATAATCACGCCTTTTTTCCTATTTTCGTGGTCAGATAAGGTTGCTTCACAACAGAACAAAGTCGGTCTATTAATCTTGCTACGGCCCGTATCGGCCCGCATCGACCCGTATCGGCCCGTTTCGGCCCGCATCGACCCATATCGGCCCAGTTCCTGTCGTTGGCCCGTTTTGATAGAATCTTCTAAAGAATATCCACTTGTTATATATATATATATACATTTCATCATATTTTCAATAGAACTTATCTACTATAATTTATATGATTAAAATTATGTCCAACAGTTTGCCCCCCACTCTCTATTTTCTTAGTAAGAATTTAGAGAGTAGTGAAAATATACTATAACTATATCTATAAAGCTAATATAGTTTTTATAAATAAATGCCATGAACATACCTTAGACATTGAAGTTGTTGGGTGTGGCCCACGTTGAAAGTGTGCATATTTATTTACATATCTTGTTTCTCTTCCTTCCTCACAAGTGTTAAAGGCATGTGGGCCTGGACTTGAATAGTACAATCCATTATAACACCAAACCTTTTCGTGTGTGTGCTTATAATCATTGTTTTCTTGTGAGTTTATTATCTCATGGACTTTTATATGGCCTTCTTCATTTCAAAGTGGGCTTATGATATCTTCAGCCCATCACGAAATACATCCCTATAAGCCCATTTCTCCTTCAGTTGATGTCTCTTAGCTCCCCCTTTATTATTTTTTTTGCTTTGACGAACCCTAGAACTCCAGAAGCCATTTTTGCGGCTTTGTTTTACAAGTGACCATATCACCTTGCAAAGCATAAGGCAATGCCTCTGGTTCCTTTACACAACAAATATAATTCTTTTTCCTGCTTCTATTATTTGTAGAGATATTATAATTTTCAGAAGTTCTAAATCTCTTTGTTTGCTAACTCTTTTTTTTTGCTACTTTTTACAGCGGCTTGTGATTCTACTCTCCTCCATACTTATGGAGTCTCGTTCTCCTTAGTAGAATTCAGGTAATTTCAATCTCCTTTGTGGCATGGGTCGTATTCAATTCTTAAGGTGACAGTTCACCATAAATGGGTGATTCCCGTGGCCTTGTAGTTGGTTTGGCCACTGTTGGTGACAGAGTAAAGGTGCGCCGTCGGTCGAGTTCGAGTGCTGAAAATAGAATGGCTCCTACCAGCATGTCGCAGGATGTGAAGCTTTTACATAATAACCCACCCTCAGTTTTGAAAGAAGACGATATTTTCAAACTCAGGAGAACTTATAGTCTGTCCCCATCCCTCACACTAAGGCTTCCACTACCCTCAGAACGAGCAGCAGATGCAAAGCATAACGAGGTTGTTGTCTATGAGCTGTATTTTGCCGCGGGTTTACGGGAAGTTATTCCGTCTCTTATTGCTAAGATGGCCAAACGCTTAGCAGTTTCTCCTGGCCAATTTTATCCATCAGCCTGGCGACTGTTAATTGCTATTCAAACTTTTGGAGAGCTAGAATCCATTGCTATAGAAGCAGAAGAGGTGTTGTACGCGTACTACATTTCGAAATTTGACTCTGATCCTGGGAGATATTCTCTGCATCCAAGGAACCATCCTCCCTTAGCCCTTGACGTTGAGTGCCATGTTAGGAGGTCGCTTGAAGAAGGATGGCGAGAGAAATATATTTTTATGAAAGTGGGTGATAATCCTGGTTTTCCTACTTCTTGGTTTGTTGCAGGTGTTAAAACCAAGGCAAATCCAGTTGGTAGAGCTGGAGCTCTTGAAGTAGTAAAACGTCCATTGCGATATCGTAACGTTGAGTTCTTGACTAGCGAGTTCGCTTTAGAGTACAGCACCATTTGGGGTTAGTGAACGTCAATAAACGTCAGTTTTTTTTTTAATTCCTTCACGAACTGTAAATTAATAGTTGACTTGTTGCTTCATGTTTTGCTACAGGATCCAATATGTCTAGCAACCAGCGGTGTTCTACTACAGATATTTATGCAAAGTTCATGGCAGCTTCTGGAAAGTTGGCAGAAGCTAACCCTTCATCATCACTTCAAATGCTAGCTGATTCTGGAGATGACATTCAAATTCTATGAGATCTTTCTACACATAAGCGTAAAACTCAGAGCGACACTGCCACTTCATCAGACGCAAGGCGACTGAAGACTGTCTCGGTTCAGCCCTCTCCTAGTGAGCTGGTTACTAGTTCTAGTAGCTCAATTGTTGATGAGTTGAAATCGAAGATACTTTCTCGTAACTTTGAATCTCTAGCTACTACAGGGACTGATGGTGTTTACTGTGATCTTCTCAAGGTATTCTTTTTCTCATAAACACTACTCTCTTTACATCTGTAGTTTAAAAATCGTTGTTATAAAGCTGGTCCTTCTATCAGCTTTAATTTTGCAATGTTCCTTACTACCCTTTTTTTTACTAGGCAATGTCTGCCTTCTATCTTGCTGAAAAGAAACTGTCTTCCGAGCATCAAATCAATGAAGCTCTGAGACGTGAAGTTGACAATGAGAAGTCGAAGAATGATTTTGCTCACAAGACCATTGCTTCTAAAAATGATGAGATCTCTGGTCTAGAATCAAGGGTGCGGGAACATGATCAAACCATCCTTGATCTCCAGGCTGCAAATTCCAATTCAATGATGGAAAAAGAACTACTTCAGCAAGAGATTGTGGCTCTTAAGAAGCGGAACGAAGTCTTGAAATATGAGCTAGACTTTTATTTGAGCGGGGCTGCTATCATAGCTCGATGGGAAGCTTCGCGTGAATGCTTGTTGGGAGAACACAACATATGGAAGTTGGACGAATTGGATGCGCAATATCAAACTGTGATACGTAGCCAAGCACAGTTCAAAGGAATGCCTCCTCCGACGTTCGATGAATCTCTTGTTTCGATCAAGGCACAAGAGCAAGCCGGTTTCGGGCAAAGCACCTCAAACCCTACTCTCCTATGACAAGCTTCACCTTTCTTATTTCATTCTAATCAGTTTGCTTGGTAATGTCGAAAATTAATTAGTACTTTGTATGTTCCAGAGCCATTTGTGGTAGACAATGATGTGGTATTGTTGACAATTTTATAAATTTCCAAACATGATCTGTCTCTGTCAAGTTGCGTCATGGGACAGTTTTGTTATAGCGTTTTTTTCCACCGAGTAATTCTTTTTGTGAAGCCCTTTTATTTATCAATGTCGTTGTTTGTTGTTCTTTTTTTTTTTTTTTTTTTTTTTTTTTTTTTTCAGTCGAGTAATTTCTCTTTATTGAGATTCTTATTGTATACTCGTAATAGTATTTTTGCGCGTTCTCGCGAAATCGCGAGTAAAGATGTTTTGATGATGACTTGCATCTTGGCGATGGCTTGCATCGTGACAACGTCTTGCATCGTGACGACGTCTTGCATCGTGACGACGTCTTGCATCGTGACGGCGACTAGCATCGTGACAACGTCTTGCGTCGTGACGACGTTTTGCCTTGTGTCGACGACGTTTTGCCTCGTGACGACGACTTGCATCATGGCGATGGCTTGCATCGTGACAACGTCTTGCATCGTGACGACGATTTGCATCGTGACGATGTGTTGCATCGTGACGACGTCTTGTATCGTGACGACGATTTGAATCGTGACAACGCCTCGTGATGACGTCTTGCATCGTGACGATGTCTAGCTTCGTGACGACGTCTAGTATCGTGACGACGTCTAGCATCGTGACAACGTCTTGCGTCGTGACGACGTTTTGCCTTGTGTCGACGACGTTTTGCCTCGTGACGACGACTTGCATCATAGCGATGGCTTGCATCGTGACAACGTCTTGCATCGTGACGACGATTTGCATCGTGACGATGTCTTGCATCGTGACGACGTCTTGTATCGTGACGACGATTTGAATCGTGACAACGCCTCGTGATGACGTCTTTTTTTTTTTTTTTTTTTTTCTTTTTTTTTTTTTTTTTTATGCCCACATTATTTGTATCTAGATTCAGGGACGTGCCCTTTGTTTTGTTATCCTTAACCAGAAAATCCTCTTTTATTAAGATCATTGTTCAAAACTTAGAGCAAAGGTTGAAAGCTAAACCAAATAAACACCAAAAGTCGATAACAAACACCAATAACACCGTTGAAAGCTTGAAATAACTAAAAGTAGTATCTTTTCAGATGAAGAGCATTCCAGCTATTGGAAAGAGTTTTTCCATCTTTATCTTGTAGTTTATATGCTCCTGAACCTCGGACTTCGACAATCTTGTAAGGACCTTCCCAAGTGGGGCCGAGTTTTCCAGCTCCTTCTTCCATCGTATTTTGAAAAGTGCGTCGTAAGACCCAATCTCCTACTTGGAATGTCCGTGTTCGGACATTTTTGTTGTAGCTCCTAGCCACTTCCTGTTGATAACACCAATTCTGAACTCTTGCTTTTTCTCGTTTCTCGTCTAGTAGATCGAGTTCGAGACTCATCAATTCTTCGTTTTCTTGCAAATTTGGGTGCTCTGTTCGTGCTGTTTTCACACCTACTTCGCAAGGTATTACCGCTTCCATCCCATATACTAACGAAAACGGTGTTTCACCGGTCGATGTCTTAGTAGTGGTACGGTAAGCCCATAACACGCCTGGGAGTTCTTCTACCCACTTGCCCTTAGACTTTTCGAGACGTTTCTTTAGCAATTTGACTATTGTTTTGTTTGAAGCTTCAGCTTGGCCATTAGATTGTGGGTGTCTAGGCGTCGCAAAACTTAGTTTGATTCCCCAGTCTTCGCAGAACTTCTTAACACCGTTACTCGCAAATTGAGGTCCGTTGTCAGTGACAATTTCATGAGGCACCCCAAACTTGCATATAATATGCTTCCATATAAAGCTTTTAACTTCTTGCTCCTTGACTTGGCTGAACGCTTCTGCTTCCACCCATTTTGAAAAATAGTCTGTCACCACTAATAGAAAAACTTTTTGGGCGGGTGCCATTGGCAGCTTTCCAACTATATCCATACCCCACTTCATGAATGGCCATGGTGAACTGATTGTTTTCAAGTTTTCTGGTGGTAGTTTTGAAACATTAGCAAATCTTTGGCACTTATCACATTGTCGAACGAATCGTGCAGCATCTTCATTCATTGTCGTCCAGTAATATCCAACTCTCTTGGCTCTCAATACTAGATTTCGTGCACCCGAATGGTTTCCACACTCTCCTAAATGTAGTTCGGCCAGAACTTTCTGAGCTTCATTCGCCGTAATACACTTCAAAAAGGGGCCCGAAAATGACCTACGATATAGTTTTCCTTTATCGAGAACATACCGTGCAGCTTGTTGCTTAATCTTTCTGCATTCAGCGCGATCCGTTGGTAAGACGCCGCTCTGAAGATAGTCGAGGATTGAGGTCATCCAATTCGGCGTTTCGCCTTCTGTTGTTACGCAAGATTCTTGCTTTTCTATGTCTTTGTTAGTCGCCGGCCATTGTAAGATCAATAGTGGTACATTGACTGAGGCGTCAGTTTTGAGTGCGGATCCAAGATTAGCAAGCGCATCTGCGTGATTGTTCTCCTCTCTTGGGATCTGACTAATTTTGCAGTTATCAAATGTCTTGATAAGTTCCTTCGTTACGTTCAAGTATCTTGCCATACTAGAGTCTTTCGCTTGGTAATCTCCTTGGGTTTGGTTAACGACTAGCTGTGAGTCGCTAAAAACTGCTAAGTTTTGTGCTCCGAACTCTCGAGCTAATGTTAGCCCTGCTATCAACGCCTCATACTCTGCTTCGTTGTTGGTAGCACGAAAATTACATCTAACTGCCCTTGAAGCTATCTCTCCTGCTGGAGATGTAAGAACAAGGCCTAAACCAGTTCCTCGAATGTTGCTGGAGCCGTCGACATATAGCTTCCATTCCCCATTTCTTGTCCCATCGTGAAGCGTTTTTACCTCTTCTTTCACTTCTGGGATTAGGTTCGGTGCAAATTCTGCCACAAAATCAGCTAACACTTGTGACTTTATGGCTGTGGTTGGTCTATATATAACGTCATATTCTCCAAGCTCGACTGCCCATTTAGCTAATCTTCCTGAAACTTCTGGCTTGTGGAGCACTGCTTTGATGGGTGATGAGGTTACTAGTATGATAGGATGAGCTTGGAAGTATGGACGTAGTTTTCGTGCTGCTGTTATCAGTGCAAGTGCTAGTTTCTCTAGGTGGCTGTATCTTGTTTCTGCTTCTAAGAGAGACTTGCTCACGTAATATACAGGATATTGTTTGTTTCCTTCTTCACGTACGAGGACTCCGCTAACAGCATGTTCTGACACAGCAAGATACAACAACAACACTTCTCCATCCGTGGCTTTTGCTAAAACAGGAGGCGAAGTGAGGTACTCTTTCAAATGTTTTAGTGCTTTTTCGCAGTTGTCGTCCCATACAAAGTCTGTTGGCTTCGGTTTTCTCAAAGCAGAGAAAAAGGGTGAGATCTATCAGAGAGTCTTGAGATAAATCTGCTGAGTGCAGCCATCCTACCAGTAAGTTTCTGCACTTCACTTACGTTCCTTGGAGGAGCGATACTTTGAATTGCTCTTATCTGGTCTGGATTAGCTTCTATTCCTCGGTATGTGACAATATATCCAAGAAACTTCCCTGAGCTGACACCAAACGAGCATTTTGAAGGATTTAGCTTCATATTGTATTTGCGTAGGGTGGTGAACGCTTGATGCAAGTGCACAATGTGGTCTTCAGCCACTAATGACTTCACAAGCATATCATCAATATAAACCTCCATAGTTTGACCAAGTTGGCTAGCGAACATCATATTCACAAGTCTTTGGTACGTAGAGCCAGCATTTTTCAAACCAAACGGCATCACTTTATAACAATATATGCCTCGTGTAGTCATGAAGGCGGTTTTTTCTTGGTCTTCTGGATGCATTAGGATTTGATTGTAGCCGCTAAAAGCATCCATGAAACTCATTAGTTGGTGTCCAGCAGTGGCGTCTACTAACTTGTCGATGTGGGGTAGTGGGAATGGATCTTTAGGGCATGCCTTATTAAGATCAGTGAAGTCTATACAAACCCGCCATTTTCCGTTTTTCTTTCGGACTACCACAACATTGGCTAACCACTCCGGATATTGTACTTCACGTATGAATCCTGCCTCTAGAAGGTTTTGGACTTCTTTATTAATTATGGAATCGCGCTCAGGTGCAAACTTTCTCCGTTTTTGTCTAACTGGTGTGTGATCGGGATCTACTTCTAGACGATGCATGATGATATTTGGGTCGATCCCAGGCATATCGGCGTGCGTCCATGCGAAGCAATCGGCGTTCGATCTCAGAAAGTCAATAAGCCTTTTGCGTATATCGGTTGGAAGTTTCGAACCTACGTTCACTCGTTTGTCAGGATCATCTTCGAGCAGTGGCACCTCATCAAGTTGTTCCACCTCTGGTTCTTCGCTGTGAGGCACCAACGGTGGTTTCTGTAATTGCTACAATTGTTGACTTTTACCTTTTAAGGTAGTCTGATAGCACGAGCGTGAGCTCTCTTGTTCTCCTACTATCTCTTTAACTCCCCATGGGGTGGGAAATTTGATAGTCTGGTGTAGAGTTGATGGAATGGCTCCCATGTCATGAATCCAAGGACGTCCCATAATAGCATTGTAAGCTGAAGCACAATCTACTACCAAAAACTTCGTATGTTTATTGACTCCCTCTGCATATACTGGAAGTGTCACTTCGCCAATAGATTGCTTGACTTCACCGCTGAAACCTACTAATGGAGTAGATTTTCGTGTTAATCCTTCCTCGTTGAGACCCAACTCTTTGTACGCTTGCATATAAAGAATGTTAGTAGAGCTTCCATTGTCGACTAAGATTCGCTTCATCAAACAGTTAGCAACTGTCAATTTTATGACCAACGCATCGTGATGTGGAGTTGATATGCTGCTCTCATTAGCGGTAAAGGTTATAGTGCATGATGTCATACCACCTTGTGTAAAGTCTCCTTTGCTTTGATAGTTTTTGACTGCTCTAGTGTTTCGTTTCGCAGCTGAGTGAGTTATCCCACTTATTTCTGATCCTCCAGAGATAACATTGATGACTCGATCATGTTTAGGAGGTGAAGCCGGAGCGTTGGTAGTTATAGCTTTTTTAGTGTTGTCGCCGTTCATACGGTTGCGGGTTCTATCAGACAGGTATTCTCTTAAGTGACCTTTTTTCAGGAATTCGTTAACTTCCATTCTCAGTGTGATGCAGTCTTCTGTTTTATGGCCGTGATCTTTGTGGAATTCACACCACTTAGAGGTGTCACGCGTATTGTCTGGTGCTTTCATCTTTGAAGGCCATCTTACAGCTCCACCCATTTCTCTCAGCACACCGACTAACTGTGCGTGAGAAATTGAGAGGTTACTAATGTCTGGCCATGTTGATGATTTAGGCTTTCCGTCGTCTGCGCCGCTCAATGGTCGATGCGTACTTCTTCTTCCACTGTTGGTGTTTTCGTCGCGAGGTCTTTGGTAAGGCTTATCATCCCTACTTGTTCTTTCGTTCCTCGTTACACGGGAATCAGCCCGTGGCGAACGTCGCTGCCGATAAGCAGAATCTTCTTCCCATTTGATTTGTGCCCATGCACGTGAGAGTACATCCTCCATCGTCCTGCATTGATATTTTGTCAGCTCCTTGTACAAGTCACCGTCCGGGAGTAAACCCCTTTTGAATGCTGAGATGGCGGTGGACATGTTGCAACTAGGTATTGACACCTTTTTCTTGTTGAATCGTCCCACATAGGCACGTAACGACTCATCTCTCCTTTGTCGTACCTCATAGAGATCATCTGCTGTTTTCTCTAGATTCCTGCTACTGGCGAATTGCTCAACAAAATGATCTGTTAACGACGCGAACAAATTTATCGAACCGTTTGGTAAGTTGATAAACCATTGAAGTGCAGCCCCCGTAAGGCTTGACCCAAAACCCTTGCACATAGTAGCTTCCCTACACTCCTTCTGGATAGCTGTTGTGAACATTCGTTGCTTGTATTGTGCTATGTGGTTATCCGGATCGGACGTTCCATCATACATCTTCATGGTTGGTAGCATGAACTTTCTTGGCATCTCAGTGAGTGCAATTTCATCAGAAAAAGGTGTATCGGCGTACGAATGCAAGTTGCTTTTCCGTATTGGTGGAGCTACTGCTGGTAGTCGTTCAATCATAGCTTCTACTGCTCCTAAGCGTTTTGCAATCATCGCTTCCAAGCGTGCAGTAACCCCAGCTGTTTGTTGGTTCAAGTTTTCTTCGCCAGTGAGATTTTCATGGGCGTTCCTCGCGTTAAAGTTTGTTCCGTCGCGTTCGTGACGAGGAGTTTCCAGCTGTTCACCCACCGTCGTGTGTGTTTGAAGATTAGACCCAGGTGTCGCGTTAAGATCTTGCATCGAAGTAACTTGCACTCCACGGAATCTAGAGCTTGCTTCGTTGAGAATTCTTCCCACTGTTGCCAATGAGGCATTTTCCTCCCTTAGCTTGGTGTTATCTGCTTCGATCTGTGCAAGCTTTTGAGTTGTCTCGTTTAACCTAGTGGTCAAGGCTTCAAGCTGAGTAGCAAAGTCACGATTTGCGTCGATGTTAGGCGTTTCTGATTCGATTCCCGTCATCTCACGTAGTTTACTCTTAGTCCCCTCCTTCTAGCGCCAATTGTTTGGACAAAAGTAATCGATTCGTTTAGAGACTACGGAAAACGAGAGAAACAGTCGAATATTGTTTTTATTGATTTAGAATATCAAATAGCAGCTACAAGAATCAAAGCACAATGAACAATATATGAAATCTTGTCAAGTTTCCAGAGTTGATTCGTGTGCCTTGAAGGTTTGGAGAGTCTCTTGAGCTCTTTTTTTTCTCCCCCAATTGTGTCGATGTAGCTCTCCTTTTATAGAGAAATCCTCTTAAGCTAATCCTCATGGGATTGGGCTAAGAAACCGCCTCTTCACAAGATAATCACGCCTTTTTTCCTATTTTCGTGGTCAGATAAGGTTGCTTCATAACAGAACAAAGTCGGTCTATTAATCTTGCTACGGCCCGTATCGGCCCGCATCGACCCGTATCGGCCCGTTTCGGCCCGCATCGACCCATATCGGCCCAGTTCCTGTCGTTGGCCCGTTTTGATAGAATTTTCTAAAGAATATCCACTTGTTTTATATATATATACATTTCATCATATTTTCAATAGAACTTATCTACTATAATTTATATGATTAAAATTATGTCCACTTCACTACAAAGATTCCCCTCGATATTGGAATCGATGTGGTAATTTTTATTGTTTTGTCTTTTTGTTTTTGTTAATTATTGTTTTTGTTTATATTTGATATACACTCAGAATCCAATTGCTGAATGTTTAAAAAAAAAAAAATTGTGAGGTTAATTTTTGCTCAAATTATTAAGAAAAATATAAAGAATAATTTTGTTCCTTTGAATCTTTTTCATAGTATATGTTCTATGTGAGATAACGATTTAGTAATATGTGTAACACTATATTTCAATCAAATATTTGTATGTACATATGATCAGTATATCAATCTTCCTAGTCATCAAAAGTAGCTTCACTCACGATCCTTTCATATTCGTCACCCTATCTAAAGTCACTTATTGGTGCCAAAAATTCTCAACTAACATCTCTCCTAGATAGTCTCCTTGCACTACATCATTGGTACATAAGCTTCCATTATCAGCCATATCAATTGAAATTCTATACATCTCCAAATCTTCAGTAAGAGTTGACAAGAACTAACCATTTTAGTAAAAAACCATGGTGAAAATATCTTGGATGTACCTTTAGAGTCGCTCCAAGCTAGTTCCTAAAAGGAGTAATTTCTTCTTTGCTTGAAACTAGAGATTTAATTACTTATTTTTGCGGTATTTTTTTTAAGGAGAACTTAGTGACTAATTTTTCCTTGCATTGCTCCTAAGCAGTGTTTAAGAAAGTGGTAGGCGATAACCCAACGCCTAGCGTCATTAATCGGGACCTAGGCGATTTAGAGGTTTACAACATAAAACATTATATATATGATATTATAGATAAAAATTATGCAAAATAATATGTTAGAGAAATAAAAATCAGAAATCATAAACAAATATAAGAAAAATATTAATTTAATTTCTATCAACAACATATGAACATATATAATTATATATATAGATGTAATACTTAAAATTTTAAATATTTAGCTAAAAATTCTAAAAAAATAGAACCTAGATAATTTTAAGCGGTCTGCCTAGCCTAGACCGCTTTTTAGAACACTGCTCCTAAGTCAAGACAAGATTCAATGTTATACTTTTCTTTCATTGAGATGCTCTATCTGCCAAAGAAAATGGGAATATGACGATACTGGTAAATGACATCCTTTGAAACATCATTCTACAAAGTTTTTTGAATTGGTTAAGATGGTCTAGAAGGGTTTTCCATTGGCATCAGATACTTAGTTTTTTTTTTTATCATAATGAACAATTGCTTAAGATGGTATAGGAGGTTGTTGAATTATGATTATTTAGCTATGTATGGTTGAGCTGACAAAGGATCCAATCACTTGGCATTTTTTGTTGTTGCATATATATGAAACAAAACTCTTCTTTGGTTTATTTTCAATTTATAGGTTTATACACCTTGAGATCATAAGAGACGACACTTGCTCAACACAAGAAAGTGTCGTCTGTGATAGACTGAAAAATCCTAATGAATTAAGTTCAAGGCAACTAAAAGCAGTAACTAGAAAATGAACCATAAGGAATGACTTAATACTCAATAAAATTTGTGAGAAAATAATCGGGGAAAACCCTAAAAATTCGCCATATTCAATTATCGACCGATTCATTTTAAACTCCCGAAAATAAATCATAAGATTTATAGTTTTTTTCCACTAAACCTAAACTACTAAACATAAAATAAAGACAATACGAAATTAAACCATATTCATTTTACACTCCTCTACTAGAAAAACCATATTTCCACATTTGCAAGATATATAGACTCATAATACATTTAAACTCGATAAAATAATTTTATTATTATGCGACATTATAGCCTTTGGATATATAGATAGTCGCAGCTCTGTCGGTGGTTGTAGTATATGTTGGCTATAAATGATATTACGCCTTCTCAACCTGCAAAAGATCATTGACCCTAAATTTTCCAACCAGTTCACATATATCTCCACCTACACTAGTTAGACCTATTTGTATGGCTAATGTATCATATAATGAAAAAGTTTAAATGATGTTTAAATCACTAATTACCGGATTGTCTACTCGGATCACATGCACAAAAGAATGACATTGTCAAAGGAAAAAAAAAAGCTTATCTTATTAAAATATAACTACATACTTTAATTTCCAATAAGCTGATATTCCTCACTATGCATGAAAACAATTGATTGTTATATACATTTTTTTTTGTTACATATTGTCTATGACATGAAAATAGATTTATTTTATATAACATATAAGCTAAGAAAAGCTAAAAACTTCCTAAGAGCTCATCAATAATGATGGTCTTAGTTATCCAAAATAAATAATGGTTATGATAAGTAAAAAGTGGTTTGATATTAAAAAAAATTATAATTAAAAAAAAGAACAAAAGATCATTTCAAATGTAAAAATTTATTTTTAAGTTTTCATTCCATTTTAAAGTTCATGAGAGTAGTATATATATATATGAATTTATTTAACAACTAAATAAAATCATTGTAAACTCACCTATTTTGGATAGTTTACAAACACTGACTTTTCGCTTCGAAAAACATCTCTAATTAATTGGAAACTCATGTATAAAACTGATCTCATCCGATTTTTAAAATTAAATATATTGAGACACCAAAACACCATATTTAGTGTTATTTCAACACCAATTTAAATCTTATGGTTGGAGTTGCTCTAAGTCGGAAGCTCCATTGGATTGAGCCAACTCTGATGATCTCATTTCGTTAATGTTGTTCTGATTCCTAGCAGCATGTTTCTGCTGATACTTGAGAGTGCCTATAGAACACATAGTAGATGTTATATCAAGAGTGGATCAGTGGACGTGTCAAGTAGCGCAGCGAATAATTCAATTTTCTAAGTGTTTACTTTGTATCTTATATAAGATATTTTCTTAGGAAAATTTTACTCACTAATAATGATGCCCTAAGCCTTGTTATTTGTTTACATTGACTTTGTCTTCTGTCCACATGTCGTTTTTGCAACCATGATTTCACTTCCAATAATTTCATTTGATTAAGGTTACATTTTTATTATGTTAGGTGTGACAAACACATAGTATCTGCTTCTTTTTTTCTCTACTTGCAAAGAAAAATATGATTAAATGTTCATCATTTATATATTATATATATATATATATTTGATAATTGTACACAAATTAAAATTTTCAAAAAATGTTTGTGATTTATAATATATTAATATACACTCCTAAAATATGCCTCTTTTCAAGAATGGACATATGTGTGCAATCCTAATCTTGATTTACATATTTGAATCATAGAAATGGTTCAAAATAATTATAGCATTTAAAAACCATACATGTGGAAGAGAACTAGGATTACATATATCTGATATATTATATAGGGAATAAAATATTGAAACGTTAGATAATCTTGATTTACATATTTAAATCAAAGAAATGAGAATTAATTTTTTTTACTATTTTTTTCATGAGTGATGGGTGATAAGAAATATAAAAATGCTTTTGAATAATTATAGAAAGAATTATTTAGATGGACCACATTTTAGGTGTATTGACGCAAACCATCCAAAACTTTTTTTTATCCTTAAATGTTTTTTAATTACCAGCGTGCCCTTTTTACACGTTATCGGAAAAAACTAATTACGGAAAATGCCACTGCCACGTCAGACAAAAAGGCGCGTGTCACCAATAACTCAGCCATAACGTACGTTACGGCTGAGTTATATCACGTTATGGCTGAGTTCTGGGACAACGGCTGAGTTTCGGGTCAATGGTTGACTTAGGATCATAACTCAGCCAACAGTTACGACTGACTTATAAAAATCTGGTTGAGTTATGAGAAAACGGATAATAACTCAGCCGCCGTTACGGCTGAGTTATAGTCCGATGGTTGAGTTATCAGAAGTTTGGCTGAGTTATGTTATCGACACGGCTGACTTAACTTTCTCCGGGTGGCTGAGTTATCGATAACGGCTGAGTTATCAAATGTCGTTACGGCTGACTTATGTTTCAGAGACATAACTCAGTCGTAATTGGCTGACTTAACGGAAAACTCAACCATGTTACGGCTGACTTATAGACAAAAGATTTATTGCTAATATAGCCTCCAGTTACGGCTGACTTATTTTACGTTACGGCTGACTTATTGACGTTACGGCTGAATTTGACATCTTAAAAAACATTTTAGTAATTACTTAAATATTTTTCATGTTGTGGCTGACTTAATTTGTGTTGATGGCTGATTTATCGTTGGCTGAGTTACAAAGTTGTTTGGTGGCTGAC
>NW_006238916.1:3026023-3027074 GCF_000375325.1 Capsella rubella
ATAGATGCGGAAACAACGCACGAGAAGCTAGTGAAATTGGTTCTTGATGACTACGGACTGCATCAACGCGACCTTTCGTTTTCTTTAATATAATAACTCAGCCGTAGCATAACTCAGCATACGGAATATATTCATGTTATGTTACTGATAACTCAGCCGTATAAGGTTACTGATATCTCAGCCCAATAGGTTACAGATAACTCAGCCGTAACGCGACCTTTCGTCTTCGTTTCCCGTACGATAACTCAGCCATCACATTAACCAACGCAACTTTCCGTCTTCTTCCTTTATCTCTTTCATCCGTTGTTTGTTCTTTCTGTACTTCTTTTTGAACTTCTTTGTAATCCCAAACATATATCTTATCTTTTAAATCATGTTTTTATCAATTTTTCTTCATTTTGGCCATTTTAACAGACCTATAACTCAGTCGTAATGTTATCAATAACTCAGCCGTAACGGAATCACGTAAATAATAGGTTATTGATAACTCAGCCGTAATGTTATCCATAACTCAGCCATAACATAGTATAAGTCAGCCATACCCTAAATATGCGTTATGTCAATTACTTTGTTATAACTCAGCCGTAACGGAATCATGTAATTAATAGGTTATTGATAATTCAGCCGTAATGTTATCTATAACTCAGCCATAACGTAGTGTAAGTCAGCCATACCCTAAATATGCGTTATCTCAATTTTTAGTTATAATCAAGTTATGAAATCACTTAAATCACATAAATATTAGGTTTAAATATGATACAATCATGTTACCATATTATTCATCAATAATTTAGACTTTGTTGGTAACATTTCGAAAACTATCACACAAGAACAAGTTTCTAGTCATAACCAACACTACATAATTTGAATTGGATGAAATTGTGTAAATTATCCATTTTCTTTTCAATATTAACAATCTTAACATGCATATTTGCTGGTAATATATTTATTATATGTCATATCCATTATATACTTATATAATTGCTAATTATAAATTATAATTATACTCATAACTCAGCCGTAACTTGAACACATTAACTTAGCTGTCACA
>NW_006238916.1:3027406-3027790 GCF_000375325.1 Capsella rubella
AATTCGCTCAGGTTTGTACCTTTTAAAACTTATCCAACAAAACGATAAACCTCGAACCCTATACTTATGTTCTATTCCTACATAGTTGATCAAATATAGAATGGAAAAGAGCTGTTATTGATTTTTGTTAATTGTATTATAAACCACTTTTTGTAATCTCGAGAATGTATATCACAACTCATCCGTAATGTAGCATAACTCAGCCGCAATGTAGCATAACTCAGCCGTGACGTATTATTCTATATTTAGACAAAAAAAACTTTAAATTATTTTGAATATTTTGTTTATAAAATTTGAATTCAAATTTTGAATTATTTTGAATAATTTTTTAAAACATAATACTCTATGACTTTATTATGCGTGTGCGTGTGAATATGTGTACGT
>NW_006238916.1:3028823-3029256 GCF_000375325.1 Capsella rubella
GAGAGAGAGAAGCGGCAAGAATTAGGGTTCTTCGCCGGAATCGCCGAGGTAGAGATATTTTTTCCTGTACGTGAACAATTACAAAAAAAAATCACAACTCAGCCGTAACTTACAATAAGTCATAATATAACTCAGCCGTAACTTACAATAAGTCATAATATAACTCAGCCGTAATGTACCATAACTCAGCCGCAATGTGTCATAACTCAACCGTAAACGACGTTTCGTATTTCCCTGTTTTTTTGTCGGAAAACGAAAAATCTCCACCCAAGTTGAGAAGAAATGCGACAGCAATGACGACGAGAAAGAGAGACACACCGATTATAGGATAAGCGGCCAGAAGAGACGAGAAAAATAAGCGGCGAGAGTTAGGGTTCTTCGTCGGCTTCAAGAGAGAAAGAACAATTTTTTTCTTATTCTTTTTAGTCTTCTG
>NW_006238916.1:3029356-3071352 GCF_000375325.1 Capsella rubella
TCATCTTCAAAGCAATTCTCACCATCACATGTGAGGACCAAGAACTCTTTTCTTTTCTTAGAACGTTGGATGTACGCAATTTGAGAAGAAATACGATAGGAATGACGACAAGAGAGAGACTCGTTGAGAATCGAAGCGGCCAAAAGAGATGAGAGAGAGAGAAGCAGCGAGAATTAGAGTTCTTCGCCGGAATCGCCGAGGTAGAAATATTTTCGCCATAACTCAGCCGTAACTTACAATAAGTCATAATATAACTCAGCCGTAATGTACCATAACTCAGCCACAATGTGTCATAACTCAGCCGTAATGTACCATAACTCAGATGTAATGTACCATAACTCAGCCGTAAACGACGTTTCGTATTTCCCTGTTATTTTTGTCAGAAAACGAAAAGTCTCCATCCAAGTTGAGAAGAAATGCGACAATAATAACGACGAGAAAGAGAGAGACACACTGATAATAGGATAAGCGGCCGGAAGAAACGAGAAAGAAAAGCGGCGAGAGTTAGGGTTCTTCGTTGGCTTCGAGAGAGAAAAAAACAGTTTTTTTTGTTTGTGAATAGTGACGAAAATCTTCAGTTTCTTCCTCTTTTATTATTAAAGACAGAATAATGATGTGGCAATTTCAGGTATGACGTGGCATGTCGAATCTGACGTGGCAATTTTTAAGTGAAAACAGAATAAGGGTGTTTATTGTAATTACACCCATCTCACTAAACATCTAAGGAATAAAAAAAAATTTGGCTGTTTAGGGAATAAACATACAATTGTGGTCTATCTAAGTAATTCTCTCTATAATTATATTTCTTGTGGGAAGTCAAAATGGGAGTATTGGATTTCCACTTACTTTTTTGCTTATATTGGAAATAAAGAGTAAGTTGGAATTTTTTTTTTTAAAGGATAAGGATTTTAGAACCATGTGAAAAATTATATTTTTTATCGGGTATGACTAATATGTTAGATAAATAGATTAAAATGAATATTTTTTAACAAAGCCAAGTGAACTGAATTAAATGTTCGTAAAATGGTACGTTATGCAAATTTGAAATTAATTTTCTTTTCATGTTCTGCATATTTGCAGTATGGTAGTTGTATATGCCTAGGTTAAATACAATGAAGAAAGTTAAGAAAATTGATTTCATAATTATATAACAAATTTGATTTCATAATTATATAACAAAAGTTTCTTTTATTAAAAAATTACATATTTTATTAAAATAAATATACATGAATATGTGAGAAATAAATAAACATCTAAAGTTAAAGAATGAAGATGGTTTCTTTAGCTTGATTTTATTATTTTGCAATGGTCGAGAATCAATATTTTTGAATACCATCAATAAAATAGTTGTTCTTTCTTGTTTTCGTTGTTGTTCATTTTTTTAAAAGGTGAGTGTATGACCAAAGCTTATCTAAGAATTTTGATTATTGTTTTGAGTGTTTGGATGATTGTTTGATTGATTTATTTGTTTGTTTGGTCATTTTTGTGTTGATTGATTCTTGTGGAATCCTTTGGAGACTCGCTCATAGCATGAGGGTGATTTGGAGTGGAGATCCAGTGTGTAAACACAGTTGGAGCGACTGCAGAGTATCAGTATCGATCGACACCAGTGGTGGGTGTCGCTTGACACCAACGTCTTGTTCCGCGAGAATATTTGCGACTCGCGAATGGAGTGTCGAGCTCGGTGTCGACCGTACGTGAGTGTCGATCAACACCAATGGTAGGTGTCGACCGACACCGATCGCCACCAGCGACATTATTTTGTTGTTTATCGGTTGCTTGGTTCATTTCCTTGATGATGATTGATATTGCTTGTGTGTATAGCCCAGTAGTTGGGATGAGTGCCTCACTAAGTTTTCTGAAATACTTATGCATCTCTTTTCTGTGATGTAGGTAAAAAAAAGTGTGATTCTCTTTTCTGTGATGTAGGTAAAAAAAAGTGTGATTCGTTGAATCATGGCGAGGAGAGGAGGATGATTTAGGGGCTCGTTGGTTGTTTGTGGTTTAATGTTCGAATTGTGAAGATGTTAGTCTGGAATTTAGAAACATGTTAGGTTGTTATTTCTATTTCTGGATGATGACTGGTTTGGTTATGGTTGAATTGTTGGATTAATGCAATTGAATTATTTGGTTAAGTCTTCCGCTGGTTATTGCTGATTGGATTGGTTTATTTGCGAGCATCTGGTTTAATTGATTTTTTCGGTTTAATTGGTTTAATTTGATTAGGATCGGTTTAGCTGGTTTAGTTGGTTTAAATAGATTATGACCGGTTTAGCTGGTTTAAATTAATTGGAAAAAACGGGTTGGGTCTTTTCGAGTCTCTTACCGTAATATAGTTTGGCTAACAAACTCAACTAAGCTATTCTCTAAACAATGAACATCTAAACATAGTTAATCCAATACGTTGGTAGAAACTATCAAGTCTAAAGCACTTCCAAATCTCAAATCTCTTTGATGAAATATGCAATAAAAAATCATTACGAATTAGTTAATTAATGTCAATAAGCTCTTTAGACAACTAATCCCTTAGCTGGTTCATACATTTCAACAAACACCTTTCGGGCATTGGAATGTCTAAGACCTAGATTGAATTTGGTCTCTTTATCCCTTAGAAAAACATACTTTGACCATGAATGCAACAATATATGCAATGCAAATGGAAGACTCTTTTAAAGATGCAAAACATAGAGAAAATGTCCTAATACTAAAGACCATCTCCAATGGTTTGCTTTATTTGTTGGTCTAAAAATAGAGTTCTCTAAGAATAGAGCATATATTTGCTCCATTTAAAAAAAAAATAGAGAACAACGGTAATAAATATCGGACTTACTATTTTTGTTTTTGATATGACAGAGTGTGTGCGATCTAGTCAACCAAGCCATATCAAACAATAGATGGTTGGAAGTCTCTGAGATACTTCATCCAAGCGTTGAAAAACGTCAGTGGTAAAATATTTTGGAAACAGAGTGGAAGTCAAATATTACACATATTACTAATAGATTTATTTCTGTTGTGCTTTATTTGTGCTTTAAAAATAGAGTTTTCTAAAAATAGGAAGTGAAAGATGGCTCTCCTTCTTACTCTAAACAAATAATTCAAATATTTTATTTTTTTAATATTTTATTCTAGTTGCTTCTTTAGTCCTCTAATTTTGAAATTTATTAATTTAATCCGCTTGGTTTATTTTGAAGTAATATCTAATAAATTTTATGATATTATTATAATATTAAATTTCAATATAAAACATAAATAGAAGATACAATGATTAATACATATTTATTTAAAAATCATTATTACTATATTTTCTGCACAAATGATGAACTAATTTGTTTCAAAGTGAGAAATGAGCTTTTTGTTTTTGATTTGTCTATACTAATTATTTTAATAACTATGAATTTCAATATTAATCAATTTTATAATAAAATTCTGTTATATAATTTTGTTTAGGTATGAAACGATAGTATATCAAAGTTGAGGATCATTTTGGAAATAAAAAAATTTTGCTTCAAAATTTGAAGTACCATTGGAGATTGTTTTACACGAAATATAGAGTTTGGAGCAAGATTTGAAGCACCGTTGGAGATGCTCTTAGAGGTCTAAACTAATAGAAAATAGACTAAAAAGTGCTAAAACAGGAAAAATCCAAAGACATCATGGTGCCACATTTATCAAAGCTAAATACAACCTAAATTCTTACCTTAATGTGATTTTAGCCATCTCACTTATTGATAAAATTATTGATGTAATGAATTTAAGTCATTGAATCTAGTTAACAAAATGCCTAAACTCCTACAATAGGTGTACATCGTTGTATAGGTATAAGAAGAATTTTTAAAGAAATCTGCAAATATATAATATGATTAAAATGATTACGGAAAGTAGAGCATAAAAATAAACATAGAGATGAAGAAGACATGATGAAGAAATTGTAAGCAAATAACATATTAGTAAATATATATATATATATATATATGAAGTAATATCATTGTAACGCCCGTGTTTTGAAATATAATAGAAAACTTGAGTTTGTATAAGAATTGGGATGGAGTCCGTTTAATTCCGGATTAAGGTGGTCGATTTGGTAACTGAAGCAAAGGGAGGTTTTATTAATGTGGGTTTTGGTAAATCACGGTTTAATTTGATAAATTAAACCAAATAATAGCTAATTTGTAGGACAATTGTTTACACACTTGAAAATATGCGGTAGGCATGGGTAAAAAACGGTAACCGATTAACCAAACAAAACCGAACAAAAAAAATTGCTTTCCGTTCAGGTTTGGATACCTTAAAATTACCGATTGGATATTGTTTTTCTTAAAATTGGTTTTTGTTCGCTTTCGGTTAGTAATTGAATAACCGAAACATAATCGAAGCAAAATATATGTACAAATACCAATGTTTCCTATCCTGATTCTGATTTTAATACAATAGCCCTAGTACCTAAATACACAAACTGGAGACATCTTCGACTAAAACCCTATCATCATCTCCAACATCTTCGACAAAATGATCGAAAGTTATGTCTGACTCTTTCTTAATTTCTTACATCGATATGTTAAGTTGTGAAGTGAGAAAACAAAAGCAGGGATGATTGAGTAATAGGCCAGTAGAAGGTGAAACAAAGAGCTTCGAGAAGTAGAGAAAAAACATGAGAATGATATCTCGACGCTTGCAAGCAAAGGTTGTGCCGACATCAGAGGAGGTGGTCGAATAAGGGCTTTGATAGTTGGGTGAGAGAGAAATGTCGTATTGTAAGGAAAAAACCTTTTCCACATCGACACAAAAGACTTAGAATTAAGAATATACCTATATTTGTATAGTGGTTGTAAGGAGGTGGTGGTAGAATGGTTGTAAGGAGGCATGGTGGTGATAAAGGTGGTGAAAAGGGTAAAAAAAAAATTTGGGCAAAGGGTAAAATTGTATATATTGTAAAAAATATAGAGAATATAAGGTTTTAGGGGAAAATTCCATAAAAATTCCATAAAAATTCCCCTTCTAATTTTAATTTGGAAATTTAATACCCAATGTTATTTGGTTGGAAACAAAATGCATGACTTATTATTTTGTTGTCTATTAATACATCAAGTATATAAAAATTATCGAATCGAAGAAACCGCTTAACAAACTTAGTGGAATTTTCCCACTTCTTGCTAACTATCACACCCTTGCTTCTAACTAACTAAATTCTAACTGTCACACGATTTTAATTGTTTTTTTTTCCTTCTATTTTTTTTTTGTCATTTATTCACAATAAGAGTTTTTTTTTCAGTTTTCCTTTTTTTTCTTTTCTAACTTATCTTACTTGCTCATATTAGGATTTGACAAACTTGTTCAATTTCTCAACTATTGAAGAAATCTATAGGTTAATTAGATTTTGATTTTTTTTACTTACAATCTATTTCTTTTAGTTTTTCTTGATTTTGATATTTTCAAAATATTACAGAAGTGTAACACTCGTGTTTGAAGTTTTGTTAGTGTCGATTGACACCAGTGTTGGGTGTCGGTCGACACCAGTGTTGGTGTCAATCGACACGAGTGTTGGTGTCAATCGACACCAACAAATTTTGGTTTGACCAGTTTGTTTTAAATTTCAAAATTGATTTGGGTTGGTTTGGCTAAACCCTAAGGCTCATTTTAAAAGAGAAAACTCGACGTCTTGAAGGGTTATCAACCGCTTTTGTTCTTTCAGAAGAGTGGAGAAAGTTCCTAAGTTTTCCTGTGAAGTTCTGTGGACTTTTAGAGAGATTTGGGTGTTGTTCTTGAGAGTTTTGACTAAAGGGAAGAGAGTTTCGTGGCTGTGGTGTTAGGAGAGTCTAGTGCTGCCTGTCATTGTGTTGTTATTGTCATTTTTCGTTCCATATCAAGATGAGTGCATGACAATGGCTTACCTAAGCATTAAGATTGTGTGATTTGTGTTTATTTGATGTGTGGATTAATTTTCCTTGTTGTTTTATGTGTTTCTGGTGTTTGTGTGGCCTTGTGTGGATGTTCTTTGGTTGTGTCAGCGTGGGAAATGATTTGGTGGATGAGATCGTCATTGGATGTGTTCCACAGTGTGGGTGTTGACCGACACCAGACGGTTATTCCCACTGCAGTTTTGTGGTGCTATCGGGTGGTCGTGTCGACTATCACCAGTAGTGGGTCTCGACCGACACTAGTTGGTGGTGTCGAGCGATACCAGTTTTCTATGAGCGTAGTTTGTGGTTTTTTATTGACTCGTTTGGTTGTTTTTGGTATTATTGATGTGTGATCATGAACTTAATTGCTTGCGTGTATAGCCCAGTAGATGGGAGGATCGCTTCACTGAGTATTTGTGATAATACTCACACATCCCATTACGTTTGTGGTGCAGGTAAAGTGTAACGTGGAATCAAGGCAATGAGGAGGAGGATGATCTAGGATCTCGATTGTTGTGTTTATGGTTATGTTATGTTGTTGGAACCTGAATTAGAACCATGCTAGGTTGCTGGTGTTAATTGTGGTGATGTAATGATTGGTTAATTAATATTATGATTAATTAGAGTGTGTTTTGTTGTTTCCGCTGTGCATGATGGTTCATTTAGCTAATTGGTGGATATTTGCTGGTTTAATGATATTTGTTGATTGGATTGGTTTTTGGTTTATTCTGCAGGTTTAGTTGGCTATTTAGAATTGGATTGGTTTAATTGGGTTCATCGGTTTGATATGGTTTAGTTGGTTAAATTTAATTTGAATTAGTTCAATATATATTAGTTGGTTTAGTCTAATCTAGTTGCTTAAAAAAACGGTCTGGTCTTTTCAAGAAGCAAGGAGGAAACTGATTCCCATATCCAATATCTAATCTCATAATCTTTATGAGAATGCAGTTCTAGAGATGAGAGTTTATTCCGGATGAGACGAGAAGCTCACTAGTTAGAGCCCGCCAAATTTGTGATGAATAATTGCAGAGAAAAAAACAGAATCTCCAGCGTCTCCATTGGTGCCCTACAAAAGACACAAGATGGATTCACTCCCCTTCTCCAAGCTAGCATACGGTCCCCGTCATGACTCTTTTCCTTGTAGCTAGCCAAAGCAGAAACGAATAATTGGGTATGGAGCCCGAGAACCAAACACCTTTGTACCTGCTCACCATTGGCTTCTCTTGCCTAATTTGCAACCATGTCTCTAATGTATAGAAAAACCAGGCTTATACTTGTTATCTAAATGTCACCATAATGCAACATCTCGCTCTAAGCACTGTCCCCTTGATGTGAGCTGTGGAAACAGGATTCACACAAGGGGATTAACCGGGGTTTGGATAGATCCGATTGAGAAGATGATATGATTAGAAGATTTAGATGATGAAGAATGCTTAAAGATGAAGAACTAGGGTTTCGATTAGGGTTTTGATTAGCAAGAGAAAAAAATTGGTGAATATGAGAGAATTGTGCTCTGGTGTATTAATGTTTCAATACCGCAAAATAGGGGACAAACCCCCTATTTATATGAATTACAAGATGTTATTTCCAAATATTCTTAGGAAATATAAACCTATTCTGATTAGGAACTTCCCCTCCACGCTACGTCGGCGACCTATTGGGTCGTGGCCCAATAGCCCATATTTGAATGGAGATCTAGCTGGTATAATCGTCCGGTTCTTATCCGGTTAAATGTGGTTATGTCGTTGGTGCTAAACCATGTACCAACATGAGCAAAGTAAAAAAGTTTCACAAAGACACAAATTGATGTCTCCATAAATGCAAACGTTTTGGTATTATAACAACCATAATTATTGTGGAAACTAAAAAAGAATTAAAAACAAAAACAATTAGTGCAATACCAGATAGTAAAATAACTTTTATTTCAATAAATTTAGTACACCTTACAATTGAAAAGCTAATAAAAACATAATTCATCGCTTGAATCACCAATTGTAAGAAAATAATTTATGTTTATTCTCTTGTGCAACAACATTTTCCAAATCTCGGATTTGGAACACAACTTCCATAATTGTATCCTTTCGCTACACAGTCATGGGTGCATTGATAATCTCCATAATATCCTATAGCACACTTAGCAAAACAGTTCGGTCCTACATTTACAATCCATTACAAAAATTATATATATTAAGTTTATCTCTTTAACATTTCTACACACTTAAAACAAAATTCTTAAAACATGTACATATGGTACCTAGATTTATATATAATGGCTATTTTCAATTATATATTATGAAAAAGTAAAATATTCACTGTTAGTGTTAATATTATCAAAAATAATCATATAATAATATGAAGATAGAAGATAATTCTTCTTGTAAAAAACATCGTACCTGAAACGGCTAAAACATTGTTGTCCAATAACAAAATTGTCAATACTATTACAAGAAAAAAGGTGATAGAGATTTTCCTGATACTCATTCTTTTACTTTTATTTCTGGTAAGAAGAAAATATGTTCTATAGCTTAAGTTCTTTAGAAAAAAGCTATATTTATATAATTTTGTGGTTTTACAAAATCTCAGATTAATACCCAAATATTTTATTTTGACCATAATGATTCTTTCAGATTTCCTACCCAATTTGTTTTTACCATAATTAATGCGAATTCATGGAAATATATACTTACAGTCAAAACACTCTTTGTGGGAAAATATTTCTGGCCATAATATTTTATTATTTTGGTAATCATTTAAAGTTGAACAATTACAGAATTAAAACTACTTCATTGAGTATGAAGCATTTGTAACACTTGACCAAGAACTTCAAATTTATTATAGTTTCTTTCTTTGTTCTCCATGGACCATGGTCAAGTGTTATTTTACTATCAAAAATAATTATATCCTTTCGTTACACAGCCATGGGTGCATTGATAGGATATTTTATGATTATGAATTATATTATGTAAAAAGGAAAAATGAACTTAGATGGAATTCAACTTATATAATGTGTTAGCTATACAAAAGTACTTAAAGAAATTGTAAGGATTTGTTTATAATAATTATAATAAAATAACTTGGTTAAGAACTATGAACAAGTTTTTATTAGTATTTAGTGTTTTTTTTACGATACTTAATAAATTATATTAATGAAAATTAATTTTGAAGAAAATATATTATTCAATGTCCCATTCTTCAGCAGAGGTTAAATATTATAGGTCTATTCGTTTTATCGTCGCAGGTACCTACGGTTGGGACGGCGGTAAAAATTGTTGTTCGTTTTGTTGTCGAAGATTACCACAGCGGCGAACACAACGATTTGCGATTAAAATTTTTGAATGTCGATCTAATTTAGCGACCAAAAACATTGCATTCGTCGTAGCCGACCGCTGCCGTAACCCCATGCAGCGACCAAACGAGCATACCCATTGTCATGAAATTTTGCTTTGCGTAAGCACATGTGGATGGATGAATATCTTGCTGGCAGATCTTGGTGTTGTTGTAACTGGTCCTATGGAGTTGTTTAGTGATAGCCAGTAAGCTTTACACATCACGGCATAATTAAATTTTTGTAATGAAATAATTTTAAAAACACTAAACTCGGATTATTGTAGTAATTAAGCTTGTTACCTCATAACAGTTAAGTTAACACATGGCATAACCTAAACATAGACGTATAAAGACGTTTTCAAGTAGAAGTAGATGCACACTACATATATATAATTGTTTTCTAGAAGCTTCCAAAATACAAACGTGTCTTGTTGTTTCAAACTAGACGTTTCCGACATGTATTATATCTCACATACGTGTTATTTACCCTCAATAAATAATTATTTTCTCTTTTTTTATATATATATTTTTTAAATTTATTAATTATTACATATTATAAAATAATTTTAACATAGTCACTCTTTCCAACCCTATTGAATTTACTATTACAATACTTTATATTAATCTTTACTTTTCTATACTGGTTTTAGATTATTTTCTTCTCTTTCAATAGATAAAATTACGCAAACAGTTCTTATTACATATTGGACCAATAGAGTTTCTACAAAATAATTATCTTCTCTAACAACTAAGTTTTAAAAAATTCTGTTAAATATTATTGAAATGGGTACTTTTTGAAAAATACTACTAGAAATGTTATTTTTTTGAAATATTATTAATATGTATATTTATAAAAACTAATATGACAAAAGTAGAACTAAATTTTAAGTCCTCAACACTAAAATTTATTTTTAAAAAGTATACTTTAAATATAAATATTAAATAGTCAGTAAAATCATGAAAAATTGAGAAATTTTATTCGAATAACACATTTTAAGTTTTTTTTCAATTTTTTTTGTCTAAATACCCCAATGTGCTTCTTTTTTTAAAAAATATCACAAAAGTTTTATGTTCCAAAAATAACTTATACTCAAAAATTTAGAACCTTTTCTTAATATATAGTCTAACTATATATATTTTGAAGTATAGTCAATAGAGGAAGAGTTTAGTGTTTATGATTTAAAAATTAGTTTTGGATGTGAAAAAGTTAATTTTCGTTTTGTAATATTTTTGGAAAAATTTATTTCATTTATATATTTGGAAATAATTTTTTTTATCAATGGAAAATATTTTTTTTCAGGTATTTAAAAAATAATACATATATATACACTTAAAATGTGATATTTTAAATAATATCTTTAAAAATGTATGACGTGTCATTTATTAGTATCATTTAAATTCATAACGCTTATTCATTGACCGACACAACAACACACCTTTTCTCTTCTCTCTTCTTCTTCTTCTTCTTCTCCGATCAATCTAGGGTTTTAAACTTCTCACCGGCGACGAACGAAACGTAACGATGATTCACCTCCTTTACTCAGTGATCTTCTCGGAAATGGCGTTGATTCTTCTCCTCCTCTTCAAAACGCCTCTCCGGAAGCTAATCATCCTCACCTTCGACAAAATCAAACGCGGCCGTGGTCCCGTCGTCGTGAAAACCATCGGAACCACCGTGTTCGTCGTTCTACTGTCTAGCGTTTACAGTTTGGTTAATATCCAACGCCGATCTGAAGATGGTGCTGTTCTTAATCCTACTGATCAAGTCCTCGCTTCTAAGCATCTTCTCGAAGCTTCTCTTATGGGTAATAAACATCACTAAATCTTTTCGATCTCTTGATTCAGTAAGAAATTGATTCTTAGATCTGATCATATTGCAATTTTGATATGAATCTGGGTTTGATTTGGGGTTACTCTTCGTTTAGTGTTTGATTGAGGAATTGTGATGTTTCTCTTAGTACAATAGTTAAGGAGGAAAGCTTGATCCTTAGTGTTACCTTATCCAGTTTCAAAAGGTTTAGTTTTGATCATTTTACCATTCTAATATGAATCTGATTTGCTTAAGAGTTACTCTCTTAGAGCAGTAAGTATAGTTCTTGAGGTTGCATAGTTTCAAGAATTGTGGTGTTTCTCTTAATACAGTGATTAAGGAGCAGTAAGAATTGTTTGTAGGTATAGTTATTGAATTCAGGAGTGTGATGAAGGAAAAATTGTGATCCTATGATCTGATCAAGGGTACCATTCTAAGAAAGAATCTGATTTGATTAGGGTTACTTTTGAGGTTTATGTACTCTTTATGTTTCAGGATTCGTGTTGTTTCTCTCGTTTATGATTGAATCGAATAAGACCATTACATTAGATCTGATCATATTACGGTTGTTACTAGTATGAATCTGATTTTAGGCTTATTCTCACTAAGTAAAATTGGATTTAGGTACAGTTTAAGAAGAGGATTATGATAATTTTATTACTCTCTGAGTTGATTGAATGTTTTGATATTACAGGATTTGTGCTGTTCCTCTCTCTTATGATTGATCGACTTCACCATTACATCAGAGAGCTTAGGTTGTTAAGGAAGACAATGGAGACTGCAAAGAAACAGAACAGAGGTTTCGAGGATGGGAAAACCACAAGCGGGGAGGAAGTGAAAGCTCTCGGGGAAGAAATCGTAGCGTTAAAGACGAAGATCAAGACATTAGAATCGGAAAGCGAAAGCAAAGGCAAAGAACTGAAAGGAGCAAAAGGTGAAACAGAGGCATTGAGAAAGCAAGCAGATGGGTTTCTTCTAGAGTACGATAGGCTTCTTGAAGATAATCAGAATTTGAGGAACCAGTTGGAGTCTATTGGCCATAGTCCAGATGGAAAGAAGAGTACGTAAAACTAAGGATTCTTGTTTTTGTAGAGAGAACAAAGTAACTTTAGTAAATGTGGCTTTGCTGATTTTTGCTTTTATGTTTTTATGCTATAACGTCTCTCATCTTTGAATGTATTTTATCTACTATGTTATATATCACAATCTAGTAACTTTGTTACAACATGATTCACCTGAGTTTCAAATAAAGAGAGGATCTTGTGAGAACAATGAGTTACCAAAAGGAGTATGACAATGAGGGTCGTTATTACAAGGTGTTTTAGGTAGATTCGAAATCTTTCATAAACGAACTCTTCGAGGGTAACAACTAACCTCGAAAGATTTCGAAAACGGAATAGTAGAATCGATCTCTTGACCTATAATGAAATTCATTTACATAGATGAATATGACAATTTGTTCGAATCTACGCAGTTAAATGCGATTGAGTAATTGACTGAGATTGCTTCATTCACATTCCAGGGTTGATGTAAACAAACTTTTCATCGGTTTGTTCTTTGATTGTCTAACATCGTGGCAAGGTTTATGCGAAATACGAATACCTATAGAAACAGTTATTAAAATCTTTGTTTGTTTTAAAAATAACATTTATACAAGGGTTGTACGACGGATTGTATGACGGAACAAAATTGAATCTTATACTTTAAAACAAGTTAGAATTTTATTATAATACCAATATAAAAAAATGTCGAATAAACTGATTTTAATTAAGTTTGATATTATATAATTTTGATAATTTTAAAATAAATTTTAGCTGATAAAAAAAATAAATTTAAAATAAAATAAAAAGTTTAGTCTGCTGTACCATGGGTTAAAATCTAGTTAACTGTATGTTTCATTTGACATTTTCTTAAACGAATTTAAAGTTCCAGCACTTTTGAGAAGTTGGGTTTTGTGTTTCGTTATAATGGGCTGCAGAGATGAGATAAGGCCTATATGAATAAGTGTTTGTGTTTATTTAGTTAAGGCCAACAAGTAGATGTTGTAATAACTAAAGTAAACTAAGTCCTAGTTAGAGTCTAAGTGAGTTGTTAAAGTTGTTGAATCATGAATGAGTGAGAGTGAATTAAGGAACTAGAGTTCCAATTAGTATGTAGAGTAGCTACTAGTGTGACTTGTGTAAGAGAGTAAAACTATGCTGTAATTGTAGTGTAGCAAGTGGAGCAAAACCACTATATCTATCTGTGTATATGCATTGTAATTGAACAAAACTGCCTCTGAGTCTCTAACTATGGTTTGTAAAGAGAAAGATCATCAAACTCAAATCACCAAATATTAGTCTCAATTATGTAATTATTTTCTTAGTGAAATTCAAATATAATTAATAGTTTTCATAGTGTTTCCAAAATAAAATAGAATTTTTCGTATCAAATTGATATTTTTTTAAAAAATTGTGTTTCTAATGTTTTTTTGTACGTAATAAAAAAATGTTTGATTTCAAAAACGGGAAATGGGCCTTTAAACCGAATTTATATACAATCTAGATTTTGAATTGAAGAATTTTGTAAGAAATTATAAATACAACCTATTTAAACCGTTTTGCCTTTCCTCTTGATTCAAGATATAAGTTTAGCCAACTCAAATTTTCATATTTAGACGTCGCTTGTTCTTTGCAACTATATGGGTTTTTTTTCTAGAAAACGGCCTACTGAACCCCCCTGAACTTAGTTGCTTTATTGTATTTCATACACAAAACTTTGAGCCGTGCTTATAATTACATGAACTTAACTAACAATCGAATTTCCAACATGAACAATTTAAAACCGATAATAAACCACCAAATCAATAGACGACGTTACTACTCCATTAACAAATGCTGACTAGGATTTGTTTGGTTTTCTAACTAATTCTCAAATCCTTATTAGTTACCTAATTCACATAATATAGTAACACTACATGAACAAGAAAATTGTCTTTAGTCAAATGGTTTAAAATATCTACCTCCGAGTCTTTTCCAAAATCTGAGTTTTTTCAGTTTTTAATTTTTTATAGGTTTGGTTCTGGCTACTAAGTATTAACAAGTTGTTAGGTTATAAAGACTAAATGTTAAAATATCAACTTCTTCCTAAAGATTAGATTTTGCAATGTGGATAAGTCATGATAACTAATACGAATATCATCAACCACCACCTCCACAAAAAGATTAATATTTTTTTCTTCAGTCTTCTTTCATATCTCTTTTTCTTTTGTTTGAGCTTTACACAAACCACCTACTTCGTCTTCTAGTGGTCTTTGAGTACATGATTAGGCAACTTTGAACTGCTTCATATCCTTAGTTTACGAACTGATCTTGCTTCATTTCTACTCTCAAGTAGTTGTACCTATTTTACAGAATTAGTCATCTAGAGAAACAAACAAAACAAGAGTTGTTATGTCTACACTTTTTAAACGCAACTAACAGAATGATGAATGAAAGAACGAAACCAACAAATTTACTTTTCATACAAGTTTGTTAGTTACTGTCAAACGTAATTCTAGAAGCAGTAAAAAGAGAGAAGAGCCACCAATTTTATCCAAGTAATTAACAATTTTGTAAAGAACAGAGCTTCTTTCTTCTTTCTTCTTTCAACGGCTTTCCTCAGAACGCGTCTTCCTCAACCTCCCACGAGTCATCCTGATTGTCTCCTCCATCACTGTCTCTTTAGGACCTTCGGGATTCGGATTTTCATTCCCTGATTCTGCTTCTCCTTCCACTGAATCTATCTGCATTGATTCTGTTTCTACTTGGGTTGTTGATTGAGTTGGGGTTACAACCGGGGAAGAGACTGATTTTTGTGTTATCTGAGTGATACCAGTGGTTTTGGTCTCTGTGACTGGAACAGATGTCACTTTTGGTCTAGGTCTTGACGGGCCTGCTGCTTTACCGGTTGGTTCACTGCCTTCATTTTCACTTGACGATGAGCTAGACGACAAGGGTAATGATGCGTCTTCAGATTCTGGTTGGGGGATAGGGGCTTTCTTTGGCTTAGCAGGAGCTTGATTAGCTCTACCTCCACGTTTCTGAATCACAAACGAACACAAGTATGACAGAACATTATATGCGAATTCAGTTAGGTTTTGTGACTGATTCTCTACAAAAAAAGGCAACAAGTAGTGATACTCATTGCCGGGGTTTTACACGTACCTGAGGTGGCTGCGGCCTTGGAGTTGATTGTGCAGCAACATACTGCAAAATCTCGAGGATTCTAGTCTGCCCATAGCTTGCAACTCGTTGCCAGTATATAACAGCCATATCTCCAGCTCTTGTCCTTAGCTCCAACAAACTATGGTCTATGTCATTCTCATGCTGTGATAGATACGGCCTAAAGAAGGACTCGTAGACATATGTTGTACCCTAAACATTCATCAAAAAATAATCACATACACCATATAAAGACTCAATGTGTTTTCCTCAAATCATATATACACACACTTACCCTGGTTTTAGGATACCAAAGGTATATGAAGAAAGCCAACTTAGCTTCACTATACATCGGAACCCTAAACAAAGACCAAACAATCATCAAAAACATTGTTCTAGTTCGAGATAACTAACTAAGCAGCTTTGGTTTAGAATATACCCACCACGAAACAAACGCATCACCAACTCTCTCAAAAACTGTCAAGCAAGCAACCAATATCCTGTGATTTGATAAGTTACTTAAAACTAAGTCATCAAGCACCAAAAACATTCAACCTTAAACGAACAGGAGACGAAGAAAAAGGCGAACAATTACCAGTACTGGCACCAAAACCGAAGCTGTTCGATTTCAGGCCTATTCTTTTCAACAGTCTTGTAACATTCATAAGCAGGGTAAGCATAACCCAACACCATCCTACAACAAAATGTATTGATATTTACAAAGAATAAAAGCTTAATCAACACTTAAACTCCAAAATCATTGTTTAAAAATTTAGCATAAGGACTCTTACACCAATCCTCTTGTAAGAAACGATCCAATCATCTTCAAGAGCTGTAAGCAAAAAAAAACAAGCTTAATCATCAATACTCGAATCAACCATTGAAATGAGCTTAGCTGTGGAGAAAAATCACAATCGAAGTCATGAAATTGAGGATTGAACAAGGTGAATGAACAATTTCGCTATTTTTTCAGATCGAGAAGATGAAGATATACGAAGAATCGAAGAAACTTAAAAAACTCAATCACAATACACGAAAACTAGGGCAAACGATGAAGTAACAAAGTAGAGATCGGGAAAGGTAAAGTTACCGGCGGAGGAGGAAACTGTAGTTTGGAGAAGAACAACTGTGTACGGCGGCGGCGAGAGAGAAGACGGTGAGAGGAGAAAACTCCGGCGAGAGTAAATAAAATTTCAGCGTTATCTGAAATTTCAAAATCACCTCTTCGGATTTGATTTTTTTTTTTTTTTTTTTTTTTTGGGGAGATTTTAAAAATCACGCCTCTTTGAAAAGTATGGATTTTTTGAGTTTCGTATATAAAAAGCATTTTTGGTTTAATAGAAATATTTAATTTAAATTCTAAATTTTAACGATATTCTAGTACGCCGTAAGAAGCTAGGTATTACATTATGTTTTTTTTTACTTTTTACTAATGGTTACATCATCTTGACTTTGCTTACTTCAAAGTAAAAGTTAATGTAAACAAGGCGCAGCGTTCGGTTTTTCGGTTTGATTTTGGTTTTTTTTTTTTTGTTCGGTTTTTTCGGTTTGACAATATTGTAACTATATAGAAACCATTTGTATTTTGGTTTGGTTATGGTTCGGTTTTTACGGTCTATAGTTTTTTTAATTTTATAAATAAAACTTTATGTATTACGGTTCGGTTTGGTTTTGGTTCGGTTTCGATTTTTAACAGTTATTCCATGCTTTAAAAACAATATATATATAAAAAAGCATAAAATTAAGTTTTGTAAACCCAAATTCTTTGTTTCAATTTTAATAATTAAAAGCTATTGGAACAAAAAAAAAACCAAAAAAAAATAACTTGCATTTGTATCATTGTCAATTCGTCATCACTCAATAATAGGTTAGAGATTAGAGACTTAAGCTCTGATTGGTAACTAATGTTACTTTTGGCTGTAAACTTTGACTTTAAAATTTTAGCTGCAAAGAATTTGGCTGTAAATGTTTTAGCTGTAAAAACTTTTACTGTTAAAATCTGATTGATATTGCACCACTTTTAAAGCTGTGACTGTTATTTTTTATTATTATTTTATATTAATAATAAATATAAATTATGTTAGAAATTTATTTATATAGCAATTTAATGACAAATTTTTGTTTATTAAAATAAAACTTAATAATACTTTATATAATATTTATTTATAAATTGGAGAAGATAACTATATATAATTATTCTAAATTTTTATAGAAAAACAAAAAGAACCATTTGGTTTTGCTGGTTTTAACCAGACCGGACCTAAACCAAAGACTTAATCAAAATAAAAACCAAATGGATATTTAGACTTAATCATAACCAAATCAAACCAGTTATTTTGGTTCGGTTATTCGGTATTCGGTTTTTTTGCCCACATATAGCATTGAAATTTTGTTTGTATACTCTTAAGAAAAATATTAGAGGTAAAATTAATTATTAAAACAAATAGTGTTAAAATAATTGTTTTCCAGCAAATATTACTTTATTTATAAATTTATAAAAGTCATAATACAATTGTTCGGAAAGCCATGGTGACGGACAAAAGTGATCAGAGTAATAAGCAAAAATCATACAACCATGTTTGGCTAACAAATGAGCTACCTTATTACAAACTCTTTTTAACAAATATATATACCACTTCTAGAAATTTTGACACCCAATAACAAGAATCACTCTGATAGAAACTAGCTATAGATATATCATAATCATTTTTTTTTGAAACAAGCTTGCAAATTTTTATAAATAGGTGCCCTATAGGTTATTTCCAGATTTAGGCCCATTATAATCACAAATGGCTCAATTCACATACAACAAACCAAACCAAACAATAAACCAAACCCGACCCGATTTCATGAACCGAACTAAACTAGTTACACAAAACCCTATTCTCTGATCGTAGAACACAACCAGAACCGCCGCCCAAGAACTGCGAATCCTCACCGGACCATGGCTTCCGGCGAGCCTGGACAACGAATGCCGAACGGAGATGGTGGATCTACTGCCATCCCGCCACCGTAGAACCGTTTTGAGGAGGAAGAAGATAAGTGAGCTTGTCCTTGTCGAGGAGATCCAAGCTCAGACGTGAAAAAGAAATAGCAATAAGGAGTAGATCTAGAGACTTCCAACGGTGGCTTAGCTTTACCTAGCCGTAGACAATCTCCCCCATTGAACGACGGCGCAGTAAACCCTCCAGAATCTTCATTCTTCAGATCTTACCACTATCCTTTTTCTTTCTTTGCTGTGAATATCCCTCTTCTAATCTGCGTCGCTACATCGCCGGTAGATCAAACCGTTGATGTCTCACGGAAGCTTCTCCTCTCCACTTCTCTCTTGGATTTGGTCATATTGCTTTGCTTAAAATGATGCAGCGGATTACAGATGAAGAACCATGAGCCATGGGGCTCTCATCGTCACTGGAATTAACGGAGAACCCCGACGACGGCGTACAAAATTGTGATCAGAAGAAAAAACTTTTTTGAGAGAAAAATCGATGTGAGTGAGATCCAAGCGCCCGCGACTCTTCCTCCCCGATATATATCATAATCATACATCATATACGTTTAACAAGAACCTCACAATCATCTTCAAAAACAAAATCGTTGTAAATCCTCGAATCCAAGCTTGCTGCATAGCTACGATTAGTGATTTTCCTTCAGCTTCTAATGGAGTTTGTGTAGACTACATGTTCTCATAATTACACTTAATAAAAAGAGATGTTGGACGCTTCCATGAATGAGATCAACCCATAGAGTGTGTGGACGTAATACACTCATTTACATCAGCTTGAGCCTAAATAACCAAGGAAGTAGAACAATCTTGTACTAACTCAAAAATAAAATTATTTTTTGACTTCCATATCTTATTATATAAAGTTGGGTAAGTTGGGTTTTCAAAGTTAGTCATTAACAAGATCGTGACACGTGTTAATTGAATTGATAAGATGTTGACACGTGTCAAATAATTAATGGTAAAAATTATAAAAATTAGTTTTTTAAAAAGAATATTTTCAAAATAGAAAGAAGAAAATAAAAATCAGGAAATTTAACAATTATTTAGTAGTAGTCCTAAAGGAAAAAGGATAGTAATTATAAAATAAAATTATTAATAAAAATTATAAAAATTATGTCTAAGAAATAAAAAATAACAAATAAAGAAAAAAATACAACAAGTTAGTCAACTAATAGATAATATTAAAAAATATTTGCATTGTCGTGAATATATGTAATATTTAAATATTTTTATTCAGTAAGTTAATTTAAATAAGTTTGGATTGATGTAACATGCGTCAGTTGTATCGATAAGATATTGACATGTGTACATGTGTAAGTTAACGATATATTAAAATATTGTAAAATTAAATTTATAAACCTATCGTAAAAAAATTCTGCATAAGTAATATACATATATATAATTATACCTAATTATAATGGTTTTTTATGTTAATTCATAAATTCTTATTCTATAAAACTTGGTTTTCAAAGTTATTAAATAACGTGATTGTGATATATCTCAAGTAAAACATTAGATGACGGAATATGACACATCTATTTTGTAAAAAATTAGATAAAAATAGAAAATTACAAACAAAATTAAAATACTTAGAAATTTTTACTTATAATTAAATTATTAACCTAATATTTAGTTATGCCGGTCTGGGTTTATCAAAGAGATTAGGGTTTAATATTTATAATTAAAAAATATTATATGTCAATTTAGTTTATAAAGAGGGATTAAAGTTTAGTTTTTACAACTAAACATGCTATATGGTTGCCTGAATTTATAAATGAGCATTATGGTTTAGATTTTACTATTAAAAAATGGTTTATGTCGATTTATGTTTATAAATAAGGAGTAGAGTTTTGATTACACAATTTATACAAGGTTATATATATGTTTCAATTTATAAAAGAGAATTAAGATTTAGATTGTACAATTCTATGAGATTATGGGTTTAGCAAAAGAAATATGTTTATTATATGATTTTTTAATATTTGATAATTTTTTAATTTTTAATTTATATCTAAATGTTGTTTAATTTTATTTATATTTAAAGGTAATATGTCATAGTGCAATCTCATTGGTTAAAACAAGAAGGGTGAATAAAAAGGAACTAGAAAAGAGACATTATTAACTTATAATAAGGATAACAAAAGTCAATATAATTCGTAGTGAAATGATTTCTAATTTTTTTTTTTCAAATAAGTAATTTTGTATTCTTTCACATTTAAAAAAATTTCTTAATGTTTATCTCAACGACACTATAACTCATTTTAAGAACTTTACCATCAAATTTTTTTAATAATTAATTAAGTTTAAGAAATACAATAAATTGCAAAGTAAAAAAATATGCGAGAATTTTTTTTTTTAACTGGAAATTAGGAAATAACATTTTTAGGAGAATGGTATAATCATGTTTAGGGTATAATATCTATATTAAGTTTTTAATTTTTTTTGGTAATGGTAATAATATGAAAAATGGTGAATAGCTCACAGTTGTTTTGGTGATCGATAGTTTAACACATGCAATATTATTAGTACATACATGAAAACATAAATTTTAACCCGCGGTTTTACGCGGGTCCTTATCTAGTATATTATAAAAGTCAAGATGGCAATTACTTTTTTAAAAATACTAAGGTTCACTCTCTCTTAATTAGCCAATCAAAATATAACAATATACCATGTCATCTTTTATTTTAAAAAAATCAAAATTAAAATCTTTAAAATAAAACAAAATAAAGGAAAGAAATTCTGTAGGACTTTTATTAAGGAATTTATAATCGGTGTGAGTTTATAAAAGAGTGGTTAATGTTTAGATTATATAAACAAATGAAATTATATTTTGGTTTAGGTTTATAAAATAGTGGTTAGGGTTTGAATTTTATAATTTAAAAACAAAATTCGGTTTGGATTGATAAAATAGTGGTTAGTATTTCGATTTTGTAATTAAACAAAATTATATTTCGGTTTGGGTTGATAAAATAGTGATTATGGTTTAGATTTTATAAATAAACAAAAATATATATAAGTTTGGGTTGATAAAATAGTGGTTAGAGTTTAGATTTTGTAGTTAAAAAAATTAAATGAATTAAATTTTGGTTTGGATTTAATAATAATATGAATTATATTAATTCATTTAATTAGATGACATGGCTAATTTTGGTTTGGATTTAATAATAATATGAATTATATTAATTCATTTAATTAGATGACATGGACATGAGATAGAACCCAAGAATTGTTCTTATTTTTTTCTATGTTTATCTCATGGTTATGAGATGGATATTGTAAAGCCTTGTATGTTGGTATTCACTAGTCTCCAAATTTTTTTAGCATATGATTAATCGTTTCATCACCTCTAAAACAACTCTAGAATATTAGGATCCAGATTCAAAGCGTGTTATTACCATATGTCCATAAGTGAATTCTTTTTGGTATATTTATTTTCAAAAATGGTATTCTCATATATCAATTTTCAAAAATACCACTTATTAAAGAGAATTCCCTTTGATAGCATGTTTTAAGTTTTTTTTTTTTCCAAAAATTCCATAAACGTAAAAAATCGAGTTTTGAAGATGTAGATTTTTTTTTATGTTTGGGTTGAATTTAGGGGTAAGGTTTACTGTTTAAGATTTAGAAATATGTTTAAAATGTTAAAAATTTAAGTTTTAGTTTTGGAATATTTTTGGAAAAAATTGTATTTTAGTAGTATTTGGAAAATAAACTTCAATATGGTACTTTTGGAAAAATACTCATTTTATTGATATTTGAGAGATTTTCGCCTTGTTAAATCTTAAATTCTTTTATAAGGTATAGAGTTTTCATATAAAGTTGGGGGAATTTCAAAAATGCCATTTTTCCAATACCAGTTTAATAACGTTTATAAGGTACTTCTCAGTAAACAATTACTCGGAGACTTGATCCAAATATTTATAAGGTTTGATTAGTTTTTCAAATGTATATATATAATTGAGAATTTTTGAGAAATACCCCTTTTGGTATACCCCTTTTTAAAAATACCCCCTTTATCTATCCATTTTCAAAAATACCCCTTTTAAATATAAAAAAATTACAAAGTTTTATATAGTTTATAAGGTACTTCTATATAATAACTACTACTGGGAGATTCGATACAAATATTTTAAAATGTTTTAAATAGTTTTAAATCATTTTTATAACTTTTATAAGGTTTTTAAAAGGGTTTATACGGTTTTTATAAGGTTTTTATAATTTATTTTTACGCTATTTATGAAAGGTGTATAAAATTTTAGACACATATAAAGGTAATTTGTGTATATATTTATAAGATTACACACATATTTGGATAAATTTCAACATTTTTAGTGGGGTTTTTGATAAAGTTTGAAAAGAGGTATATGAAAAGGGGTATTTTTAAAAAGAGATATATGAAAAGGGGTATTTTTGAAATTCCCCCTATATAATTTTACACACATATAAAGGTAATTTTTATATTCTTATAAGTTTACACTTATATCTGGATAAACACATGATATTCAGTGGCATTTCTAACTGAAATTTTAAAATGGAGAATTTTTGAAACGTGGTTTTGGGAAAGGGATATTTTTAAAATTTCTCCAAATTTTTGTGGATGTTATTTGATTTTCTTACTAATTATTTCTTCCCTGGCAAATTTTTGAAAAATTACTAGTTTTTTTTCTTTTCAAAAACTTATATAATTAGTTTTTAAGGATGAATTCTTGATCTGAAAATTTTAGTAAATTTTTATTAATGTTATGATATTTTACAAAAACTAACACACATAGTATTTTTTTCATGCATACATGAAAACCTTTAAAAATTGAAATAAATAATAACTTATAGCTGTGTTCTTCAATCATTTGATGAAAATGATTGTAAATATTTATTTATGTCTCTTTAAAAATACTTTTACATAAGGTAAAATTAGTACTTATGAGATACCAACATATCCAAAAATATTATTAAAATGTTGGTTTCCATTTTTGTTTTTTTATTTATATTTTTTAGTCCTAACTGTGGTATATATATATATATATATATATATATTTGATATATGTATATATTGTGTTTGATAAAAAAAATTTCATAGTTCTTATGTATTAAGATCAAACGTGTAGTATTTAAAATATGATATATTATGATGGTATAGATACTTAAATTACATTGAAAAAACAATGTTAGGTTCAAATTTAGTTTTAAAAATATCATGATAAACTTTTATGTTATTACTAAAATTTTAATTATTTTTGATAAAATTTTATATTAATTTTAAATCCGTGCTTTTTACGCGGAATTTTCTAATTATATATAAAGCTTTAAAATTATAATAGTATTTTCGTTTTAAAAGTATAATAATAAAAAATATCATATCTAATCAGTGTACTAGAATTAAATTATTTAAAATTATTTCATGTATATCCTAATAGTCTATAATATTAAATAATAATATCAGATGTGTATATTGATAACCCAAATACTATCTATTATCATTGTATTTGTATGTGGGTACATGCATTATTAATAGAGAAATATAACTTTTTTTAAAGGGTTTTAATAGAGAGATATACAAAAGAATGCATTTATATATAAATAAATAATTTGTAGTTGACGTTGGATTATGTTCAACTTTTTGTTTCAATCAAGCAAAGAAAGATTTCGGTGCCTTTGCTTGGGACGTGAGAGACAAGAGATAAAGACGACTTACACAACTCACGTTTTCATTAATATTATATATTTTTGGTGTATTTGTATTCAATTCTATTTTTGGAAACTATTTCTTTTACATTTTATGAAAACCAAATTCCCAGTATTTAAATTTTCCCTTTTTACTATTTGTTCAACTTTTTGTCAGCTTTTTTAAATTTTAAAATTTTGAATATATATATACATGTATATAATATTTTTGCAATGCAATATTATTGATTAGTTAAATGTGAATATATCTCCTCTTTATTAAAAGGGAAGTATATTATATAAGAAACCTCACTAATGGTATGTAATTACATTCAAATGTCATTACAAATATATGTATTAAAGAATGAATTAATAATATAACCATTAAGAATAAAAAGATGAAATGCTATTTTAAGTTTAATTAAATTATAAAAGCGAAAATGCATATTTTAAATCCATGACCAATCAAAATGAACGTAAAAGATTTAAGAGATTTAATATCTAAGTTATCATATTAATTTCTTTTATTAATTATTATATTTCACTTTTCATCTTTATATGGTTATATTTTTGTAAAACAAATAACTCATCATATCATTCATATAATAATAAATTATAGATTTTTTTTTTCTGCATATGCCATGATTTGAATTTTTGAAAACAAATATAATTTTTTCTATTTATAACGAAATAATTGTAGAAAAAATTATAACATGTTAATAATTTAACTTAAGTTTATATACATCTAGAGATTTCGCCTGTAGTTTTTTTTAGTATATCAACTGTTAGATCGATACGAATACTAATGTTTCCTGTGGAGGTCTCGTCGTTCTTCTCATTGCGCCTCTCTTCATGATGATGTATCTATTTTGTGAAACCCTAGAGAACAACAAAAGTTTACATTGAGGGCTCTAAATCTATTAACTATCTGTAAAAATGCACATGTTAATATATATATTTTAAAATTTTACTAAATAATCCGCTATGGAAAAATTTTTCTAATTTTTTTTTCTTTTCGAATATTTAAAATTATTACAATTGTTGTACTTGTATTGAACTGTTAACTTTGGCATAACAATTAACGAATATATATGTTATTTTATGATTTTGTAAGTTAGTTGTTATTAACTTATTATGTTAATTTATATGAATACTAGATAAGATAAGAGCCCGCGTAAGTTAGTGTAAATTTTATCTAATGTTATAATAATTTTAAATGAGTTAAAATTTATAAAATAAAACAGAACTAAAGATATACAGATCTTCTCATCAAATAATTCAAAATTCATACCTAAAAATTATTATTTATTTCATTTTTTTAATGTTTTCGTATTTCAAATCTTGATGTTGCTTTTGCTGTTGGTTTACTAAGCAGATACATTGGGTAGCTGTTAATTGGCTACTGAAATATCTTAGAGGAACTAAAGATTTGAAGCTAGTCTATACTAAAGGAGATGATTTTACAGTTCAAGGCTTTATTGATTCAGACTATGCTGTAGATCTTGACAAAAGAAGATCTACCTCTCGCTATGTGATCATGTCGACAAAGTATTGTCACGCTTTCATCAACTGAGGCTGAGTTTGTTGCTCTAACTGAAGCTGTAAAAGATGTTTTATGGATTCAAGGTTTACTGATATGGCTATATTGAGCAAAAGAGAATCTCATTTTGGTGTGATTCGCAATCAGCCATAAGTTTGTCTAAGAACAACACTTTTCATGGCAGAAGAAAGCATGTAGCCATAAAGTTCAACTTTATCAGGGATGTAGTTGAGGAAGGAAACATTGAAGTATTCAAGATTCATACATCTAGTTTAGAAGTTTGTAGCAGCTTTGGATTTTCTAAAGTTGCTTGAGTAAAAATGCAGACATCATTATTGCCTAAAGTTAAATCCATGTGTAAGTGCAAGTTCATGATAGATAGGAGGAAATCAAATCAAGGTGGAGTGTTGTAGTTAATGATTCAATTATAGCGGTTTAGTTGGTTTAGCAAGATTGTGAGGAATTAAAGCAGGCGGTTATCTCTGGTTTGGGATTGCTGAGTAAGAAGAAGCAAAAGTTAAAGACTCTAACTGCAGTGGAAGTTTTGGGGTGTTATAACAGAAACGATGCGTTTATTATTCTTTATCTTCTTCATTCTTGTATTTCTCATTCTTTGTTCTTTGTATCTTGAGAGAAAGAGAAACTAAAGAGTGAGATCGTGATGCATCTTTGTTAGTGATGCATCTCACTTCCACACTCTTTTAACGCTCGTCACTTCCACATGGTTGTTCTGTTTTTGTCGAAACCTGGACAAAAAACCTTCTCAGAGTGATCGAATTTGGTGGGTTATTGTTATTTTTTTCCTGATTTTTGTGTGTTTTTGTTCATTGTTATATCAATTAAATCTCTCTTTCTTTGGAGGGTTTGATGAAAAATTGAGTCTTTGAAATATAATTTTTATATTCCGGGCTGTGGCTTTTGTTAGGATCTCTCTCTGTCTTGTTTAGTTCTTGTCTGGTTTCTCTATAAAAAGTTTTGTTCTTTGTTTGTCCAGGACTGTTTTGGTAACCATAGGAGCTTATGTGGTAAGTAGAGTTATGCTGGTTTGTTTTGATTACGAGTAATGTTTCTTGTTCCTCAGACTTTGTAAAAGATTTGATCTTTATCTTGTTTACTGATGCTGTTCTTGTTGTAGATGTGCTAATTGTTTTCATTAACTATATAGTGAAAACAATTATATAGTTAAATTATAACGATTTGATTTTGTAGATTATGTTTCAAATTGAAAGTGTAGATTTTGTATCTGCTTTGTATATTATGAAAAGTTCTGTTCTTTGTTTGTCTAGGGCTGTTTTGGTAACCAATAGGAGCTTTGTGGTAAGTGGAAGAGTAATGCTGGTTTGTTTTGATTACGAGTAATGTATATGAGACTTTGTAAAAGATTTGATCTTTATCTTGTTTACTGATCCTGTTCTTGTTGTAGAAGTGCTAATTGTTTTCATTAACTGATGCTGTTCTTGTTGTAGATTTTGTATCTGATTGGTTGAAGTAGAAAGCTTGGATAATGCAGTTGGTTTTGTGGTCTTAAGATTAGATATTCCTTTTGTTTGTGTATCTTGAATTGCTCAATTGCAAATTTCTTTGGCAGAGTGAGAACACCTTTTGTTCTTCAATGTGAATCCAGGGTGACCATTGCTTTACTAGGACCTTCTCTACTCACTTGGAGATAATGCTCTGCCGACGAATTCCGATGTTCTCTGCTGTCGCCAAACCTTTCCTCTCTCCTTCACCACCGCTCTTTCGCCTTCCTCTTTCTTCTTTCTCAATGTTCTTCTCTTCCTCGCTCTTGCCGGCTCCTCAATCTTCTAATCCAGTTACGCCTCTCTTATCCTCCAGCCGTAACTGTAGTAGCCAGGCGTTTATTGTTGACCAGTACCTCTCATGTTCCATGCCTGAGAAGCCTCTTCGTGTCGCTGTACTTCTCAGTGGCGGTGTCGATAGTAGTGTCGCTCTCCGTCTTCTCCATGCTGCTGGTCACTCTTGTACTGCTTTCTATCTCAAAATCTGGTTTCAGGTGTGCTTCTTCTTCTTCTTCTTCACAATTGCAATCTAGCAGTGTCTTGTTTGAATTTTTATAGACTTTGAATTGATGATTTCGCTTTACTGTTGTTGGCCTTTTCTAGAATATAGTTTTGTGATGTTTCAATGATTTGTAGGAAGGCTTTGAGAATTTCTGGAATCAGTGCCCTTGGGAAGATGATTTGAAGTATGCAAAGCATGTCTGTGAGCAGGTAGTGTTCTTGATTTTATCGTAAAGCTGATCCTGATCCCTTAATCAACATTGAGATGTTTACTGCTTCTTGATCCATTTTCCAGGTTAATGTTCCTTTGGAGGTTGTGCATTTAACAGATGAGTATTGGGAAAAAGTTGTAAGTTCTTTCTTCAATGCTTCTTTCTAGAATGCTTATAATTTGTGTTTCTGATTGGATTTTTCGACAATAAATCAGGTTTCCTACATTATTGAGGAGTATCGTTGTGGACGTACACCTAATCCAGATGTTTTGTGTAATACTAGAATTAAGTTTGGTAAGCTCTTCTGCTAAATAGCTTTGTAATCGAGAATTTTCGTCCATGAAGAAAGACTTATCTGTTATAAATTGACCTTATATTTTTAGGTGCATTCATGGATGCAATCAGTGATATGGAGTATGACTACGTAGCTTCAGGTCACTATGCTAAAGTGGTCCATCCTCCTGCTGATCAAAATGATTCATCATCTCTTTTGGAACTATCACAAGACATGGTACTTACTCCAATAAAACACTGTTAACTTTTTTTTTATCAGCATGTCTTTAACAGCACTTGGTTGGTTTAATGTTTGCATTGTACCTACTGTTGTAGGCTACTAATGCTTCTTAGGTGTATTGCTTTGGTTTTCAGTTCTCTACCATTGAAAAAAGTGTTCTTCTAATTCCAGGTGAAGGATCAGACTTACTTCCTCTCACATCTCTCTCAAACCCAGCTTAAGAGACTGCTTTTTCCACTTGGTTGTGTAAAGAAGGTACTCGAGGAAGTTCTATTTTTCTAAATTGGGAGAGATTTTGGTGTCTATACCTATGGTCCATTCTGAAATGTGGAGAAATTGAATAGATTTTGATTTCTTGGAGGTGTTTTCATACTTTGTTATCTGATGTACAGGACGAAGTACGTAAACTAGCCACACAATTCGATTTGCCAAATAAAGATAGAAAGGATTCGCAAGGAATATGTTTCCTTGGGAAGGTATACTTTGTAGTATGTTATTCTTGTTAATAGCAATTTGCCTAGTGCAAGTCTGAAACATATGAATATGGTTTTATGTAACAGATAAAGTTCAGTGACTTTGTCGGTACACACATAGGAGAGATGGAAGGAGTTATATTGGAAGCCGAAACTGGGGATTTTCTTGGTAACCATCGGGGATTTTGGTTTTACACGATCGGACAACGCCAAGGTTTGCGTTTACCTGGTGGGCCTTGGTATGTTTCCTAACTATGTATGAAAACCGTTTGTGTTATCTGCAGCTCATAGATCATTAATAGCAGCTTTAGTTTCTGAATATGAACACTTCAATAATGTTGAGATTACACAATGATATTACTTTATCCGTGTGCAGGTATGTTGTTGAAAAGGACACAAAGAACAATGTAGTGTTTGTCTCCAGAAATTACTACTCAATTGATAAGAAAAGACGAATATTCCGTGTTGGTTCCTTAAGATGGCTTTGTGGGAAACCTTCAGACAATGTTAGCAAGCTCCGTTGCAAGGTAAATAATGTAATATGATCAATTACTTTGTACATACGTTCGTTTACTTGGCACTGATAAGTGAAGAGCGACTTTATAGGTCCGACATGGTCCTGGCTTCTACAGCTGCAGTTTTGAAATGGAAGCAAAGGGAGATGTTGCAGTTGTACACTTAGACGAAGACGATCAAGGTCTAGCTGCTGGACAGTTTGCAGCATTTTACGAGGGAACCACTTGCATTGGTTCAGGCGTAATTCTAGAGTCTTGGGACGATCAATGTTTCCCGGTCTGTGCAAAAGCCCTTCAACTCGCAGCGATGGAAGATAAAACCAAACTGGGAAAACCCGTCAAGATCTTGACGATGCCAGTTACATCATCTGTTGAAGCGGATTCAGGAGAAGCCAGTGTAGAAGAAAAGCTGGTTACTGCATGAGAGACGCAATTTGTTGATCTGAAATTTTAGTTGATAGGGAATAACATCATAAGACATACGACTACGAGCTTCAAGAATTGATAGGAATGTTGTATTATACTTAAGGTATAATAATGTTGAGATATGAGTTAATACATAATTTTTGTTTTTTTTTTTAATTGGATTCTATTCTTTTTTTAGTATGAATGTAAAATTATATTCAAAACAAAACCCATGTTTACATTGGATGCATCCTTTTCCTAAACACAAACTGAAAAGAGAAAACAGTCTCCTCAAAGCAAACCAATCTCGCTGGGCGTCTTCAAGATTACCTGGCGGTTTGAAAGATGAAAATCGGGACCGAAGTGTCGATGTGTTTATCAACTAAAATACAGCTTGAAAAATGGGCTTAAAATAGAGCTTGAAAAATGCTATTGCATCAAAACAATTTGAGATCAGTGAAAAAGCTCTGTTGGTGTCTTCTCCAACAATTTTTTCATATTCTTCTGTTGCATTGTGTTTTGTTGTTCCTTATCTCTGTCAGACATGACGATCCCTGCCGCTCTTGTCTTTCTTTATCCCTGTTTGGTGTCCTCTTTGTCTCAAGGCTCAACGTCCACATCATACAAGTCATCCATTTTTGTTTGTCGAAATGCGATTTTTCCTCTTATTCTGATACCAAAAGGATTCATCTTCATTGTCTTTTCAGTGAAAGATATAGAGCCAAAACATTTTATGTCCTTTCATATCTCTGTTATAAAATTGAAATTTGTGTCAACTGAAAGGTTTTGGAAACAGTTTCCCCTTGTTTTGTTCCCATCCTTAGGATTCTAACAACCAAGGCTAGACGTGTCTAATGGATTAAGACAACCTGTTTTGTTCACTATGACAAACTCAAACAAGGGAATTAAAATGATTTCACTTACACCAACTACAGTGGAGCTCTGCTTTGACAATTTTTGGTAGCCTCTGGAATCAAAAGATACATATCAAAACTGTTTGGCTCTAACAAATTAACTCATCACATAAAGGCATTATCCGAATTGCTCCTTCCTTTGTTTTCTTGATCGAGGAAGCGTTCTGGATCGAAGCTCAAGCTTGTTGGGAATGATACTTTTGCACCTTTTTGGCTCTCTTTAATTTTTTCTGCTCTTTTCTCTTTCTCGCCTCTTCCACCATGCGTTGGTGTATTGCCCGCCTCTCCGTCTTAGTTGGTTTACTTTGAGGGATTTCGTTTTCTTTCTTCCCTCTAGAGATTTTGTTCTCCTTCTTCCCTCGAGGGTGATGGTTTAGAGTTTTCTTCATCTTCAAAGGGATTACACGCAGAGGGTTTTTAATCTTCTTCAAATTGTCTAGTCTCTGAGAGCTTTTCTTCTTTTTCTTCGACATGTTTTGACTCTCAGGGCTTTTCATCTTCTTTGGAATGATTTGACTTTGTGGGCTTATCCACTGTATCTTATTTTCATGAAAGGCTGGAATTTTTTCTGACACTCTTTGGTTCTTGAAAACAGTATTTGGACATAATGCTGGTTCTGTATTGATGTCCGTATGATCATCAGGTTGGGCATTTATTGTTTGCAACACAAGTTTGTGTGCTGCCTTCCCAAGCCTATCCCCAGAAATAGATCCTTCTGGATTATACCTGCATGAAAAAACACATTTAACACCGTCCGTATACAAAGGTCTTCCAAAACTTTGCATATGACAACAATTCATAATCTTAACCTATTGGTTTTAATAATCTTTGCAGGAGCTCGTCTTCTGTCACCATCTTCATGCCATAGAAGACCTTCACTTTTCAAATCTACTAGATTTATAGTCTGTGAAGACAATAAATGAAGAACAATTTCTAATTACTTCACTAAAAACAAGTGACCACAACTTGAAACCAAAATCGGAAACCTAGTAGAGAAAAATAGTAAACTCTACAATACCTTTTTAGGGATTACCAATTTTGGAATTTTATGAGTGATCTTGTTGCCTCTAATATCTTCGGGAAGTTTATATATGGCAGAGCTGTAAAGAAAAAAAAATGTTAATCTAAATGAAGATCATTTTCCAAAAGGCATCTTCATAAAGCTAAAGCGGATGCCAAAAAAGTGATTAAGGTCAATCTTGCATTGAGGGCTTACATGACTTGATTGGTTAAAACATCGTCCATGCCCTCAACAGGGGAGCTGAAACATGGAGGCTGACTATCTTTACCAAATGAAGCTATGTAACCATTCATCCCATCACTGCATACATCAAGAAATATGTAATCATTCATTACATTACTACATTCATCACGAAATTTACGATTGCATCTTCTTCCGTCAATTTTTACCACAAAAAAAAAGTCTTCCTCACTTATATACTCAAGAAGGAATTAAAATACTTCGTAAAACTAGGCACGAATTATCACATCACCATGAAAACCACGACCATAACTATTTGTCCAATCGACTATTCACAAGATTCAGACACAAACCTTAGTCCAGGGTCAATTTTCTCCATGATAGTTGCTCGTTCTTCATTGCTCAAGTTGTTGGTACGGCTATTAAGAGAACTGATGAGCTCAGCAAGGGGATGCGATGCAACCACAAAGAGCATGTCAAACAGCACACTGTTTCTTCGAATTTCTTCGTCCTGGTAAAAACATATAGAAGAAAAAGAAAGTTACATGTAATTGTACAGGTTTGTCTTACAAATTAAACCTATACAAAATTCAATATCTAAAATATTAGATAGGACGTACCGTCAGTGATTTCTCCACTAGTGCAACTGTCTCCAGAAGACGCTTCTCTTCAACAAAAGGCAGTTTCGCTATACCCTTTACAATGAAAGATAAAAATATGAGACCGTAAAATTATTACATATCACTGAAGAAATAATGCAGGTCACAAAACCATCAAGTCTGCCTTTAGCAGTATGAAAAACAATCACACCTGCCAAGAATAGCGTTTTCCGTTCATGTCAACCTCAAAATCTGCATACCACAAAAGCTAAAATGAGAGGCATGGATTGCACAATACCACAACAAAAGAGACTAATCTGCAACAACTTCATACCGGCAGGATAAAAATCAGCTATAGGCGAATCTGGATCTGTCATCAATGTCCTGTAGCACTCTGGGAGAGCATGTGCACTGAGAACAAGAATCCAATGGGAAAATCAGTGACAGCAGAGAGGCATTATAAATGCTCAGATTTACAGATAGAATACCTTGCAGATGGAAGAACAGCCATAAGCTGATTAAAAGGTTTAAACGGGGAACCTAGTTCAAACTTGATATCTAGCTTATCAAGGCCCTTGAGATCTGATGCGAAAGGTGCATAATGATATGGATAAAACCTGCAAAATAAATCTGCAATTAACCACATAAAAATTAATGGGAAAAAAGAAAGTGCGAATGATTTTGTCCATTTCCACTAAGATTACTATAATAAGGCCATCCTGTCAGAAAACTAGGCTCTTTTGGAATAAAATCATAACAGGCATATAATATATCATAAACAGAGAATAGAGATACACAGAATGTTAACCATAATAGCTTAATTACTATAGCATCTGTTTTATGTAGAAGCTCTATTCGAATAAACAAAGATGCGTGGCACAATTATGATGGAAGTCTTGCACATCAAATTTAATATTTTGAACAGCTCAGTAAAAATACTAGGACAATGTGTAAATTAAAATGAGTATCAAAATCCTACAAGACAATATGGTATAACTCAGCGCAATAACCATACAGCTTCAAAGAATTAGATAAAATGAAACAAAAGAAAATAATAAATGTGAATAGTATAAAATATATGTATAAGGATGACCAGAAACTGACCAGTTCCAGGAACAAACACCATGATAATAATAATGCATTATCCAACAAAGACCTTCTATATACTTCAAAACCTAGCAAATAATTAGAAGAAAAACAGTAAATTTCATGCATTCTGAGTGACTTAAACCATAATATATCCTTATCAATTAAACACAATGGGATACTCACAACATCTTTGCGTATTTGTTCCATTTCCTCAACAGACTTAGCTGTGAATTTCTCTTCATAGTATCTCTCCCTCCATCCTGATTCACCTAGCTTAACCTGATAATACAACAGCCATGTGAACTTGCTAGCGTAATTAAATGATTAGACGTAGTTCACAAACTCATGATTCCATTAATGGAAACACAGCAGAATAAAATATGACCTTATCTTGTTCTCCATTTCCTGAGCTGAACAAATCACCTTTATCCCGCAGCAGTTTCTTAAGCTTAAACTTTAAGTCTTCTCTGTTATCTAGTTCCTGAAAACCACTTTGTACTTTAGTGCACTTCAAATGAGAAAGAAGAGCTCAAGTTCTAAAAGAACATCAAGCAAAAAGTTTCAGTCTTGACAGTTTACCAAAATTTGTAATGGAGTAGAACAATAGTTTCCATTAAACCAGCATATGATAAAATAAAATAAAAAGAAATGCAGTTCAAAAATGGCGAGACAAGCTGATAATTTGTTAAAATTCCTTAGATATGAGATGACTTACTTCTGTTTTGATTCTATTTTCTGTTTCAACATTCGCCACACCAATGTTATCATCCAAAGACAGACGCAAATATTTGTTTGGAGGGGAGTGCAATGAATCAGACACTTCATCTAGACAATCTAATTGCACCGACTTGCCAGAGAATTGTCTGCTTGCTTGAGCACTGTCACGAGCTTTGTCACGACAAAACCTTTCTGCTTGCCTCTGTAACAGACATCACAACACTTGCACCAATGAGAAACTAACCCATAAAATGGAACAGAAGTTGTAGATTTTGATGTATTCTAATCTTCATTTTCCTTAGATCAGAGGGGTGTTAAATTCCTAGAGCTAGTGCAGAAAAGTTTTTGACACATGGAAAAGTGAGGCGTACGGCCATCTTAAAGAAAGAAAACGCTAAGTATATTATATACTAATAAATAACACAAGTATCATCCTAGAGAAGCAAAATGACAATACATAAAGGATTGTAACCACCAAAGTTTCGATTTTCCAATTTATCTTACATATATTCCACTCAACTAAAAGGAACGACATTTTCCTGGACTAAAAATCCACTGAGTTACTCTTCACCTAGAGGAAATACAGTTTTAAAAACAAAACAAAAATTCTACATGTCAGAGAGAAGTGATTATAGCCTGGTCAGACATGTAACAGATGAGCACCTCCATACTGTAAATTGGTGGCTACTGTTTTTTTTATAAGCGTGTCCTTCAAATGTAAGGTAATGCAGATAACTAAATAAAACAAAATTATTGAAGATGGACGATAATAACCTGATGTATTTGTGCTCTCTTCAAAAATATTTGATTTTCATAGATCCCAACGGCCTGGATGAAACGCTCCACATTACTTAAGTTCAGCTGAAAGTTAGTAAAAACAAAAATTTTAAACTATATAATTCAACAGCCATACAAAGTAAGATAAAAGAATAACCAATTAATGAACCTTGCTTGCATCAGTTAAGAATCTTTTTGCTGATCCGAAGTGACTCCTGTACACAGACATCAGCAATTCTATAGCACCCTGCATGCAACAGGAATATTAAGATTTTTGAACTTTTTTTTTCAAAATTCTTAAGATTTCTATGAAGTGATTTATAACTCTGACGTAGAAAAGTATGATATAGGAACATCTCCTATACCAAAGAAATGCCATTTCTCAAAGATAACGCTGACATGATCATACAAATGTAAGGGCACACTGTACCAGGCATTTTGACACCTGGAAGAAAGTATTAGCAACAGAAATATACAAACCTCTCGTATCTCTAGCGTAGGCATATGTGGCAGGAAATCATTCCCAACAAAAAAACAGATGAAGATGAAGTCATCAATCAAGCGGTCCAAAGGTTTTTTCGATCGCTTGCTAGGTTTCTGCATGTCGTGTTTCAAATACTCTCGAAGTATCCAGATATTGACAAACTGTCGAAAGATGAAAGTACTTCATGATTATGGTAAACATATTAATGAGCCTTTTACGTACCATGCAATTTAGAAAACATGGTATTGAGGTATGTAACCCTGAAAAGTACCTCGTATGGCTTCTTCTTTACAACATCTGTCTCAGTGTTATCAAGCATTTCTCCTGCCTTCCTCTTTGCTTTGCCCACACAATCTGCTGCTCGGTGCCCCATCTGACCACACAAGAAGCATCTGTCTTGATCTCCAGGAAAGAAAACAACCTAGATGAAGTCACCAAGAAAAAATACAGTTGAATATATTGAAGAACGTGTTAAAATAAACAAGATAGATTGGTCATTGTTTGACCAGGAATAAACCCAAAGGAACAATTAAACAAACCTCACGAAGGATTGAAAAATGAATTTCGTGGGTGGCCAAAGACAGCATGATTAAATCGGCATCCTGTTATTAAGAAATAATAAGTAGAAAGGCCTTATTAGCTTGCTCGATTAAGATCAGAACAATCTTGCTGCAAATCAAACATGAAAGCATGTAAATAATAAGAATTAAAGGAAGTTTATATACCAAACCATATAAACAATGATGAGTGTTTGGGTTATAACCCGGATGGTTCTTATTACAACGTATGTAGGACATGATCTTGTGTTCCCCCTCACCAGGAACATTAGCATCCGAGAGAATAACCTTCAGAATAAGGAAATCATGAGCAAAACTTGAAGTATGTTGTCAGACAGCCATAAGGAAAATATCAGAGACCCTAATTAATACCTTGATATTTTTCCACCCAGGATCAGAATTCAGTCTAACGTGAATATAGTACCGCAACGCAAAGGACAGTGTAGCCATGAATTCTGTTCCAGGAGTTATAACATTAGAGTCAAAAACTTGAGAATCCACTTTAGGAGGCAACTTCTTCCCTTCTCTCTCAAACTCTTCCCGCAGCTGCTCTTCTTCAGCTGCCTAAAACAGCAGATAATAGATTAAAAATATCTCAATGGTAAATAATGCTCCCAACACAGCAATTGATTCGCTCTAGTAGAATAATATGTTACATACAAGTCTGATCTAAAATATACTAACAGAATCGGTCCAACTATCATCAGAGATAATTCATTTTAGATAATAATATATATAACATAGAACGATATGATCACAGGGACAAAGCTATACTCAACAGACAACATCTCTTGTATAATCTAGACGTTTTGGAAATTCCCGTTAGTAAAAACTGTTCCCAACATGATAATGACATATAACATAAAACGATATGATCACAGGGACGAAGCTATACTCTTGTATGATCTAAAAGTTTTGGAACTTCTCGTTCGTAACAACTGTTAATCATTGATTCATCTTTCTCCTAGTAACATCTTATGCTCATACAAAATTGGAATGTCCATCAAAGCCAACAGCAGGATCAATTCATCTATAACCAGAGATACTTAAGAACGGTACATTCGCTATCAAGTGGTCGGTTAAAGCACACAATTCATACAAATTAAGTGAAATAAGTATATAACAAAAAGGAGATGACACATACTGCTTCAGCTGCATCTTTTGCTGCTCTAAACCTTCTAGCTCTCTGTTGATTCATTTTAGCCCTTGGAGCAACACCATCTGCAAAAATCCACACACACAATGAAACAAAATTCACAAACACACATAAAACTAAAACCCAAATAATACAATGTAATGCCATACACTCACCAATAGCCATGAATAAGAGCTTCCGAGGTCGAACCATAACAAAAAGCCTATCAATGTAATCGAACATACATTGAAAAACTTCCGTAAACGTAGTAGGAGACGGCTTGTCTTCAGGATGAAAACACGGATGAATGATTCCGTTCATGTCGAGATAGAGATTATCATACTCGTAACCATTGGGATTAGGTTTGCTTGTATCGATTGGGATCGTGACGCCGCCATTAACCTCGAGAGGTTCTTCTTCGATTACTTCTTGGAGAATCAATGGATACCTTTCGATTAACCATTTGTAGAACGACGGTACTCCCATCGGAAAAATTTTCCGGGAAGAACTCTAAACCCCTAAGTAGAGATTGTGACGTTAAACCCCAGCTAGTGTGGTGCAGAGGCTGTGGAGTGAACGGGGACGACGATCTTTTAGGTCACGGGAGGAATAAACCAATTGCTATTTCAAAACCGAACCGGTTGAATTATTTATTGGGTCGTGGTTCAAACTGGTCAGACATGATTCAGTAATTGCTCCATTTTAACATAACCAGGGGGTGTATTCAAATTAGTATTTTAAGAGATTTGAGTTTTATTGAGATTTTAATGATTTTAGAGAATTTCATATGATTTATGTAAAATCCTTTCAAATTCCACCTAAAACAGTGAGATTTGGATTGTTGTATTTTTAACTAAAAAAGTTCCATGAAATCTTCTGAAACCCTCTGAAATCATTTAAAATAAAATCCACAAACTGTTTTCAATAACAGTGGATTTCAAGGTGGATTTTAAAATGATTAGTTCAATAACAGTGGATTTCATGAGGCTTTTTAAAATTCATGATTGAATAACACTGGATTTGTAAACTTTTTACAAACCCTCTGAAATCATTTAGTGTAACGTCCGTGACAAAATTTTGGCTTGTGGTTGTGGTGAGTGTCGATCGACACCACAATTAGTCGGTTCAACAGGTTTAATTTAGTTGAATTGGTTTAGGTTAATCCTAGGACTCGTGTTTAAAAAAGAAAACTCGACCCTAGTAGTTTACAGTCGCTTTCTAAAAGTTGTGAAAAGAACATTGTGACGGTGATTCCAGTGAGTTTTGGTGAGTTCTAGTGAGGTTTGGAGGATTGTTCTTGCTTGTTTAGACTAGAGGAGACTAGATTCGTGGTTGTTGGTGTTAGAAGAGTCATATCCTTCCTTGTTCTCTCTTGTTTTCGTTGATACTCATCCATTTCAGAGGTGAGTGCATGATAAGGCTTATCTAAGCAATTTTGATATGATCGTGGCTAGCACGGAGCAAGAGGCTACAGAGAAACCAGAGATGGTGGGAAGGATCACTCGTTCAAGAGCTAAGGAGATGGCCAAGAAAGCACACACATTCATAGCTGACGGGTCATTCAACCTACCAAGGATCCAAGTCTTCAACATATCTAACCTGAAGACTTCACCCGGTGATGAGGACTAGGTAACTTAGGTGAGAAGTTTGTACTCTTTTTCCCATAGCTGAGTTTTGTCCCAATGGGTTTTCTCAGCATGGTTTTTAATGAGGCAAATGGATCACTACGTCGAGTTATCTAGAAATCATTACCCAAGGGGAACAATGTACTTCTGTACTACTACAGGTCGTCGAGCTTATGTACTAGTTCAGCCGATTTCTATACTACTACATGACGTCGGGAAATCTTGCTGTTTTTATTATTTCCTTAAAACGTGTTGTTATTTTGGTTTTGAACTTCTTGTTGTTTGGAGTGTCGTGCCCTAGGGTATTTAAACCCAAAGCTACGCCTCTTTTCTCTTTAGCGAAGAAGTTGTATGAACAAGTATTGTCACACTTTTTCTCTCAGTTCGAATTCTTGAATGCGTTCTAGATTTCCGGGTTTCTATACACTTTGTGATTCAGAAACTCTTCATTGTTACAATCCATACAACCACCTAAATATCTATCTCCATCAAACCATTGTTTCATCATTCAATCTTCTCATATCATCACTCACGTTCATCGCCCATCATCATCAACAAACTCACGTCGCCTATCACCTATCTTCAGCCTTCATCGGAGTTCTATCCTAGGGAGATCATATTATGTGGTATCAAAGCCAACTCTGTGCCAAGGCTAAGCGATTCTAAGAACCTTAATCTCTTGCTTAATTTTGTTTGTTTAGTTTAGGGTTTGTTTTGAGTTTTGTTGAATTTGTTTTGTGTCTAGATCGAATAGGGTTTAGTTTTTGTTGGAGCGTTTGTGTCTAGGTCGTTTAGGAGTTAGTTTTGAGTTAATTCAAAATTAAACTGCAATTAGGGTTTAGTTATTTCGAGTTCGTTAGCTATAGGGTTTGGTATTGTTCGAGTTTGTGTTGTTCTGCTTTACATTAGGTCTGCAAGTTGTGTTTCTTGTTTAAAAATTCAGAGTCTTAGAGTTCATTTTTGTTTCTTTGTTTTCTCATTCAAAGAACAAGTTACTGCGAGTACTTCTTTAATTTGCAGGTACAATGGCGCTCTCTGCAGAAGCCATGGAAGCTTTGAACCAAGCCATGTCTAAGCAAATAGCAGAAGCAAACAGGACAATGTCTACTCAGTTCCAACAACAGATGGAGCAGCTCAGTAACAAGTTTGAGAAGCAGATCAAAGACATAGCTCAAACATCTAGCGCCTCAGATCAAAGTTCTACAGAACCACCTAGCCCTAATGAGGCCCGACGTTTAGCTAAAGGAAAGGCTCACGTGGGATCTACTTCAAAGCATCCACGGAATAGAACAGCTAAGTCACCTAGTGGGGGAAGAGAGACGTGTTTCAATCAGAGAAGAGATATTCCAAGTACAGAAAGGGGAAACCGTAGGACTGGCAGAGATCATATACGTCCACGACGAGCTGAACAAGTAGTTGGGCATCGAATCTACATTGAGTCAGATAGAGATTGTTCTGAAGCAGATGACGTTTCAGATCATAGTCAAGAGACAGTGAGGAGAAACAGAAACAGAGATCATGGAAGAGATTATGATCCTCTGAAGCAGCAGCTGAATCATCTCAAGATTCAGTATCCTTCTTTCCATGGTACCAATGATCCAGAGACTTATCTAGATTGGAAAAGGAAGATGGAGTCTAACTTTCAGGTTCAGGGTACTTATGAGCTGAACAAGGTGAAGATAGCCATATCCGAATTCAATGGCTATGCTTTGTTGTGGTGGGAGCAGCTAGGACTTACTAGACATCGACAGAGAGAGCCTGCTATCACTACATGGGAACAGTTAGTCACGCAAATGAGGAAGAAATTTGTACCCACACATTACTAAAGAGAGACTCTTAACAAGCTTAGGCGTCTCATTCAAGTTACTAAGTCTGTTAGAGATTACTATCAAGAGCTGGAAACGCTTATGATCAGGGCTGATCTAAGAGAAAGTGAAGACATGATTATGTCAAGGTTTCTTGGAGGTTTAAACAGAGAGATTCAAGACAAGGTAGAGTTGCAGAACTATGAAGATGTTCAGGAAATGGTACATAAGGCAGAGCTAATTGAATCACATATCAAGAGAAAGGGGGTGAGAACAGCATTTACGCCTAATATGTCCAAGCCAAGAGAGTTCAACAAACCCGCCTTCACCAAGGATAGTAAACCCGCGACAGCCACCGTCAAAGAGGAAGTTAAAATCGATTACAAGCCCAAGAGTAGCACCTCTACAAGTCATATCAGGTGTTTCAAGTGCCAAGGAATGGGGCATTACTCGAGAGACTGTCCTAACAAGAAGATGTTTCTTCTTTAAGAAGGAGAAGAAATTGTGCATGTAGATAGTTCAGAAAGTGAACCAGAGCCTGAACTAGATCAGGAAGGAGAAACCGCAGTCATGGGAGAGATGCTAGTGGCACGCAGAGCTTTAAGTGTTCAGATACACCCAGATGATAGAGGTCAGCGTGAGAATCTATTTCACACCAGGTGTATGGTTCAAGACAAGGTCTGCACCTTGATCGTTGATGGAGGAAGCTGTACTAATGCAGCCAGTGAAGAGATGGTTCAGAAGCTTAATCTCAAGACCACTTCACATCCAAGACCTTATCAGCTACAGTGGCTGAACAACAAGGGAGCTTTAACAGTTTCGCAGCAAGTGATGGTGAAACTAGCGATTGGGAAGTATGAGGATGAGTTGCTATGTGATGTGATCCCAATGAAGTCAAGTCATATTCTGCTGGGAAGACCATGGCAGTTCGACAGAAGAGTGTTTCATGATGGCTACACCAATAAGCAGTCATTTGAGTTCAAGGGACGCAAGATCACTCTTTTACCACTTACACCCGGCGAAATCTACAAGGATCAACTTCACATGAACCGCAAGGATACATAGAAAGTGTCTCACAACCTGTACATCAGTCACAGAGAGTTCAACAAGCTATTTGATTCAGAGATGACCACATTCATGTTTGTGTATAAGGAGACACTCACCAGTACTAAGTCAGCAGAAGAGCTTCCACGCGAGATGATAGAGATTATAGAGGGGTACAAGGATGTATTTCCAGAAAAGATACCTCCAGGCCTGCCGCCAATACGTGGGATAGAGCATCAGATCGACTTGGTACCTGGTTCAGTATTACCGAACAGACCTGCTTATAGAACCAATCCAGTAGAGACTAAAGAACTTCAGAAGCAAGTAGAAGAACTGATGAGCAAGGGACACATCAGAGAGAGTCTTAGTCCTTGTGCAGTACCAGTTTTGCTTGTACCAAAGAAAGATGGTTCATGAAGGATGTGTGTTGACTGCAGAGCTATTAACAACATCACAGTGAAGTACAGACATCCAATTCCGAGA
>NW_006238916.1:3071463-3071774 GCF_000375325.1 Capsella rubella
TTCAAGACCAAGCAAGGGCTCTACGAATGGCTAGTCATGCCGTTTGGTCTCACCAATGCTCCTAGCACCTTCATGCGACTAATGAATCATGCTCTCAGACCTTTCATAGGCATCTTCGTGGTTGTGTACTTCGACGACATACTCATCTACATCAAAGGTCTAGAAGAACACTAAGAGCACATACGCCAAGTTCTAAATGTTCTTCGTTCTCAAACCCTCTTTGCTAATTTTTCTAAATGTTCATTCTGTACTACTGAGGTTGTTTTTCTAGGGTTTGTTGTCAGTGCAGAAGGAGTTAGAGTGGACGATGA
>NW_006238916.1:3071874-3075540 GCF_000375325.1 Capsella rubella
ATATGACAAGGAACTGTACGCCTTGGTCCGGGCTCTTCAAACATGGTAGCATTACCTGTGGCCCAAGGAGTTCGTTATTTACACTGATCACGAGTCCCTGAAGCATCTCAAAGGACAGCAGAAGCTCAACAAGAGACATGCCAGATGGATGGAGTTCATAGAGACTTTTCCCTACACGGTTAAGTACAAGAAAGGTAAAGATAATGTAGTCGTAGATGCATTATCAAGGAGGTACACTCTCATTTCTACTTTGTCTTCTAAACTAGAAGGTTTTGATGAAATAGTAGGGCTTTACGAGACTGACATTGATTTTGCTGAGAACTATGGCAAATGCCATAAGTTTGCTTTTGAAAATTATTATAAGCAGGATGGATATCTGTTCTATAAGGATCGAATGTGCATACCAAGAGGATCCATGAGAGAGCTGCTGATCAGAGAAGCTCACGGAGGTGGACTGGCTGGACATTTCGGAGTGTCAAAGACTCTACTTGGACTGCAAGAACACTTCTATTGGCCTCAAATGAAGAAAGACGTTGAGAAGGTTTGTTCTAGGTGCCATATTTGCAAAATGGCAAAGGGTAAAGTACAACCCCACGGCTTGTACACTCCTCTCCCTATCCCTTCTCAACCTTGCACTCATATTTCTATGGATTTTGTTCTTGGCTTACCTCGAACCAGAAATGGTAGAGATTCAATTTTTGTTGTGGTTGACAGGTTTAGTAAGATGGCTCACTTCATTTCAAGTCACAAGACGGACGATGCTGTTATTGTAGCTAACTTTTTTTTCAGGGAAGTAGTACGTCTACATGGAGTGCCTCAAGTAATCGTTTCAGACCGAGATACAAAGTTTCTAGGACACTTCTGGAGGACGTTATGGGCTAAGCTAGGAAACAAGTTGTCATTCTCAACCACATGTCACCCGCAAACAGATGGGCAAACTGAAGTGGTGAACAGGACGCTATCTACACTCCTCAAGACTTTAGTAAGAAGCAATCTCAAATCATGGGAAGAATGTCTACCACATGTTGAGTTTGCCTATAATCACGCTAAGCATTCTGCTACTCTCTTTTCTCCTTTTGAAGTTGTTTATGGTTTTAACCCACAATCACCTCTAGACTTGATCCCTTTACCTTTAAGTGTGAAGTGTAGCTTTGATGGCAAAGAAAAGGCTGAACAGGTCAGGAGGATACATGCTAAAGCTAAGGAGAATATAGAGAAAAGAACCAAGCAATACGAGAAACATGTGAACAAGGGTAGAAAGGAGCTCATCTTTGAAGAAGGAGACTTAGTGTGGATTCATTTACGCAAGGATAGGTTCCCAGAAGAGAGGAAGAGCAAGCTTCTACCACGAGCTGATGGCCCATTTGAAGTCATCAAGAGGATCAATAATAACGCATACCAGATTGATCTTCAAGGTAAGTATAATATATCATCAACATTCAATGTTTCTGACTTGCTCCCTTACTATGCAGATTCCGATTTGAGGACAAATCCTTTTGAAGAGGGGGAGGATGATATGATCGTGGCTAGCACGGAGCAAGAGGCTACAGAGAAACCAGAGATGGTGGGAAGGATCACTCGTTCAAGAGCTAAGGAGATGGCCAAGGAAGCACACACATTCATAGCTGACGGGTCATTCAACCTACCAAGGATCCAAGTCTTCAACATATCTAACCTGAAGACTTCACCCGGTGATGAGGACTAGGTAACTTAGGTGAAAAGTTTGTACTCTTTTTCCCATAGCTGAGTTTTGTCCCAATGGGTTTTCTCAGCATGGTTTTTAATGAGGCAAATGGATCACTACGTCGAGTTATCTAGAAATCATTACCAAAGGGGAACAATGTACTTCTGTACTACTACAGGTCGTCGAGCTTCTGTACTAGTTCAGCCGATTTCTGTACTACTACAGGACGTCGGGAAATCTTGCTGTTTTATTATTTCCTTAAAACGTCTTGTTGTTTTGGTTTTGAACTTCTTGTTGTTTGGAGTGTCGTGCCCTAGGGTATTTAAAACCCAAAGCTACGCCTCTTTTCTCTTTAGCGAAGAAGTTGTATGAACAAGTATTGTCACACTTTTTCTCTCAGTTCGAATTCTTGAATGCGTTCTAGATTTCCGGGTTTCTATACACTTTGTGATTCAGAAACTCTTCATTGTTACAATCCATACAACCACCTAAACATCTATCTCCATCAAACCATTGTTTCATCATTCAATCTTCTCATATCATCACTCACGTTCATCGCCCATCATCATCAACAAACTCACGTCGCCTATCAGCTATCTTCAGCCTTCATCGGAGTTCTATCTTAGGGAGATCATATTAAGTTTGATCATTGTTTTGGATGTTTTGATGATTGTTTGATTGATTTCTTTGCTAGCTTGGTTGTTTCTGTGTTATATGATCCCTGTAAAACCTCTTGAAGATTCGCCGGTGGCTTTGGAGTGTTTAAAAACGTAAATACAGTAAGAAAATGCCAATAACTAAATTTTATACTAATAGATTTCGCAGCTTCCCTTACAAATTTTGTTTCCTCCGATTTTCTACAATTAATCAAAGAAACTCGGAGGACTTTGAGAAAGCAAAACTATTTTGAGAAAAAATGGAAAAGTTTGAATCAAGCCTGAGAAAAAGAAAAAACATTATTCGATTTTATCACATATCAATTACAGATTAATTTTATCACAAAGCCTGAGAAGATTTTAAGTTTCTTACCTCTGTAAACGACTCCCATAAGCGATTTAAACTTAGAAGAAGACTTTCCTTTTTGAATTGTTTCCTTTAGTCCGGCGGATGTTTCAAAGGAATCCACTTGACGACTTTTTCCTTTATTGAATAAATATTAGAACACAGGCAACCCAAATACGAAAAAAAAAACAGTCCATTAGAAGCTCAAGTAGAAGTAAATCTCAATGGAAGCATAAGACAATACTGATATATGATCAGAAATTTTTTAATGGGTTAGAATTTACATGAAGTAGAAGTAATCTTAAAAAAAAAAAAATGTTCACCGGATATATGATGTAACGAGTTAAAATTTACATAAATATAATCATATAGTTTTTACGAGATGTCTATTATACTAAACTCACAAAATATTTGGTTTTTTTTTTGTAAACTATAGAAACACATTTAGATCAAAATATAGAATATCCCTACTGAAAATCCTAATTGGTATTATCTACATTATATATCTATATATATAAAGTTAACTTTTTCTCTATTCTACTTAAGCCACATCATCATCCACCTCATTTTATTATTTAATTTTTAAAATTAATTATACCATTTTATCATTTAATATTAATATTTAAACTTATGTAAATAAGTTTTTCCAAAATGAATATGAAAGGTCTTTTTTTATATTATACATTATAAACTAAAAAAGATAATTGATTAAGAGTTTAAAAAAACTTACTAATTATCGATTATACTAACAAATATATAAATAATAGATTATAGTTTTTAGTGAATGTTTAAAATATATATATGATTATATTTACACAATGTAAACCTAAATATAATGGGATTTAACGGGAATAAAACAAAAAGTAAGAAATTTTGAGAATATAAATCTATCTAATTTATGTCTCAAATAATTTTCTAACATATGTGAGATAGGTCGGACCGAAACATGAATTCTTATTTTTTATAAACATATAAAAAGG
>NW_006238916.1:3075900-3083237 GCF_000375325.1 Capsella rubella
ATTAAAAATACAACAGTCCGCCCGAAACCCACAAATCATGTTCAAATTTCATGCCAACATATAAAAGGGCCCAAAATATTAACATCTAGATCTATATTTGGTAAAAACCTTAATAGCACACGTTTCTCAATGATTCTCAACCGCACTTACATTTACACATTCACTTCGACTTATACTATACAGACTTAATTTCTCAGCGACTAATGAAGCTAAAACTCAATAGCTTTTCTATACAAACACAATTTAAGTTTAAAAGAATAAAGTATGGTATAGTGAAAAAAATAAGTAGAAAATAAAATACGAACCAATTACTCATAAACAACATATAATAAACTCCCGCGCTACGCGCGGGCAACCGACTAGTATATATATATATTTATGCTTTAAACAAATTGTATAAAAAATACACAAGTATAAAAAAATAATCACAAAAATTATTTGAGATAAGAAAGATGTAAGCAACAATTATTTGATAAATGGATTACAATAAGTTATTGCATAATCATCTACAATTACCTGGAGTAGACCACCACCATCATTCGTAAAATGTAATGTTGATGCCGTTTTTGATCATTATACCCTTCAGATCATCATGTGGCTGGATCATACGTGACAATGAGAGCAATACAAAATATTGGGGATCTTCCCTCCTTCCAAATTCGTTAACTCCTTTATAGGCGGAAGCATAAGGTCTCCTAGCTGCGACGCATCAAGTTTGGATAAAGGGCTATTGTAAAATCTATTTTGAAAGTGACAACTTTGAACTAATTGATATGCTGAATGGAAAACATCACTTTGCTTCAATCATGGGGATTTATCTAGATATTCTACATTGGTCAAAAAAAAAAAATCTGAATTTTTTTTGTCTTTTCTAACATAATTTGTAATGTAGCTGCCCATCTCCTTGCTAAATTTGGGTTTTTAGACAATATTTTCTTTTGTAATGGTGTTTGTACACCAAGATGGCTTCAGCATCAATCAATTGTATCTTGACAATATTAATTCTTAATAAAATCAAATTTCGTTGAAAAAAATAAAAATAAGTTATTGCATAATAAATAAGGGGGAATTTCAAAAGTACCCCTATTCAAATATAGCACTTTTTAAAAATACTCCATTGTCAAACTTTATCAAAAGATTCACTAAAAATGTTAAAATTTATCCAAATATGAGTGTTAACTTATAAATATACACAAAAATTACCATTATATAGGTATAAAATTTTATATATATTTCATAAATATTGTAAAAATAAATTATAAAAACCTTTAAAAACCCTTATAAACCCTTTTAAAAATCTTATAAACCTTGTAAAAACGATTTAAAACCTTTTAAAATGTTATAAATTATTTGGATCAAATTTTCCAATAAACCATATAAACTTTATTATCTAGAAGTACCTTATATACCATATAAAATTTATAATTTTTATATTTAAACATGGGTATATTTGAAAATGTATACATAAAAGGGGTATTTCTCAAATATTCAATAAAAAGGATATATAAATATATTATTAAATAATAATACATCCAAAGTAGACAATGGAGATGGATATTTCCAACTTCATTCCCTTGTTGTGCGATAATTAAATTAATATTTTTAAATTTTCACGAATAAATGAGTTATGTTATAGCCATCAAAAAAATTATTTTACATAAATTAAAGTATGAAAATAACAAAAAAAATATTTATTATTTGGCAAGGCGTGTTAAAAATAAAATAATGTATCATACTTTCTACAATATATTTATAATCAAATTCTTACAATGATGTTTAATGTTTTAATTGATTTTCAACCAATATAGAAACATAAAAACAGAAAATATTTAAGATACATGAATACAGTGAAAGAAGATGAGAAAATGATTACTTATAAGATGATAATTTAAAGTAGGCGGTGGAGACGAATTTTCAAAAAAACACAAAGAAAAAAAAAATGTAAGATATATGTTAAATTAACTTCAGATTTTGATTGATAAGAGTATGAATTTTTATGTCTACCATCTGTTCGACATATGCTACAAGCAAGCACATAATTCACCAAAGGAAGAATATGAGTTTATTTCCTCAATCATGAAAATTCAAATTCAAATACGTGATTGAGGGCAAAAATATGGATACGTACTACATAACTCCTACATGGAGGAAGGTCAAGACGTGTTATGAGATTACAGCCTTTATTGAGGCCAATCAGGATTACAATTATGTAGTGCTTAGAGATTTCAATTTCAAAATCCCAAAGGTGATGGAAGACACTATCTCTAATGGTATACTTGCTTCTTATGATCAGTGATGTCTATGTTCTAGCTAGTTTTGTCTTTAAAAGGGGGTTAGGTTGGACTTCTGACTTTAGAATTATGCTTTTTAAACCCTGCACTTTGACTCTAATTGGATTGTTGTTATCTAATGAAGAATGACATTTTCTTCTCTTTTCCTTATATTCACAACTAACGACATGAGTCACTTTTTATTTATTAATCAATTAGAAAATAAAAACAAAAAAGGGAACCTCAATTTTTAAACTCGACAACGTGTAATGAAAAAGTGTCGAGTTTACATACTAAGGTTCCATTTTTTTGTTTTAATCTTTGTTGATTAATATATTAAAAAAGCGACTCATGCAGTTGTGAACATAACTAAAAAGAGAAGAAACTGTCATTCTTCATTATATATTAACAATCCACGCATAGTCCAAGTGATGGATTTAAAAAGCATTCTAAAGTCGGAAGTATTAAGGATAACAATATCACACATTGCAAGTTGAGTAGGATCTTAAATGGTATATATAAGATATGGGCCTCTGCACTCATTGCCAATTGGTTTTAGGTTGGAAACCCACAATCTAATATGGTATCAGAGCCCGGTCCGCACAAACTCAACCCAATCCACAATCGGTCTGGCCCAATAGTTGGGCCATCGATTCATGCCCGAACATACCGAGATTTACGGCAAAAAAGAGCCATCATCTCGAGGGGGCGTATTAGGGATAACAATATCCCACATTGGAAGTTGAGTAGGATCTTAAGTGGTATATATAAGATATGGGCCTCTCCACTCATTGCCAATTGGTTTTAGGTTGGAAGCCCACAATCTAATAGGAAGTCCAACCTAACAACCTTCATAAAACCTAGAATTCAGATATCACTCCTAGAGCAACATCAAAAACATAAGAAGGTTAAAGAGAAAAGTGGTCAAATCAGTTCATTTAAGCCTCTCCGCAAACCAGAGTTCCATAATTCTCTCCCACTAAAAGAACGCAACGTCCTCGTAGCAATTAGGCGGTAGACGATAATCCACCGCCCGACTAGTGCCTAGCGTATTTTGAAAAAACTAGTAACAAGTTAAAAAAAAAAAAAACATAATCTAAGATAGAGCAAAAAATATCTGTTTTCAACAATTTGACCAAATTGATATCTTATCACTTAAACCAACTTCAATACTAGATTTGCTTCCAAGTGTTAAAAATATAATTAAAATAGAACCTGTTGGTGATGTAGGTAAGGAGAGAATTGCTTCGAAGACCCCAATAGCGATCTCCAATAAGCCACTCTGGCTACAATCAATGGCGAGACGATAAATGGCCTCAAGATTGATCAGCTTTGGTTTGAGGTAACTAGTCTATTGTATGTAGATCTTACAACATCGATAGGTCTTCAGAGACATGTCGCCATGGTTTACACCCTTTGTGAGCGTTGTACAGTATCCCAGTCACGCTAAGACGTTGCATAATTGAAGAGGTCAAATCCATCAAAAGATCTCCCCTCCCCTATTTCTCACCTTTTCGCCTTTCATCAACAATAGCAAGGAAGTAGAATACGACGAAATCATTTTTTAGGATAAAAACGTCAGATCTTTCCAATAAGAAATTCAAGTTGGGTTTAGACCTTATATTGTTTGGAGATTTTAAGTTTTTTTGGGTTTTTGACTTTCTAATAAAAAAGATATATTACCCATTGAAGATTTTATATACTTAATTACCCATTCAAGATCTCAGTCTGTGGACCCACCTATATGTGACAGCTGGTTTGCTATGTCCGAGAAGATTTAAAGAATTTTTTATCAACCCTACAAATCATCACATGATATTTTCCTATGTTTTGGCCTCACTCACACAATTCAGACAATAACTTCTTGAATAGTCACCCATTCCTAGAATACTCCAGCATAATGACGCTTAACTGTGGAGTTCTTTAGAACCTTTGACCGAAAAGGTAAGTGCTCTTTGGTGACATATGTGACCGAATCAATTTCTTTAAACCTATACGCAAAACCAGGGTGTCACAATTCATCCCTCCTAATATACTGCAACGTCCTCATTGCACTTCAAGACCGTCACCCCATGATGGTGTGACCCCTCATGACTCCATACTCGTTTGGTTCATCTCTTAGTGGGGCCCATGTACAATTCCAGTTCATGTGCCCACCTCTCCTAATAAGACCCATGTTCAATCCCAGTCTGTGGGCCCACCTATATCCGTCGTCCGGTTTGCTACGTCCGAGAATCTTTAAGGACTTCTTTACAAGCCATACAAATCACCACATGATATTTCCCTGTGTTTTAGCATCACTGACACAGTTCCGACAGTCACTTGCTAGAAGGAGCAAAGATACTCTAAAGATTTGTGAGACTCATTCTTAGCTAAAGCGAAAAGGTTGTTTGTTTGGTTTTTAGACTTGTAAATTAAAAATGAAAAATAAACTGATTTAAAAATTATGTATTAAGGCATTATGCTGCAGGATATTTCAAAGAATCGATGACTTACGTATAAAAGCAACAAATGATTTAGGCATGAAGAACCATTCTTAATCATGAACATAAATTCAAATTAATTCTCTCTCAAGACATGAATCTCTAAATTAAAAAACATGATGAAATTGCATAAATAATAAAAAGGGGTTGAAAAATATTATTCAAGTGTCAAAACTCGAAAATATGGATTGTTCTCTTCAAATTTGTTTAGAAAGCAAAGAACAATGTTTAGAATTGCAAAATATTAAAGATAGTTGCTATAAAGTCGAGTTTAGGGTTTCAAAGCAATAGGAGATAAGTCGAGTCAGGTTCTGGATTGTTTAAGATCGAATCTAGGCAAAAAAATGCACCGGTCGGTCTGACACTCCCAGGTTTCAGTTCCGCTTCTGCTTCAACTACTCGTCAGAATGACATGTCTTCACTAAATCGGGTGAATGCACCGTTAGATATCCTTGAAACCACATGGAAATGAAAGCTAACATCATTCTAGATCTTGTGTCAAAATTTGAGAAACCTATAACGGTGGAAAGTATTCCATCTGATCCCAAGTATCTGACACTTCTATACGAACCTACATTTCCAAATGTGTGTTTGCATCCCAAACGACTCGTTTTATTCCAAAGCAACTTTAACTTGTAAAAACTCGATAACGAACTAGAAGACTCTAAAACACACTTTGACTCAATAAAATTTACAAATAAAAGGGAAAATAAAAACTAAAACTGATAAAAACATAATATATCGGTCGCCCATCTCTGCACTACTCCAGCATAAGCACGCTTAACTATGGACTTCTTGGAGGACCTTTACCCGAAAATATAAGTACACTTTGCTGACATATAGGTGGTCAGATAAGTTCCTTTAAACCTCTCTACACTACGGACAACACATTTATCTCTAAATGGACAAGTGCGAAACCAGTTTCAGCGGACCAGATTCGATGAACCAGATTTTTCTTTAACTCTGGTTTCGTTTATCATTCTTTTTAGTTTTTTTTGCAAGGAGAATTTCGTTTTTTTACCGTATACCATAAGAGAGAAAATAGCATTTCTGAAAAGGAAAAAGAGAAAATGGCATTATCAAAATCTTGAGTTTCTACACTGGCATTTTAGATTATATTCCCTTTAAACAACATTTTTTTGATATCTCATTAATTAACAATGTTAAGTTTAAATATTTTATATGCGTAGATATATATAAAGAGGAAAAAACAATAAACATTATAGAAATGATATATATATAAATCTTTTTAAAAATAATACATGAAATATATAATTATTTTTTTTTACATTTTTGTTAATTTTCTTGATTTCTAACCCGAAAAAATATTAACAAAATATATATTCTTTTAGCACTAATTATTTTCAATGTAAATAAAACATCACATTCGACCATGATTTTTAATGTTTGAGTTTTGAGGTATCTGTCAAGGGCTTATTTCCGAAGACCGTTATAATACCCATATATTATCAAGTCGGCCTTCATACCTCAAACCATCTTCGACTAGTTTCGCCCAGCCTTGGGCTCGTCAGGTGACTAGTTCTAGATCACTACCAGTTTGTGTAGGGATGGCCTAATCCCTTCTTATAAGTCTGATACTCGATCAGCGACGGACACTCGAACCTGTCAAGTGGACTCCTTCAAAGGGACTCGGGTTGACCGAGTCTTGCACGCCCTCCTCACTGAAGCACGATACATGCCCCAGTTGGAATGGCTCGCGAAAGCAACGCAACAGTCATGAAACGTTGCAGGTAAACGGGTCGTGACTTGCTCCCCCACCCATCAATGTGCACGCCCTCATGCACCGGAAGAATCGTCAAGATCATATGTTGTGTATTGTGGGATAACTCAAACCCCCACTCGATGACTCGGTACCTCTACCTTGGCCTTTACGGACACCTCGTCTTCAACCATCATTGCGCCACCAAACAAGGCTCTCCCTGCCTACCCGTCTCGTATCGGGAGCTAGGTGTAGACAACACACAACGTAACTTGGTTCTGATACCAAATGTAATGGGCTTATTTCCAAAGATCGTGCAACACACGATAATACCCATATATTATCGAGTCAGCTTTCATAACTCAGACCATCTTCAACTGGTTTTGCCCTGCCTTAGGCTCGTCAGGTGATTGGCTCCAAATGAAGACCAGTTTGTGCAGGGATGGTCTATTCCCTTCTTCTAAGTATGATCCTAGATCAGTGACGGACACCCAAACCTATCGAGTGGTTCCGGCCTAAGTCCTTCTATGGGACTCGTCAATCCAAGTCATGCGCGTCCTCCTCACTGAAACACAATACCGACCCCAGTCGGAATGGCCCCGTGGAAGCAACGCGACAATCACATAACTGGTCCATGAAAACGGTTCATGACATTTCGGTCACAGTTAAGATGTTTACTACTCTCAGTGGCACAACTTAATAATGTTTCATCGCTTCTGACACTATGGGCACTTCTTTGTCCGTCAAAAACTGATTTGTTTTTGTTAATTTGTAGTTTGTATGGGTTAACGACCTACAAAAATATTTTATAGCAGAGTGAGAACTGATTCTCAAAAAATTATACGAAAACAAATTTTATGTGTT
>NW_006238916.1:3083337-3186880 GCF_000375325.1 Capsella rubella
TCTACCTACCACTATTTATTTATAGGGGCGGGGGGGGAAGGTTATTAGGAGAATGATTTCTAAAGCTTTAAGAGTTATAAGATTCCATTGTCTTTAGTTTATGGATTAATAAATTCTTAATAAAATCTTTTGTTTTTAGTGTATGTATTTTGTTATTCAAAAAGTTGAGTATTTATTGATTTTCCAATTCTATCAAATTCTAGTGTTATTGAGAAAAAGATTTCCTACATATGATACCCTTTTGCAAAACTACCCTATTTTTTTGCAATTGTTATTTTTGCTCTCTCTTAAATTTTAATGACCATTTTACCCCTACTTGAAAGAATATTCCACCGCCAAAAAATTTCCCACAAAAATCTTTCCGCCAAAAACTTTTCCGACAAAAAATTCCCCGCCAAAAACATTTCCGACAAACTTTTCTCGCCAAAAATATTTCTTCAAAACATTTTACTAAATTTTTCCCGCCAAATTTTTTTAAAAGGTTTACAAGAATTTTTAAAGGATTTACAAGGGTTTTTAAAGGGATTTATAAGATTTTTTAAATGTGTTTAAAAATATTTGTAATGGTTTTAAAGGATTTTAGAAGCTTTACAAAGGTTTTTGAATGGTTTTTAAAGGATTTACAATGGTTTTCAAAAGATTTTATAAGTTTATAACGATTTTTAAAGGATTTACAAGGATTTTTAAAAGATTTTCAAATGGTTTTTAAATATTTACAAGAATTTTTAAAGAGTTTTAAAAAGGATTTACAAGTGTTTTTAAAGGCATTTACAAGGATTTAAAAAAGGTTTTAAACGCATTTACAAAGATTTTGAAAGATATTTACAAAGATTTAAAAATTGTTTTAAGGGATTTACAAGGGGTTTTAAAGGGTTTTAAAAGTTTACAAAGGTTTTTAAAGGGTTAACAAAGGTTTATAAAGGCATTACAAGGACTTTAAACTAGGGTTTTAAGGATTTACAAGGGTTTTTAAAAGGGTTTTAGAGCTTTACAAAAGTTTATATTAAAGGATTTACCACAATTAGAAGGGGTTTAAAGGGTTTTACAAGTGTCTATAAATGTTATAAAATTATTTACAAAGGTTTTAAAAGGTTTACTAAAACTTTTATAGGTTTTGGATGACTTTTAAAAGATTTACAAGGGTTTTTAAAGGATTTTTTAGGGTTTTAAAAATATTTACAAGGTTTTTAAAGGTTTTTTAAAGAATTGCGAACAAATTAAGGCTGAAAAATTTTATCGGAAAAAATTTCTGTGCGAAATTGTTTGGCGGGAATTTTTTTGTCGGAAATTTTTGGTGGGAAATTTTTCTGAAGGAATATTCTTTTTGTTGGAAAGAATATTCCTTTCTTCTTCATAGATTATACTAAAAAAGGGTAATTTAGTCATTTTGTACATTAGAGAGGGTATTTTTGAAAATGGACACCTAGAGAGGGTAATTGTAGAAAATGGTATCATAAAAAGGTTATTTGTGCAAATCCCCCATATAACTTTCTAATTTTTCATATTTAAACATGAGTAGTTTTGAAAATCGATAGATAAAAAGGGTATTTTTGAAAAGGGATATACTAAAAGGGGTATTTCTCAAAACTTCTCAAAAAAAAAAACTATGTTGGAGGAACGTTTCAAACCTAGAACATGTTGATAAAAAAGCGACTCCTTTATCACTATAATACATCAATATATTAGTATTATCTTGTAAACAGATCGTATATATGTAAATCTGAAAACGTGTGACTAATATTATACCAGGCTTAGCGATTGCATCACACATATTAACGTTAGTTAAGTCGTGTGTCTAATTAGGCCAATTTTTAAAAGACAAGGCTTTATTTGACACTAAGGCCCTGTTTGTTACTCCGTTTTGCATCTTCATCTAGATGATCCATTTAAATGAATTCATCTGGATGCTAAATGACTAAACGAACCAGAAATAAAAAGATTCATCTAGATGATCCATTTGAATGAATATGTGTTTGTTTTTCCATTTTGCATATTCATCTAGGTGGGTTTGATTTTAAAAATGACTAAAATACCCATGTTTTGATCTAATTTTTTCACATTAATATTAGTTATAGTAATTTTAATTAATGATTAAAAAATAAACACCAAAAAATTACAAATTAATATTTTTGACATTTTTTTTTTTTTTCATGAAATATAAATTTAAAAGATTTAAAAAATGTTAATTTATATTTTTGGCGGAAAAATATTTCTTTTAATTTTTGGCGGAAAACATGCTTTTGCGTTTTTTGGCAGAAAACATGATATTTTCGTTTTGGCGGGAAAATATGATATTTTCGTTTTGGCAGAAAAACATGATTTTCATTTTAGCGGAAAACGTGATTTTTTTTTTATTTTGGCGGGAAACGTGATTTTTTTTTATTTTGGCGGGAAAACGTTATTTTTTTTTATTTTAAGCGGAAAACGTGATTTTTTTTTTGGCGGGAAAACGTAATTTTTTGTTTTTGGCGGAAATATTTATTTTCGTTTTTAACAAATCGAATATAAGATATTTGCAAAAATACTTTTTATAATTTTTGTGGACAAATATGTTATTTGGATAATAAAAGTATATTTGTTATTTGTCATTTTTGGATGAACCATCTTCATCCAGATGATCCAATCAAACTCATCCAAATAATTTTTAAAATTTTGCCTAAAATTTTAAAATTCATCCAAATGGATCATCTGGATGATCCTGGATGATGTTTATTTCTAATGTTAAACGAACATCATCTGGATGATTCATATAGATGGTCCATCTGGATGGAGAAACGAACATGGCCTAATTTGATATATCGAGTATTTTTATGCCAACAAAAAAATTGCGTATCAAGTATTTTTATTCTAACAGAATTGGGTATTAAACGTCCAAATAAAAGTAACATGTGCTATGTAAAAAGAAATTTCCTTTAAGTTTTATACAATATTTATAATATTGTAAATATTGTTAAAAATATAAAAAGTTTAAGAATTATTAATATTTTAACTCTAATTTTTAATATATTATAATTATTTTTACTACATATAAAGTTTAAACTCTATTAATATTTGAGATCAACTTTTATATAACCTCCTCCAAATTTCATGAAATGAGTCATTTGGACTTCTTCCCTGTTCGTTACTCCATTTTGCATCTCTATCCAGATGATCCATTAAAATTGGTTTATCAAGATGCTAAATGACTAAACGAACAAGAAATAAAAATATTCATCTAGATGAACCATTTCGATGAAGATGTGTTTGTTTCTCCATTTTACATCGCCATTTAGGTGGGTTTGATTTTAAAATTGACTAAAATACCCATGTCTTGATCTAATTTTTCACATTAATATTAATCATAGTAATTTTAATAAATGATTAAAAAAATAAACACCAAAAAATATAAATTAATACTTTTGACATTTAAAAATTTTATTTCATGAAATATAATTTTTTTAAGATTTAAAGCATGAGTTTGTGTTTGTGGCGGGATAATGTTATTTTGCGTTTTTGGCAGGAAAATATTAATTTTGCGTTTTTGGCAAGAAAATATGATCTACGTTTTTGGCGGAAAACACGATTTTGCTATTTTTGCGGATCAATGTTATTTTGTATTTTCTGGCGAGAAAACTTTATTTTTCGCTTTTGGCGGAAAATATTTCTTTTAATTTTTGGCGGGAAAACATGATTTTTCGTTTTGGCTGGAAAAAATAATTTTCATTGCGACGGAAAACGTGAATTTTTAGTTTTGGCGGGAAAACGTGATTTTTTTTGTTTTCGCGGGAAAACGTGATTTTCGTTTTTGGCGGAAGTATTTATTGTAGTTTTTTAACAAATTATATATGAGATATTTGCAAAAATACCTTTTATAATTTTGTGGACAAATAGGTTATTTGGATAATAAGGTATATTTGTCATTTGTCATTTTTGGATGAACCATCTCCATCCGTATGATCTAATCAAAGTCATCCAAATAATTTTCAAATTTTTTTCTAAAATTGTAAATTCATCTAGATGGATCATATGAATGATTCTGAATTATTTTTTTTTTAAAAGTTAAACGAACATCATCTGGATGATTCATCAAGATGGTCCATCTGGGTGGAGAAACGAACATGGCCAAATTATCTAAAATGCCACTTTGATCGATCTGATCAATTTTATCATACGAATAAGTGCCGAGTGAGTAAACTATCTCACATGTACATCAAGTATCCATGCTACAATGAATACAGTTCATAAGAAACAGTGTGTGTTTAGTTTTCTGTTTGATGATGCGAAAAAAAAAAAAAAAAAAAAAGACGAATATGGTTTGTGATGTTGCTAATGATTTTTTCCAATTATATAATACAACATAACATTGGCTCTCCCACATACAATTCTTTTGCTCTAGAGTTTATTTGAATTTAGTACACGTAACTTAAAATCAGATACAATCATAAGAACAACTCACACCTAAATGCACATATCATTTAATCGTGATGTAACGGTTCGTACCATGCTTTGCCCAATGGTCCTTCAGATCGACCGGGTTCGAAAGATCATGATGCCCTTCTGCAGCAAGCCGGCTTAGGAGCTTGTTGAACGCGCTCCCGCTCATTTTCCGTCCACCGACTCGAGCATGCCTTTTGTTGGGCAGTGCTGGCAAAGGATACATTGATAGTGTGGTTGTGCAACAGGATGATTGCCAACCTCCATTGCCCCATTTGTAGCACTGTCTGAGAACTCCTGTACATGAACATACTGGTGGTGGCATCGTTGTCTCGTCATAAACCACTTGGTTCAGCCCCACCATTTCTTGACTTTTCCAATCAGATTTCGATCCTATTAAGATATGCTTACTTGAATCTTCTTCTGTGTAGTCATGGGTCGTCTTTAAAAACATTATCTTAGTTAAGTCGTCCTCGCTCTCTTTCTTAACCTTCCTTTGATTTTTTGTCCCTCTCTTATTAGCAGCCGTTTGTGTTGTCGTCTTTGGGTCCTTCACTCTTTTACCGCGTTTTGGTTTGGCAGATTCTAAGACAGATCCAGCAGTTGGTGATGTCGGGAGACCATCATTTGGCTCCATTTCTCTGGGTTCGTATGCATTTTCAGTCAACTGGGGTATGTGATGTTGTTGATGATGATGATGATGCATATGTGGATGGTGCATGTTTTTTACACCACGTGAGATTTGACATCCTGGTGGACATGCTGACATATTGGCAGAAGCAGCAGTAACCATGGAGTTCTCACGGTATTGGAGAGCTGTAAGAGCACTGTCTCTCTCCATTATCGCATTATTGCGCTCAGCGATGGCCGTGTCTCGCTGAAGAAACGCCATATCCCTTTCAGCTATTGCTGCTTTTTTCTCTGATATCGCCAGATTTCTCTCCTGAATCGCTGCATCGCGTTCTGCTATTATTGACATCACTTGTTTCATCGACGGCTGATGCTGCATCATCCACTGATTTCATATTATGAACAGATAATACATTTCCATCAAAAAAAAATCTCAATGCTTAAGTATATTCAGCCGCATGACAAACAGTCTTAAACTAATAAGATCTACGCAACAGAGAAAATTATGCAAAAAAAACAATTTACAGTTGGGACTGGAAACTTATTTTCTCAAGATACCTGACCCTGAGCTGCTTTATGCCGACCGTTCTCACGATGCCCACCATCATCCATTTGAGATATTTAAACTCCTCACGATGTACCTTCAACAAATAACTAAGCATGCTAATGGAATATCAAAATAAAAGACTGATCCATCGTTTAACCCTGCACATAGCCAAATCACAAAACAGTGTCAACAGAACCATTTCATTCTCCACCAAAGCCTTGCTAGTAACTAATACATGCATAAACTGCTTATGAACCAAAGAAAACACTAATGAGTACTTCATAAAACTTTTCCAAAACAAAAAGCCAGAACTCAGGTAACCAAAAATAGAAAGATAAATATCAATATAGTAAAGAGTCTCTTATAAAATTTTCTCCCAAATTGTTCCCAACTCAGCTAGCTAAACCAGAAAACACAGTAACATCAGTTTCAGCCATTGTAGCAATCAGAATCACTAGCTAACTTGGAAGAAAACACAACACAAAATTTCCTACTTCAAGATGATCAACAAGAGCTCTAAAACCACAAATCTGGTTTTACAAAATCCCCAGAAAAATATGAAACAAACCCAATTTTTTCCTAATCTAATAGCTACAGAATAAGCAAAACTGAACAAAATTAGCTTGAGACTACAAAAATGAATCAAATCAAGTAACTTGATTCAGCAATTAGAATATAGACAAAACCTAATTACTTCAAAATACACAGCTTAATTGAACACAGACGAGCTTCGATTACTAGGAAATGAACTTAGAAACTTGCTAAAAGCTTCGAGAAACAGTAGATATGAAAAGGGGCGGAGAGAAGATAGTGAGAGTAAGTAAAGTTTACCGGAGGGGAGTAGAGAGAAGAGCCGCCGGAAGATAGAGAGAGAGACGACGGTGGTGGAGTTGGTGATTGCAGAGCAGAGCAAGGCAGAGCAGAGAGATTGAAACCCTAATCGAACTGTTGAGATAATAAAGAAAAATATCTTTGTGGAAGAAACAGATCGGGGAAGAGGAAGATGGATTTTTTTTTTTCTTTCTTTTATTTGTTTTACGTTTGGTAAAAAAAAAAAAAAAGGTGAATTAAAAAAAAAAAAAAAAATTTCACCTTTTTTTTTTAACCCCATAAAAAGATTACAAATTTACGTAACTACTACTAACTACCAATTGAAAAAAAAACAAGTAAAAAATAAATCTTTAGTAACACCTGATACAAATACGGAATAGTTTTTTTTTTTTGGGTCAAACACGGAATAGTTTTTAGTTTTAATCTCATTTAAATTTACTATATATAAGATAATAATTTTTTAATTTATTCAGTTTTTTAAGTTTACAATTGATTTAATTTGTATATAATTAATTTCGTTCACATTATTATTTATATAGTTAAAAATTATAGACAATTCATTTTCTAGTGGTTGTATTTGCTTAGTAAATGTGTTAGTTTATATTAATCTCATTTTAATATAGTAAAATGTGTAGTAGTTTAGGCCTAGGCAATAATACCGTTATTAGTATTCAACCATTTTCAAGAATAAGAGTAAAAATGGCCTTAATTTCTTGGAATATTATAATTTTATAACTCATGGTAAGACTCTAGTATCGGGTATTGATATTTTTACCATTCATTTCGTATTTTCGTTACTCACCCGAATTATTATTGATTCGTAATACCCGTTTAATAGCATACAATATAAATTAATATTACCACATACAGTTTTAATTTTGGTTGTAGATGTTTACTTTTGTAGTTTGGGATAGTTCTATATTCTGTTTTGGTAGAAAATATTTTTGTAAGAATGAAGTAAAGTATAATTATGTATTTTTGAATTATTAATTTTAAGGAATTCCATGTTAAATATACAGTAAAACCTCTATAAATTAATAATGTTGGGACCACAGTATTTTATTAATTTATAGTGATATTAATTTATCTATAAATTAATATTTATTATTTTATAGTGTAAATTAATAATTATTAATTTATAGTAGCATTTTTAACCTTTTAAAGTTTTTTAAAAATATGAATTGGGACAATTTTACAAAAATAAGATTCTTTTTAAAATTGTATAAATGTTTATAGTTTAAATACAGTTATATACAAAAAAAATTCAAATATATGATTAAAACCTCAATTGTTAACTTTTAACATCCTATAAAACAAAATAAAAAATGAAAATGATGCATATTTATAAATAGAAAACATAAATAAAATTTTGGTTATTTTGTGAGGTTATGGAGTATATTCAAAGATTATATTTTAAAAATATAACATAAACTTTATTTATAGAGATGAGGTCTAAGAGAAAAATTCATTTTACAAAAAAGGTAAAAGCATATTTCAACATATCTACTTATATATATATATATATATATATAGTGATTATTAATTTATGATATTATTGGGACTATATTTTACATAGGGATGTCAAAACAATTATTAACTTATTATCTTATCGAATTTAGTTAATTTTTACACTGGCCCGACTTGGGACCAGCAAAATTTATTAATTTATAGTGTTTATTAATTTATAAAGTATTAATTTATAGAGGTTTTACTGTATATGATACATGGCTATGTGTTGGACATAATGGGGAAATTTAAGCGGATGTGGGATGTTGTACATATGCTAAAAATTTGTAATATACGTCTGTTTTAAAAAAATCAAAAATTGCAATATATGCGAAAATTTTCTAGTTATTATTATCCATATGTTTTATGTAATAAAACAAATTTTAAAACAAATAAGACCATAAAAAAATTTTGGAGAAATAATTGAGAAAAGGTGGAAATAAGAAATGGTATTATATTATTAGGGAGAGATTTTAGAGATTTAGTTAAAAATGCTTATTATTAGTTTTAAAAATTTTAACTAAATAATAAATTCTAGTGGCATGTTTTGTATATAGTTTCAAAGTTCAAGAATTATTTCAAAAACTGTTGCAAAAATGTTAATATAGATAAGAGGACACATGTAGGCATGTCAATCGGGCAAGTCAGACCGAAATCCGTAAAATCCTCATATATTTGAGCCAGAGTCTATATTTCAAAGCCAGCCCAGCCCTAACAGGACTATAGGGCTTTTCCGGCTTTTTTGGGGTTTGCCTACGGAAAAAATAAAACTTCTAAGTTCATAATATTTTTTAAAGAATTTTTTTTTATTACGGTCAAACTGCATACACTAAGTTATCAGATAGAACTCTCTTCGAGAGAGAGCCACAGAGTAACCGACGAGCTAACATGGGAAAAACAAAAACCTCGTTCTCTTGCACATTTCGCAAGTTTGTCGGCACGGCCATTATCCCCTCTAGGGATATGTTTTAAACTAAAAACATCAAAACAATCTCGATAGCAGGCCAATCATCGATATTTGAAGTCATTGCTATGAAGTCCAAACAATCCTTGGCAAAGTGCATACTATCCATCCCTAGCTTCAGTAAGTAATCAATGGCCCACAGTAAGGTATCCAATTTGGCATGAAGAGGGGAGAGACTTTCCCTAGACCCTTTCAATCCAATGTATAAAATGCTGGTGTCATTGGTCGTGAGCCAACCGTGTCCACTTATATGCTCCCTATCATGCCATGAACCATCGATATAGCATATAGGGGAATCTTGGAAACTAGTAGCTGCAACATGCACCATGGTTTCCTCAACCATTGGATCTCTTGTGTTGGCATGTCTCCAAACTTCTTCCTCTCGAATAGCTTTATCCAAGGTGTCTTGCGGGTTTTCAGATGAATTCTCAAAGACTAAGTTATTTCTTGCCTTCGAGATGTACCACATTATCCATGGAAAACCCTCAAATGCTTGTCCAAAGCGCCAAATTCAATTCCCCTCCCATAAAGGAAATCAACATTACTATACAAGGAGGATGAGGGGAACCTCTAGGGGTGAGTAGGAATTGATGAAACCGCCCAAACTTGGCGTGCGGGGGGACATTCAAAAACCATATGATTAATAGTTTTTTCCTCCACTCTACAACAGGGACACCTCTTATCTCTAAAAATATGGTGATAACATAGTCGTTGGCATGTTGCCAAACATCCAGTCACACATTGCCAGTTTTTATCTTCCATGATTGCGCCTTTAGTGCCGTAACACAAGGTCCCTAAACAGGGAGGTCGCAAGATGGACGAGAGAGAGTTCTCGCCGCTTCATATCCTGATTTGACGGTGTAATATCCCGAATTTGTAAGAGTCCAAGAATATCCTGACACATGCTTAGTAGCGAGCATACTTCTCCAACCATAAGACGGTCGATTTGATACTTGTATCTCTAATGGGCTACTATATCTGAAATATCTTCCTTTTAGGACCCGACTAAGGAGAGAATCTAGAAAGCGTAGAAGCCTCCAAAGCTGTTTGGCCAGGAGGGCAAGATTAAACTCTTCTAAAGTTCTAAATCCAAGACCACCATCCAATAAATTTTTGCACACCTGAACCTAAGCGATCCAATGCATACCTCTACTATCGGTTTTGTTGCTCCACCAAAAATTGGTAATAGCACTATTTAGCTTAGAGATTATAGCCTTTGGTAGTAAGAAGCACAACATGACGTATGTTAGAATGGCTTGAGCCACTGATTGGAAGTCCATAGTTTGGCTCGCTTGTGAAGTATGTCATTCACAAAAGCAAAGAACTGCGTCTTTGAGCCGTGGATCTTTTCCGGGAGGCTTAAGTAGGTGCCCGTACCCCCTTCCTGTGAGATTCGCACAATATATTTAATCTCATGTCATAATTGGGTTGGAACATCGTTACCAAACATAATAGAAGCCTTGTATAAATTGATCTCTTGTGCAGAAGCTTCGCGATAGAGGCGGATAATGTCGATTATAGCCTTACTTTAATGTGGGTCTGCTTTACAGAAGAAGAGGCTATCATCTGCGAATAGAAAATGTGAAACTCGGGGACTTGCATTTGAAATACGCAATCCCTAAATTTTTCCTTCTTGTTATGCTCGGTTGATCTGGGCAATTAAGGCTTCAGTACAAAGAATAAATAGATATGGGGAAATTAGGTCCCCTTGGCGGATCCCTCGGTTTGGTCTGATTCTTCCCTTGGGGTCTCCATTAATCAGGACTCGGTAAGATACTTATGTAACGCATTGCATAATCCAGCCCACCCATCTATGGTCAAAACCCATCTTCTCCATCAAGGCTCTCAAGAAGTTCCACTCCACTCGATCATATGATTTTCTCATATCTGTTTTAATAGCCATAAACTTCTGAAGATTGGCCTGATTGGATCGGAGTGCGTGAAAGTTTTCTTGCGCGATAAGGATGTTATATGTGATTAATCTCCCTGCCACAAAGGTCGATTGTATCTCGGAGATAAGATCCGGTAGAAATACCTTGAGTCGGAGAGTTAATACTTTTGAGATCACCTTATAGCTTATATTAGCCTGCAAAGGCTAATAGGGCGAAATCCTGACATCTCTCTAGGGCGGTCGCCCTTTGGAATTAAACATAGATTTGTTTCATTTAGCTTGCTATCAAAGATTCCTGAGTTAAAGAAGTTCTTTACCATCTTGGAAAGATCATGTTTTGTTGTCTCCCAACATATTTGAAAGAATAAAGCCGTCATCCCGTCCGGACCTGGAGCCTTCCCAAGGTTAAGCGAAAATAAAGCTTTTTAACTTCTTCTTCTGAGATCTCTCTCGTTAGGTACTCATTCATATGCGGTGACACCTTTACGAGGATGTCACCAATGACCGTCGTGAGATCGCTTGCATTCGAGGATGAGAAAAGGGTGCGGAAATACTCAACAGCAACTTCCTCAATTCCCTCTTCAGTGTCTACCCTAAAAACAATATTCAAAAGTACACTATAAAAGTAAAGCATCAAAATTTAAATAACTTATCAATATTCATTAAACCAACTTAATTTCAAAGAAAGAATGAAATCAAATAAATTGTTTACACTTTAACCCAATAAAACATGAAACTAAAATACTTTAAAAGTAGATGATAGAGTCCAAATTTAATGTACTTCAATGATTTCAAAATTAGGATACTTATATATATATATATATATATATATATTGTTTTAACTTCTTTCAGTTTTTACATATATAAATCATAAAAAATAATCATAGATAAAGATTTTAAAAGTATTAAGTAAGGCTACAAAGTAAATATGAAAAATAAGGTTAGAGTTTTCAACTTTAATTTTAATAAATTATTAATCAAATCTCCTAATCAAACTAAAATATTTATAAAAATTTAAAACATATTTGTTTACGGGCTTTTTGAGCCGGCCCGAACCAGATCGTGTTAAGCCCAAAAAACCCTTTAGTCCGAAAGGTCGGATTTTTCGTGGACATATATATTTAAACCCGGGTCCGATATTTTTTAGGGCCGGACCAAACTAGATTGCGGGCTTTAACCTTAATTGACATGCCTACATACATACAATATAAGTAGACCTAAGCATATTAACCAAACCGAATAAACCGAACCAAAGAGAATTAACCACATGGATACAGTTTCAACTATCTATGGCCGAACCGATATCCATTCAATTATCCGAACAAAACCAAATTCAAACAAAATATCTGAGTGCAAAGACGCAAACTAAATGTCTTGTGCTCGGATCCTCTTGGTTCTGGGTCGGTTTGGTTTTACATTTTTGGAACCAAATTATATTAAAAAAACTTGAATATCCATTTGGTTAGGGTAAAATGGACCCTGTTTCTATCTAAAATGTAGCTAAACACCCGGAAAAATAAATTGAAACAAGATAAAACTTTAATTTTACACATTGAGAAATAAAATAAAAAGTCAATCCTAAGCAGTCGATCCTAAGCGTCTGCAAAAATGATGAAAGATGAAGTTAGGTTAAGGAACTTAGTTTTTAAGTTTATATAGTTTAGGGTAATCGAGTATCAATTCAGTTATTTGGTAATACCCTGACCCGAACCGATATCCACGGGTAGTGGAAAACATTATCTATCGGTTATTTAGACAATAACCAAATTTTGAACCAAACTGGTTATTTTTGGATCGGTTCCAGTTTGTAGTTATGGTTTTTATGCCCATGGCTAGACAAAACGATGTCATTTTAATAATGTAATCGAATCGAAGAATCGTTAAAGAAAACACTCATCAAATCATTGATTCGAGAACCCTAAACTCATGGAACGACGTCGTTTTACTGAACTATGATGTCCTGTTATTGCCATGTTGTCGGCTGACTCATCGCCGTTAAGCGGTTATCTAACAACGTTTCGACATATATTGATTTTGGCTAATTTCATATAGATTAGGTTGAAATTTTGACTTTTAGTGAAGTTATGTTGTTATTTGTCCGATATCATAGTTTAGGTATAAAAAAGCGACTAACAAATAGTCTAGGTTGATTTTAGCAATTTTTCCATAACAAGTGCTATAGCAAATATAACTCGAGGTTTAGGTGATGGAGCAAATTAGAATTTACATATATTTGATTATATACTGTCTTATGGTTTGATCTGTTAAAATACCTAAAATAGTTTAGTGAGTTAAAAAAACGAGTTAAATAAGATGTATTACGTGAATCCTAACACATCCTATGAAACTCGTATGTGAAACTGAAATTGCTAATCTATAATTATCAGTTTTATTATAAAATTTTAATCATGAAATTTCAAATTAGGTCATTTAAATCACAAACTTTCTATGTGGTCATTCAAAACATGAACTTTTTGTTGACTTAGTTTTTAAAACTTTATCTTTTTTCGACCAAGCCGAAATGAACATCATATCCTCAAATCTGTTAACATAACAGCTAACAAATATTTAGACATCATTAATCCATCTCTATTAGTAAAAAATGATGTCGTTTAAGGCTAAAACAAAATCTCCAAATGAGAAATTAGGGATTTTGTTTTTGGATTATGACGTTATAATCACGATTTGGAGATATCGTTTTTGCATTAAACGATGTCGTTTCTAACTAAAAAATATGGATTAACAATGGCTAGCCGCTTTGTTAACAGATTTTAGGATATGATGTTCATTTCGGTTTGGTCAACGAAAGATGATGTTTTTAAAACTAAGTCAATGAAAAATCCATGTTTTGAATGGCCACATATAAAGTTTGTGACTTAAATGGTCTAAATTTGAAAGTTCGTGATTTAAATGAAATTTTCCCCAAGTTATAATATGCAATACATGTTTATTATTAAACATTACAGCTACTAATTTAAAATCATCAAATTTTATATAATAAAATTTATTTAAACATACAACAAACAACAACCAAATCTAAATTCATATGACCTCTTATTTGTTATTCTAAACACTATAAATTGAAGTTTAATAATTATTTGAAAAATAGGAATTTAAAAAACATAAAAAAAAAAAATATAACATCAATAGAGCAAAACAAATAAATCCTACTATATTAATGATTTTTTTTATATTACCCTTATTGGTGTACCATTTTTTAATTTAAACAGGGGTATTTTTGAAAATAGATAGATAAAGGGGGTATTTTTTTGTATGGATTATAAGGTATTTCGATATAATAACTACTACTGGGAGATTCGATACAAATAATTTATAATATTTTAAAAGGTTTTAAATCTTTTTTATAAGTTTTTAAAAGGTTTTTAAAGAGATTATAAAAGGTTTTTAAAAGGTTTTTATAAGTTATTTTTACGGTATTTATGAAAGTTATATAAAAGTTTATATACATACAATGGTAATTTGTGTGTATATTTATAAGTCTACATACATATTTGCATAGATTTCAACATTTTTAGTGGTTATTGATATATCATGGTTTTACGGGTTTTTGGTCATGATATAAGTCTTATTTATAGAGCTTTTCTAGTGTTTTCGAGTCTTTTTGAGTCATTTCAGGATTAGGAACTATTTGGCATGGATTGGAGCTTTTTGGAGCATTTGGGAGCATTTGGAGAAGATGTGTCGAAGGAATGTACCGGGAAAGCATATTTGGTGTGAGTGTCGAGCGTCACAACTTCTGGTGTCGATCGACACCAATATCTGACGGCAATTGAATTTCTCGCTTAATTGAAGTTCAGAAGATTTGTAGATTTGGTCCAGAAGTTTCCCTTATTTGCAATTAAGCCCAGTTCGTGGTTAAGACATATATATTGAGTTTTTAGGGTTTTGTTAAGACTTAAGCTTTATTTTGGAGAGAAAGATTTGTAGAGAGTCAGGAGAGAAGAATCAAAACCTCCTTCAGAGAAGATTCAGAACTCCTATATTTCTTCTATTACTTTCTTTTATGATATCTATTTTATTCATGATGTTTGTTTCATTCACCATGTCTGAGTAGATCTCTTGTTAGGTTTAGGGTTTTCAAAGGAATTCATGAATTGTTAGATTGTTAGATTGTCAGGATTTAATCAATAGAGTTCTTCATCTAGATTGTGGTTAATTTGTTCTAAAGTAGTGAAAGCAACCTAGAATCTGATCTTAGGTTAATTGGTAGACACGAAAGTGTTATTGATTTCCTGAAAATAATCTAGATGAGCAAAATACCTATTCGCAAAGAGATTTGGTTTAGGGATTTTGTGAACTTATCAAACCTGAATTAAATGCATGTCTTAAACTTATAAATTTGCAAAGAGATTTGTAATTTAGGGTTCTAGACATAGATAGTCTTTGCAACGAAAGTTGATTGATTATATTTTTGTGATTTGAGTTCAAGAACGGTGCTTTATAAATCCTGACAATTATTTATTTGTAATTCTGAATTTCCTGAGAATATCCCTAGGCCTAGTGTTTCCTCATTACTGTTTAAAAACCAATCTTTATTTTAATTTGCTGTTTTTATTTGATTTAAAACCTGCTTGCTTAGCTTAATTTTAATACCGAAAATTTACTGTGTAATCTTTGAGTCTCTGTGGATTCGATCCCTAAGTACTACAGTGATCTCTTAATTGAGAGAGTAGCTCAGGGCAAATTTGAGCCGATCAGTTATTGTGATAAAGTTTGAAAATGGGCTATAAAGTTTGAAAATGGGTGATATTTGAAAAGGAGTATTTTTGAAATCCCCCTATATTAATTGAGAAGTACACAAATAAAATAACTTTATAAATTGTAAGAATTTTTTTTTTAATGACAAAGCAAAAATTGTAAGAATTTACATTGAAATACTATTACAAAAAGTTTTAAAACAAAAAAATGTCGCAAAATAATCTATAACTAAAAAAAGAATCAAACAAATTAAATATATAAAATCCCAAGATAATCTATAAACTTTAAATAAAATCGCAACGGAATACATAAAAATGTTGAAATTTTTCCAAATATGTGTGTAAGCTTACAAATATATACACAAATTACCTTTATATGTGTATAAAACATTATATACCTTTCATAAATAGCGCTAAAATAAATTATCAAAACCATGTAAAAACCTTATAAAAACTGTAGAAACCCTTTTGAAAACCTTTTAAAAACCTTATAAAACTTATAAAACGATTTAAAACAATTTAAAACATTTGAAAATATTTTTATGGAATCTCCCAGTAGTAGTTATTATATAGAAGTACCTCATAAACTATATAAAGCTTTATAATTTTTTATATTTAAATAAGGGTATTTTTGAAAATAGATAAATAAATGGGGTATTTTTAAAAAAGAGTACATCAAAAGAGGTATTTCTCAAAAATCTCAGTATTCAATTAAATAATAACAAACTAAATTATTACAAATTTCTATCAAATAAAGAGTTTAACCCATGTGTGGGTTAGTATCTAGTAAATAAGTAAATTTTCTCACCATACAACGAGTTATCTTCTAATATATAATTAAATATAACTCGTAACAAGTTAGTTCAGCGGACTGAATTTATTATTAATTTTCTTAGTTTTCTTAAATTACTTTGTAATTCGTAATTTTCTTAGGTCGTCTTTGAAAACTTTGACATTTTCGTAGGTCTAGTTTAATAATGTGGATATGCAATAATGTCGTTCTTCGTGTAATAATAAGTTAACTCTAACTAACTTAGTTTAAGAGGTAAGTTAAGTTTATAGCATTTGTTGACCAAGAAACAAAAAGCAAAGACTCTATAATCATAAAATTAGTTTTCTCACCTAGTATCTCACCTAGTATCTCACAATATTACCAAGCTGTCCCTATTTTAGTTTATTAATATATATATATATCTATGGATAGTTATTTCTAAACTGTGTCCCAGAGAGCGACACTTAGAGCATCGTCTCCTTGATGTTCGCTATGACCATTAGCATATTTACATTTTTGTTACCAGTTTAAACCGAATAAAAACAGATTTATTTGATCAAAACAGATTTAGTCGATAACAATCTTATTATCGACTAACCATCGTTTTTGCATACAATTACCGGCATAAGCACGTACAAACCCTATAGAATAACTCTCGTTGCCAACCTAGACAAACAAAATCATTCAGACGTCGATACTACTGAATAACAATAAATTTATTCTCTAACCAATTGCTTTCCTACTAAGTATCTCTCCTCGTCACCTACATCATCATCACCTCCTTGCACAAACAAACTTAATATGACATAGTTGCGTAAGGCATGTGTAGAAAATAAAAGAAATAGTATCACATATTCATTCAGACGTAGATAATAAGAATCATATTGAATAACAAAGAAATTATAAGCTAACCATTTGTTTCCCGGCTAAGTCTTTCTCCTTGTCACCTTCTTCATCATCATCAGCTACCTGCACATATCACTTAATGTAACATAATTGCAGAAGACATCTATAGAAAATAAAGGATCACATAATTGCAAAAGGGAGTATGCGGTGTATTATATGATAAGCACATTGTTATCGACATCCATAAGATCATCCCCCACTTCGCCATCAGAAAACTACAGGGAGATGGAGTATAGATGTTAACATGGGGTAAACCAAGCAGAAATTAATAACAATATAAATAGCGACTAATCAAATCTTTTTCAGATTTCTCGTCATATTCTCCACCGTCAATTAAAGGGTCTTCTTCTTTAAAACCTCCCTAAAAATCCAACTTAGACATCTCGTGTAAAAAGTGAAAATTTCATAAACAAAATCAATTTTTTTGAGTAAAAAAGCTGAGAAAGAAACGAATTAAAAATAAAAAACTTCTCATATTGAGAATTAGGCCAGTCAATTGAAAAAGGAAAAAAAAACTATTTGAGATATTTCTGGATTTTTTTGATCAGTTTATGATGGATTTAAATGGAAGAACATAATAGATCCGAGAAACAAACCCAGAAAAATAATACATTTATCAAAAGTTGCAATTGTTGATCTATTGGATGATGGAAGAAAGGATGGAAGAAACACACTTCTATTGATTTACAGCGATTCCCCAGAAGATGAAATCTTAAAGTGAAGGCGAGTTCAAATATCATATGGTTTTAATTTTTTTTTGTCATCATATAATTTTAAATTTCCTCAAAAATATATAAAATCTGAATAAAATCTTCTATCCAATTCTGACCAAATCAATGTCCTAGGTTCTTAAGAGCATAATAGGGAAAAAAAATGTCCAAGAAAAATTGAGCAAATAAATGAATTATGGAGGTTGAATACTTAAATAACTGGTCAATTGGGTGCATCAGTTACAATTTCCCTAGTTTAATAATGTCGACATTCAATAATGATATCGTGTAAGTTAACTCTGAGTCTCTGATTAATAAGTTAGTTAATTAAAGGTTTGATTTATAAAAACAAGTAGTTAAATTATTGAGAAAGCAAAGCACATACGTTTTGTCTCTTATATCTCTATAGTCTATTACATATCTCTCTTCTCGGTCGTGTCTGTTTACTTGCACATCTCATCTGATTGCTAGTAAGAGAAAGATTCCGTCTAGTTTCAGTTCTTTGTTTGTTTTTCTTCGATCATGTCGTCTAGAAATTGGCAATATGACGTCTTCTTAAGCTTCAGAGGGGAAGATGTTCGCCATAACTTCGTTAGCCACTTTCTAAAGGAGCTCGGTCGTAAAATGATCACTACTTTCGAAGACACGAAGATCGAGAAAGGCGAATCGCTCGATCCCGTGCTTAAAAAGACGATTAAGGATTCAAGAATCGCGGTAGTTTTATTCTCTAAGAACTATGCCTCTTCTAGCTGGTGCTTAAACGAGCTGCTGGAGATAGTTCAATGTCATAAAGATATTGACCAAGTTGTGATTCCCATTTTCTACGGTGTGGATCCTTCCCATGTGAGGCACCAAACTGGTGACTTTGGAACGATCTTTAAAGAGACTTGCAAGAAAAATACAGAAGACTTGCAAAACCAATGGAAACTAGCGCTGACAAAAGTAGCAAATCTTGTCGGGATATGTGTTATGGATAGGTACGACTTTACGGAACCATTATTATGGATTTTTTCTTTTTTTTTTTAACCGTAATTTGTGTTAATTATATGAAATTTGAAATAATACGCAAATATAACTTTTTTACTTTACTGTTATGTTTGTAACATATAATATATCAATTCAAAACCCGCACGACAATGAGTTCAGAATCAATGTTTATATACTTCAGAAGACTAATGTATATGACCGTGAAAACATTTAAAAGATATGTATAAGGCTTATATATATTGCTTATTTTTTTTGAATTTGTATGAAAATGCAAAATTGACCTTATATATCTTAGAGGCAGGGGTGGATGTAGTGTTATTGGAAGGGGGTCAACTGACCCCCATGGAATTCTTAAAAGTTTTGAATTATATGATGATTATTTAATATTATTAGATGTTTTAGTATAAAAGTTTTATATTGACCCCTATGCTATGTGACTATTTCATGCCTTTGACCCCTTCATTATTACTATATTTTATATAACATTAATTTATTTTCCATTTTTTATTTATACTTTTCTAAAATATGACTATATATCTGTTAAAAATGACAAAATTTATAGTTTTTTTTAACTCTTGATTTATTATTTATTGCAAATTATGAGAATTGTTACAATGACGATTCTACTACCGACAATTCTATCCGACCCTATTAGATTCACCACAGATTATACCCTTTGACGACACCTTGTGCATTGTTATAGATCTCCTGTAAGCTTGTCTACTTAATCTGCAAATTAATAAATCTCATTACCTGGGCGTCGAACCCCAGACCTCTTGGTGTATAAGTTTTAAACAAGCTTTCGTCGACCACTGGACTAAGGGAGCTTTCACCAAAATTTATAGTTTAAATATACATTTTAATATTAGTGTAATAAATAAATATAAGGAAATATATATGACTGCTATGACAAAAATTTCTGGCTCCGCCAAGTAAGATTAACATAGGAAAGTATCTTATACATGAATATGTATGTTCCTAACCTTTAACTATTCATACTCGTTACTTACTTTTTTTTTTTTGTGTATTGATTTTTCTCTTGTAATTAGCGATGATGAAGCAAAACATATTGAAGTTATTGCAAATGATCTTTTGGGTAGACTGAAAACTCCATCTGAAGATTATGAGAGTTTTGTCGGGATCCAAGATCATATCACAAAGCTGAGATCAATGTTGGATTTGGAGTCTCCACCAAGTAAAGACGGTTGGAATATGGGGTCCTTCGGGGATTGGGAAAACTACCATTGCAAGAGTTCTGTTTAATCAACTCTCTCCACATTTCGGAGGTAGGATTTACATAGACAAGCATTTAATATCTAGAGAAGATTATAACAAAACCAACCTGACTGACTATAACACGAGGATGAAGTTGCAACAAAGTTTCCTCTCTATATTATTAGATAAAGAGGGTATAATGCTAAATCACTTAGGTGCGGTGAAAGAGAAGCTAAAGCACCAGAATGTTCTTATCTTCTTTGATGACTTGGATAATCAGATGGTGTTAGATGTCTTAGCGGGTGGAGATGAATGGTTTGGTCCTGGGAGTAGAATCATCGCGATTACAAAAGATAAGCAGATTCTAAGGGCTCATGGGATTAAATGCGTTTATGAGGTGGGTATCCCGTCAGAAAAAGTTGCTTTTCAAATATTTTGTCAATCTGCTTTCAAGCAAGTCACTCCACCTGATGAATATAAGGAGTTTGCTTCAGAAGTTGCCATGCGGGCTGGTGGTCTTCCTTTGGGGCTTAACCTTCTAGGTTCATCTCTACGGGGAAGGGACCCCGAATATTGGGAAAAAATGTTGCTAACTGTTAAAAATCTAGACGGGAAAATAGAGCAAGCACTTCGAGTTAGCTACGATGCTTTAGAACGAGATGAACATAAAAGAATATTTCGTCACATCGCATGTTTTTTTAACGGTGCTGAAGTCAGTTACATCAAGCTCATGCTTGCGGATGTTGGTTATGATATCAATATAGGTCTTGATATTCTTATTGATAAGTCTCTTATACATGTAATAAAATCACGAAATAAGAGTATCGTCGAGATGCATTGTCTTTTAGAAGAAATGGGTAAAGAAGTTGTCCGCTCACAGTCGTCAAATAAGCCTGGAAAACGGGAGTTCTTGATAGGTTCGGAAGATGTTTGCAATGTACTTGCAGCTAAAACCGTAAGATTTCACTTTCTCCTTTTAGAACTCTTTTTTGATACAAGTAAAGATAATGATTGATTTTGTATATTTTCAGGATACTCAAAACGTTCTAGGGATATCCTTGAATTTAAATGAGATTGATGAGTTGGAGATACACAAGAAAGCCTTCAAAAATATGCGCAATCTCCGTTTCCTAAAGTTCTATACAAATTCATGGGAGGGAGTTAAGGAAGTAAAATGGATTTTACCTGATGAATTTGATGAGTTTCCCACTAAACTCAAGTTACTGAGTTGGCCGGGATATCCATTGAAACAATTGCCTGCTACATTTTGTCCTGAAAAGCTGGTGGAACTTAGGTTGCCCAATAGCAAGATACTTGAGAAACTATGGAAAGGAAATAAGGTAAGTATAGTGAGACGTTCAACATAGTGCATGATGTCAATTTATTTGTGTGTATGTTTTAAGTACAATTTATATGTTTATGTTGGTTCAGTCCCTTGAATGCCTCAAGGATATGGATTTGTCAGAATCTCAAAACCTGAAAGAAATCCCGAATCTTTCGAAGGCGACCAATCTTGAGACATTGGATCTTCATGGTTGTATAAAATTGGTGGAACTTCCTTCCTCTATTCTCAGTCTCAATAAACTGAAGGATTTGAACATGGCTGGATGCACAAAGTTGAAGGCTTTTCCAACCGGTGACCTGAAATCTCTCACATGCCTCAATCTCGCCGGATGCTCAGCATTGAAGACTTTCCCTGTTATCTCAAATCAAATCTCAGAGCTCATTCTTGACAAGACTTCCTTTATAAAGTTTCCAATTGCGTTTAGATAATCTCGTTGAACTTAGCATGAAGAATATAATGAGTGAGAGGTTATGGGAAGGAGTTCAGGTATGATTTAATTGGTGAAACTATTCAATTACTAATTTTATAAATATTAGATGTCATATATCTATCAAAGACTAAGACCTTTAATAGGTGACAAATTTGAACTGTCTAAACTGTTTTTTTTTTCTTTTGTTCAAATCTTTTCTTTCAGCCTCTTACAAAACTCAAGAAAATAGTGTTGGGATCTGAAAACCTGAAAGAAATCCCGGATCTTTCTATGGCAACAAGACTCGAGACACTTAATCTCAATGGTTGCTCGAGTTTGGTGGAGCTAACTCTTTCCTCGATTCAGAATCTCAATAACTTGAAGATCTTGGAAATGTTGGGATGCTCAAGTCTAGAGACTCTTCCAACAAACATCAACCTGAAATCTCTCTACCGCCTCAATCTCAATGGCTGCTCACGGTTGAAAAGTTTTCCAAATATCTCAAGCAAAATCTCGATTCTCTATCTAAACCAAACAGCAGTCGAAGAAGTCCCACCGTGGATCGACAATTTCTCTAGCCTTGAAGCCTTAGAAATGCGGGGATGTACAAAGCTAAAGTGCATCTCACCAAGAATTTTTCAACTTGAAAATCTTGACGAGGTTTTTTTCTCAGAATGTGAGCCTTTGGTGGATGTTATATGGCCTGAGAAAGAAGAAGACACCAATATTACCAGGACTGACTTTAAAGTGATCAGTTTCACCAACTGCTTCAACTTGAACCAAGAAAACATCATTCAACGATCAGCTTCCAAGTGTCTGATCTTACCAGGTGAAGTGCCTCCATATTTTACTCACCAATCGCCCGGTAGCTGCTTTATCATCCCTCTACATCAATCTCCTCTCTCTCAACAACCCTTTTTAGACTTCAAGGCATGCGTTGCTGTTTCTGACCTTGTCGTGGCTTCTAAAAGCTCAAATACTGTCGACCCTACGACTTGTTTTGTAGACATTGAGGTACGTTTTCGGTATATAGACAAGCAAGGGAACTACTCGGAGCCTACTACACAAGAAGAATTCTGCTTCCACCAGAAGTATAACCATCTGATTATATTTGATTGCCATATTCCTCTAAGCAAAGAGTCCGAGAAAATTGAGATAAAAATTTCATCTCCCTAATAAGGAGCTCAAATTAAACAGATGTGGTATGCGACTCGCGGATAACTATACTTCGATATTGGCGACTCAGAATGAAGCCAGTGACAAATTCGAAATCATTGCTGACAACGATGGAGGTCATAAGACTGCACTTCTTGAAGTAGAGTGTGGAGACATCAGTGATGATAAAGGTTATAAGACTACATGTAACCCTCCTATCACCACCCATGGGCCCCACGTCCTCTCTCGGCTTGTTGACTCATCCTCGTCTGATGGTTGGTTTACTATTTCCAAAGGCTTTAAAGACTTGTTTACCAACCCTTCAAATCACCACGTGACCTCTTCCCGTGTTTTTCCCTCACACACACGGTACAAACATTCTTTTTCCGATAGGTCATCATCCTGAAATTGTTGCACCTCAAGCATGTTTAAGTTTCGATTTCTTTCAGAATGTTTAACTGAAAATATAAATGAATTTTGTTGATATAGCTAGGCAAATCATTGCATTTGTTACACAAGATAGAGTCCGTTCATATATCTTCGTCTTAAAGTATAAGTTTTAGTTGAGTTTAGTAATGTTTTTTTTCTTCTTTAGGTAAAATTTAATAAGAAATGAAAACATGAAATATATATTTCCTATAATTTATGTTTTACTCTAAATTTTTTATTTTTATTTTTTAGAAATTTTAGAAATACACTTACAGAAATTTTGTATTATTCTACCATACATTTAAAATATACTTTCATTCTAAAAATCATTACATATCTAAAATTTTAAAGTATGATTAATTTAAAGGTTTTTATTAAAATTTTGAATCATATTATTATTACTAATATAATTTTGTAATAGTATTAGTTTTATTGTTTTAAAATTGAATTAATTTACGTAATTTATAATTCATTTTTTTAGTTTCTATGAATACCATAAGAGCAGCTCCATTAGTAATATTTAGTGGGTGTCTTATACTTAAAAAGAATAAAATTAAAGAAAATTAAAAGTTTTAATTGAAAATAAAGTAAGGTCCGTGTCTCGCAGAAGACATTATTGACATTATTGTTATATATATAGATATATTAGTTATATTTTTCTTCTCCGCCGTTAAAATCTGATTACATATATATATTAGTTGTTGACCCGCACGTATTTACCATTTTTTAAATATATTTTGTATTTTTTTTTTTGCAACGTTTGTTTTATTAATTTTTATTGCTATCATTTTTTGTTATTCTATTTTTCATATGAGGTTTTTAAGTTTATATTATTTTAGTATTTGAAATGTTTATTGTTATTTGTTTAACTGTAAATTTTGCTCAATAGTAGGTGGTACAACCTTATATTTCAATTCCTTTAACACTCACAAACTGTTATAAATTAGAGGATTTTTGAGAAATACCCCTTTTGGTGTAACCCTTTTTAAAAATACCCCTCTTTTCTATCCATTTTCAAAAATACCCATTTTTCAAATATGAAAAATTATAAACTTTTATATGGTTGATAAGGTACATCAAGATCATCATTACTACTGGGAAACTAAATCCAAATATTTTTAAGGTTTTAAAAGGTTCTAAACGGCATTTATAAGGTTTTTAAAAGGTTTACACAGTTTTTATAAGATTTTTAAATTACTTTTAAAAGGTTTTTAAAAGGTATTTATACGGTATTTATGAAATATGTATATAAATTTACACATATATAAAGAGGGGTATTTTGATTTATGAAATATGTATATAATTTGTGTCTATAAATATAAGCTTACACATATGTTTTTGATAAATTTCAAATTTTATAGTGACTTTTTGATAAAATAAGAAAGAGAGGTATTTTTAAAAAGTGGTATTGGAAAAGTGGTATTTTTGAAATTCCCCCAATATATAAACAATCTCCTACAATAATATCTTAATTTAATCTTCAACCCATGCAAGAAGCCAGAAACATTAAAGAAAAAACAAAGAAAATATTTAGTATATGAGATATGGTGGAGGATGATGCGAGAATGGTTTTTATAGGCTATAAAGTGATGTAAGTTACATTTCTAAAATAATTAAATTAGAGGAGTTATTATTATAATTTATTGTGTGTTAATTGAGATTGGATGGAGAAAACAAGTAGTCAATTCACAATTTATGTAATTTCAGTTATAATTTTGAGAAATTGATACCAATACCCTTTTTATGATACCCTCTTTTAAAAATACCCTATTTTTTGCCATTTTCATTTTTGCCCTCTCTTAAATTTTAATGGTCATTTTACCCTTAGTTGAAAGAATATTCTTTCCCAAAGGAAGAAATATTCCTTCGAAAAAATTTCGCCCCAAAATTTTCCCGCCAAAATTTTCCCGCCAAAAACATTTTCCGAGAAAAGTTTTTCCGCCAAAAAACATTTCCCACCAAAAAAATTTCCGAGAAAATTTTCTCGCAGAAAAAAATATTTTTACAAAATTTTCCCGCCAAATTTTTTAAAGGGTTTACAAGATTTTTTAAAGGGTCTTTTAAAGGGTTTACAAGGGTTTTTAAAGGGGTGTATAAGAGTTTTTAAATGGTTTTAAAAGATTTTTAATGGTTTTTAAAGGGATTTAGAAGCTTACAAAGGTTTTTAAATGGTCTTTAAATGATTTACAATGGTTTTTAAAAGTTTTTATAAGTTTATAACAGTTTTAAAAGGATTTACAAGGATTTTTAAAGGATTTTAAAAATTTACAAGGATTTTAAAGGTTTTAAAAATGGATTTACAAGAGTTTTTGTAAAAGGATTTACAAGTGTATTTAAAGGCATACAAAGATTTAAAAATAGTTTTAAAGGATTTACAAGGGGTTTTAAAGGGTTTTAGAAGTTTACAAAGGTTTTGAAAGGTTTACAAAAGTTTTTAAATATACTACAAGTTCTTTAAAATGGGTTTTAAGGATTTATAAGGGTTTTTAAAAGGTTTTAGAAGTTTATAAAAGTTTTTATTAAATGACTTATCACGGTTATAAGGGGTTTAAAGGGATTTAAAAGTGTTTATAAATGTTATAAAATGATTAACAATGATTTTAAAAGGTTTAGTCAAGTTTTGAAAGGTTTTGGTTGACTTTTGAAAGATTTACAAGGTTTTTAAGGGATTTTAAGGGATTTAAAATTATTTACAAGGTTTTTTAAGAAATGCGAAAAAATTTTGGCGGGAAAATTTTTGTCGGAAATTTTTTGGCGGGAGATTTTTCGGAAAGAATATTCTTTTTGTTGGAAGGAATATTCTTTTTGTTGGAAAAAATATTCCTTTCTTTATCATGTTTTATAATAAAGGAGGGTAATTTAGTCTTTTTGTACATTGAAGAGAGTATTTTTGAAAATGGACACCTAGAGAGGGTATCTGTAGAAAATGGTATCATAAAAAGGTTAGTTGTGCAAATCTCCCTATAATTTTAGTAGTAAAGTGTGGAGTTAAAGTATGAATTGATGTATATTATTAATTTTATTGCAATTTTGGTTAAATTTAAAATAAATATTGAATTTTAAAAAATAGCAAATGGCCCAATAAGGAGAGAGTGAAACCTTACTTTTATATATATGATTTTTTTGAAACCAATATTGAATATAAAAACAAAATAAGTGTTAAATTATGATTTGGAAGATAGATAAAATGACATAGAGTATTAAAATTTTAAAAGTAGAATGTTGTAATTTTAAACCAATGTAAAAAGGTTAAAAAGATATAAAAAGTTAAAAAGAAGAATGTTGTAAGTTAGTTACTTTTTACGTTAAATTTTATGTTCACTCGGATTTGAATTTAATTGGGTCGTATTTATAATATGATTACAAAACATTTCTTAAACATTATGCATTGTAGGACGTCAAAGAGACACTTTTTCGTCTTTGTGGATTTGATTCTTAAGTACTACTACGAATGCAACTGCACACTTGCCAAAATTTGATAACATTTACAACTTTTCCAAGACATGAGAAAACAAAAATATGTTGTTTAATTTATTCTAGGAAAATCCCCTAAACAAAGAGGAAAAGAAAAGAAATAAAATAAAACAGTGGAAGTAATAATGAGATACGAAATCTAAAAAGTATTAAGAGGAAATCAAGGACGGATACCTTGCAGAACAAGTTAATAAGCTCTTTAAAGTTCTAAAAAAAATCAAGTGAGTAATGAATTATCAAATGGGCTTCCTACATCTCTCCATAATCAATGTTATCATTACAATCTTCTTCATCAAATGCAATCTTTATTATGTTATTTATGAGTAACTGGTTCGTATTTTATCTCCTAATTATTTCTTCACTATAACATACTTTATTTTTTTTCGTCTTAAATTGTGTTTGTATAGAACACCTGTTGAGTTTTAGCTTCATTAGTCGTTGAAAAATCCCTACTATAGTAAAAGAGAAGTACAAGTGTATTCTCGGGTCGGTTTTAAAAAAAAATTAAACCCGATTTCATTTCCGGATCTTTCCATTATTTGTTTTCGTTTTCGTATTGGGCTTTATTTCGGGGTTTTAGGAAATAAATTATCCCGCAACATTCCTTATATTTAGCAACTAGATTCGGATCCGCGCTACAGCGCGGGGGAAAGTTACCGGGTTTTTAATATTTTGTACGTTGCGGGATAATTTATTTGTGTTTGCTTTACTTTATTTTGATTATTAATTAAATTCTATCATTTTTAGATTGTATTTTTTGTGTTGGTTTCGAATATGTTCAAAATTATTTAAATTGTATGATTTTAGTTGGATTGTTAATTTTAGAACAATATGTGACATATATACATGTATAAATATTATACTATGAATCATTTTTAAAGTTTAGGGATTGACCCGCGGTACACCGCATAATCATATATACATGATTTTAACTTGGACTTTTCATGCAGTTTTGTAAAATTGCAAATCTCTAGAATAAACAAATAAAGAGCCAATGATTTCTTATTTCTTATCGTGTTAAAATGTAAAATCTGTGTTTATGTTACAATTTTCTGGTAGCAGAAACTTATTTATATAGATAATATTTTCTTAGAGTTAGGTTAGCGTTGAAAAAAAGATTAGCTTTATAATCAAGCCAGAAATTCGAAACTATTGCCAAATAAATATATTAAAGATGGTTGAAAATGAATTATCCCGTAATTGGTGTGAAGATCATAGTTAATATAGGAGAAAACTATACATCTAAATATTAATATAAGATATTTAAGGAACATTTTGTTTTGAAATATTATGGATAATTTGATAAATATTTTATATTTAATTTATATTTCTGATTTTTAGATTAATTTGTTAAACCAATATACAAAATCATACATTAATGTATTTTTCCTTAAACAAATTAAGATTAATGTACTTTCCAAAACCGATATTGATGGTTTAATTTGGTAGATTTCGAAATAATATATATGGAAACTGGTATTTAATATCTTTAAATTTTTAGTAAGATCCAATTGAAAAATTTCGGGTTAATTTTTTTAAAAAACCCGACCCAAGAAACTTTTGTACTTCTCTTTTACTATAGTAGGGATAGAATCAAATGACAATATTTCCCCCGTATCTCCAAGATTAAGCTACAGCCACAAAATTATAACATAATCGGGTCAGAAGCCCAAAGTAAATGATATTATTTAACATAACAGTTACTATTATAATTAAAAAAAACAAGCCCGCTATTTTATTGTACTCGGTTCTGTTTGTGGAAATCAGAAAACAACAAAAAAAATATTTGGTTTTAACACAAACGAACATACATAATTACAGTTCCCAAACAAAATTTAATAACCGATTCATGTCTAATATTTCCAAACTTAAAAAAATCAAACAGTGTTGCAAATATTACACAAAACTTTATAACGTTCAAAAACAGTTACAAACCAAAATACCCTCAATATATTGATATATGATTACCAAAACGCAACCTAGAAACCAAATATCCCACTTTCCCATTTTTAATAAACCGAAAATGGTCCACTATACTAAAACCACACAATTTTTACTTATTGAAAATATATTCTTGATTGTTTGTTTAACACCGGTCTACTTAAGCTACCGTATTTTATAAAATTTAGTGTTAACACTAAAATGTCGAATATGCGTCTTCATTCAGTAGGGAAAATCGAATACAATTAAAATCCTACAATTCGAAACAAGAACAAATTTATCGTGCAATATTTCCAAAAAATTAAAAATTAAAAACAGAATCAACACTTTTCCTCCGCGCTGTAGCGCGGGTCAGGACCTAGTTAATTGTGTATAGTACATGTCGATGTATGGGTTTAAACGGAAGTGCGGTAGAGAATCATAGAGAAACATGTGTTATTAGGTTCCCACCATATATAGATATAGATGTTAATATCGTGGGTCTTTTTTATATGTTGGTCCGAAAGTTGAAAAATGATTTGTGGGTTTCGGACGGATTGTTGTATTTTTTTGTTTATATATATAGATTAGGGAGTTATCTCTTATTCTAGAGTGTCAATCTAAGCATCCACATAACCAAACACTATTTGATTCATTAAAAGAAATTTAAAACATTCATCTAGTATATACCTACCATCCACATTAGTAATTATGATGTCTTAAGTATTAAATATTAATAGAAGTAATATAATTTTAATTTAAGCTCTCCCACTAAAATGTATTTATTTGTTTCTCTTCCATTGGTGATCTTTTACATAAGAGTGTCTTATCCGGTGGGAAGGTTGTTAAAGGGTGAGGATCTGGGTTCGAAGAACGCCATGCGCACCAATAACCTACCTGGTTGGCCAGGAGGCTGCGAGCAGTGGGCTGCGTAGTTTGGGCCCACAGGAGAGAGGTTAGGGTCGATGCGCTGCAGCGCTTGTAGCTACCATGTGGCGGGGTGTGCCATGTGGTAGGGGTTCCCACGGGATGGGTTGTTTCAATTTCTTCCAAAAATTCCCGCTAAAAAAAATTTCCCGCCAAAAATTTTCAACCAAAATTTTTCCGCAATTCCTTAAAAAACCTTAAATATTTTTAAATCCCTTAAAATCCTTTAAAACCCCTTGTAAATCATTAAAAGTCATCCAAAACCTTTCAAAACTTGAGTAAACCTTTTAAAACCATTGTTAATCATTTTTATAACATTTATAAACATTTGTAAATCCCTTTAAACCCCTTATAACCGTGATAAATTATTTAATAAAAACTTTTGTAAACTTCTAAAACCCTTTAAAAACCCATGTAAATCCTTAAAAACCATTCTATAGAACTTGTAATACCTTGAAAAACTTTTGTAAACCCTTTAAAAAATTTTGTAAACTTCTAAAACTCTTTTAAATCCCTTGTAATTCCTTTAAAACTATTTTTAAATCCTTTTATGTCTTTAAAAACATTTGCAAATCCTTTTAAAAGCACTTGTAAATCCTTTTACAAAACCTTTAAAAATCCTTGTAAATTTTTAAAATCTTTTAAAAATCCATTTAAAACTGTAACAAACTTATAAAAACCATTGTAAATCATTTAAAAACCATTCAAAAACCTTTGTAAGCTTCTAAAACCTTTTAAAAACCATTACAAATCTCATAAAAACCATTTAAAAACGCTTGTAAATCCCTTTAAAACCCCTTGTAAACCCCTTTAAACCTTTTAAAGACCCTTTAAAAATTCTTGTAAACCCATTCAAATATTTGGCGGGAAAATTTTGTAAATGTTTTTTTTTTGTGGGAAATGTTTTGCGGAAATTTTTTTGGCGGGAAATTTTTTGGGGGGGGGAATTTTTGGAAGGAATATTCCTTCCTTTGGGAAAGAATATTCTTTCAATTAGGAGTAAAATGACCATTAAAATTTAAGAGAGGACAAAAATGAAATGGCAAAAAAAAGGGCATTTCTAAAAGAGGGTATCAGAAAAAGGTTATTGGTATCAATTTCGCTAATTATTTTATCGTAGCAGATTCAAAAATATTGTTCTTACCGTCTCAAAATAAGAAAATCAAGCTAAATATACATATTTATGTTATTTTTAAAAGTATGTATTTTAGCACAAGATTATTTTTGTTATGTAATTATCAAATCAATTGTTCTTAACTCTCTCTTACCTCCAAAAAAAGTAATATATTTTCTTACAACCACAATCATTATATTTAGTTTGGGATTCAACATATAATAATATATAAACATCATTACTATCTTTATTAACATCAAATTTTATACTTGATCTTCTATATATAAAAATATATATTCAATTTTCTATATGTTCCGTACTACAAGGAAGAACAATTATAATTAAAATTATAAATATAACTTAAATTAAGAGGAATATAAAAAGAGATTAAAAACAAAAAAGTATTCTATGGGAATTGTTGTATAACTTTTAATTTCATTTCATATGATATTATAGAAATATATATAATTTGTTACTTTCAAAATAATTTAGATTTTAATTACAAAATATTTTAGGTTAGATGTTAGTTTATATGGAAAAACTTAAATTTTTTTTTTGAACATTATAGTAAATTTTCATTTTTATCCTTAATAATATATTGTTTGACCAAAAATGCTCAAAAATTTTAAAGAAATTACTATCAAAATTGAACAACAATCCCGGAATGTTACTATCAATATTGTCTTTGTTTTTTTTTTTAAATGTTCTTGCATGGGATGAAAACTCAATTAAGATATCATTGTAAGAGTTGGATTAAAAATTTGGTTTAAAATTTTGTTTTCAATTATATTTCTTTTTTGTTTTACGTACTTCTTCATTTTTCTTTGTTTTCTTTATTTTTAAATGTATAATACATATGTATAATAATATTTCATGGATATAAGAAAATTATTTTATCGTTGGGATTCAAAAATATTGATTCCCGACTATCGCACAATAAGAAAATAAAGTTAAAGAAACCATCTTCACTCTTTTACTTTGGATGTTTGTTTCTTTCTCACATATTTATGTATATTCATTTTATTTTCCAAAGTATGTAATTATTGTAACAAACAAATTTTTTGTTATATAATTATCTAACCAATGTGTAAGACAATATTTTAAAAATAATGATCATTATATTTAGTTTTTGATTCTAATTTTAATAATATAAATAACATTATAATGTTTTAATTTGAATTTTATACTTGATTTTCTATATAAACAACAATTTGATATTCAGTTTTCTATCTATTATACTACAAGGGAATATAAAAAGACATTAAAAATAAAATTATTCTTCGGGAAAGTTACAACATAGTTTAGAATTAATTACTAAATAATTTAGGTTATGTGTAAGTTTATATGAAAAACTTAAAAAAAAAATTTGAATATTATTATCATTAGCAATATTATTGTTTTACCTGAAAATGCTCAAAAGTACGGGAGAAAATTAATATAAAAACTGAACAATAAATAAATGAATAAATGCAAGAGATATGGATGTATTCTTCTATTGTATGATTTAAATAAATAAAGTGTAAAAATATCATTGATATCTATATATATAAAGTTAGCTTTTTCTCTCTTCTCATGATGCCACCTAAGCATTCACCTAAGCCACATTTTTGTTTAAACATTAAAATAAATTTAAAACATTCATTTAGTGCATATTTATGTTACTTATTTAACTAATAGAAAGTTTATATAAATAAAAAAAATTATGTAAAAAAATGAAATGTTAAAATAAGAAAAACAATACTTTAATTATTTTATTAGTGGTAGTAATATAATTCAACTTTCATTTTAAATTGATCATAATTTAATATTTTAAATATGTTGCTGAGTTTTAGAATGGAAGTAAAATTTAAATTTATGGTAGACTAAAACAACATTTATGTAATTGTATATATAAAATTATAAAGAAGAAAAATAAAATGAAAGTGAAATATTAGTTTATAACATGATCAAAAAGAAAAAAAATGATATTTCATAAATTGAATCAAGTGCTTTTAATCCAAATTTGAGTATTGAAAGATAATAATTAAAGAGAAAATAATTATAATATTTTTTGAAAATCAATTAAAAAAAATATTACAATATGAATAAAAATCAACGAAACAAAATTATAAACCTGCCGCGCGGAGCGCGGGTCAATTGCTAGTTATACTATATAATTAACTTAATATACAACAACCTGCACATGCGCGGGACATTACCTAGTAAGTAATATAATAATAATATTTATAGTAAAATTAAATAAAACAGTTATATATCTACAAAGTATTGAAAATGATTAATTTTTGTTTACTTTATATGAAATAATTGAGTTTCAATAATTAGGGTGAAAAAATATCATAAATCTTAATGGCCACTAAAACTTAACACATGGAAAAGAAGACTCTATTCAATCAAAATTTAAAGTGTTATAATTTATAAACACCAAATTTGCCCCATCCTTAACAACATATTTACAACAACCATTGGTTGCAACTGTTGAATATTTTTTACATCATGCCCATTGGAAGTAGTCTTATTTACTCAGCCTATTTATTTTATTTTCAGTTAAATGGTTCGACAGGCCAGTCAAATTGTATTTATTCTAATTAAAAGGCTTGCTAATAGTTTTATGATTTTTGGGCCTAAATACAAAACAAGAACATTTATTCTATATAGATAGATAGATATTCATCTGAAACCACCTCAACCGAGAACACAACCGATTTTAAGCACAAGAAAAATGAAAAAGCTACAAGACACAATGAAAACACTAGGGGAAACAAATCAGTGAACTCGCCAACCAAAAAAAAAGTAGTGGAATCAAAAGAATAACTTGGGCTACAAGAATTGAAAACTTTTGAAATATAAGGTTTTAACACCTACTATTGGGACAAAATTAAAATTTGAAAAAATCACAATAAATATTTCAAATAAAATCTAATATAATTTTTTTTAAAACAATCCATATGAAAAATAGAATAACAATAAATGAAAACAATAAAAAAATTAATAAAAAAACAGAAAACAATGAACTATTAAAATATAAAAAAAAGAACATTATAAACTTCTCGCCCATAGTGCGGCTCAACAATTAGTATATATATATATGAGCAAGTAAAGTTTGATACGGACCTTATGATAAGTTTAACTGTTTAAGTAATTTAATAGTAGACTGGTCTTGGTCAATAATTAATAATATGGCCTTTGAGAAACTTATTTAATAATCAATAAAGGGCCAATGAATGTTTCAATGCTTACATGCATCTAGGCATCTAGCTAGTATTCTAGTGTGTGTGTGTGTCTGTGAGTAATGCCACTACTGTTTAATAATTTATGATACATGATGTATTCACAATTAAAAAATATATTGGTTTAGAATCTTTAGACCATATGGTAAATATATTTAAACTAATCAACCTAATTAAACATAATATTTAAATTGATTTACTAGTTTCACATTTCAAATTTAAAGATATGTTAAGTAGTTACACACTAAAAGTTACACCCTATTATCACAGATCACTATCGTACAAAAAAAAAATTAATATTTATGACATCTTCTTTAACCTAAGCTAAAAAATTAATATTTATGGTATTGGTTTGTGACTTATAAAGAATATAGATGATTTTAATAAAATCATAGATTGTATGTAAATGAAGTCATCTAAAAGATGATAACCTGTCAATTTCTCATATACTATTTGAAGATGATAGTCTCTTCTTTTGTAAGGTTAACAGGGAGCAATGTGCGGTTATATTGGACATTCTAAAAAGGTATGAGTCGGTTTCAGGTCAACAGATAAATTTCGTAAAGTCGTCGATACAATTTGGACATAAGGTGGAGGAGGCTACCAAAATTGGCGGTTCAGGAGGTTCTTGGAATTACAACCATGGGGGGAATGGGGTCTTATCTAGGGTTACCAGACAGTATTGGAGGTTCGAAAACCAAAGTATTTTCATTTATACATGACCGGCTAGATAACCATATCAACGGATGGTCGGCGAAATTGCTTTCTAAGGGTGGGAAAGTGGTGATGATTAAGGCTGTGGCATCAGCATTACCTACGTATGTGATGTCATGCTTCCGATTACCAAAAACGATTACAACTAAGCTAACCAGTGTAGTAGCAAAATTCTGGTGGAGTACAAACGGTCATCCAGGGGGAATGCATTGGTGGGCTTGGACGAAATTATGTGATAATAAACAGTTGGTTGGTCTAGGATTCCGGGATGTTCAAGATTTTAATTCAGACCTTTTGGCTAAGCAGTTGTGGAGACTTATGGAGTTTCCTGATTCACCTTTTGCAAAGGTGTTCAAGAGTCGATATTATCGGAATTCGAATCCAATGGAGCAGATTCGATTACTTCCCCTCGTATGGTTGGAAAAGCATTATTTCAACTAGATCTTTGATGAATAAAGAACTTATTAAAAGAGTTGGGTCAGGAGAGTCCATTTCTATATGGACTAATCCTTATTTCAGCTCAATTCCCGAGACGAGCTTCTAGTAATGGGTCGGTTATGGACCCATCTCTACAAATAAAAAAATTGATTGATCGTCAAAGGAACTCGTGGCATATGGATTTACTTACAGAACATTTTGATTCGTCTGAGATCTCCTTAATTAATGCTATCCCTGTTGGTAGTAATCCAGTGGCGGATTCCTTAGGGTGGCATTTTACAAAGAATGGAATATATACAGTTAAGTCGGGGTACCATACAGCAAAAATGGTGGATCCTCAGCACTTTAAACTTGTAGTCTGTGAACCTGAGCTTCACCATTGTTTGCTAAGGTTTGGAAGTGTAACAACCGTGATTTATTTTTTTGGGGGTGTCGATCGACACCGGTTGTGGGTGTCGATCAACACCACAATCTTTGGTCGGACCGGGTAAAAATATTAATTGCGAATTTGATTGGTTTGGGTTTTTCAACCCTAGGGGTCATGTTTAAAAGAAGAAAGGTCGACCTAAGTGTTGTTTTAGCCGTTTTGATGTTGTTATCAAAGTTTCAAGAGAGTGAAAGTTCCTGAGGTTTTCTGGAGGAGTTTAGTGGCTGTTCTTGGGTTTCTAGGCTAAAGGAAGCGAGATCTTGTAGTTGTGGTGTTAGGAGTGTCTTGTGTTGCTGTTTTTGGTGTGTTTTCGTCTCTTGTCTTCTATTGCAAAAGGTGAGTGCGTGACTATGGCTGATCTAAGCATGTTTAACCCTTCTTATGTGTGTTTGATTGATTTGGATGGCTGGATTTGTCTTGTGTGGCCATGTTTGTGTGTTTTGGTTGCTGTTATTGTATGTTTGATTGTTAGGGCTCATGGCTGGAGCTTTGGAGGTGATGGATTCGTTCTCTAGGGAGTTGAGAGGCGATTTCATGGTTTCTGCGGGGTCGGTGTCGCTCGACACCAAATTTCTGGACAGTTTTTCTGGACAGCGAGTAATTGGTGTCTTTTTATGCCTAGTTTGTTTGTTTTGCTTAATTTGATGCATGTTATATTGGTTTAATATGCTTGTGTGTATAGCCCAGTAGATGGGGGGGGATCGCTTCACTGAGTATTTGTGATAATACTCATGCATCTCATTGTGTTTGTGGTGCAGGTATAGTGTGATCCGTGGAATCATGGCGAGGAGAGGAGGATGATCTAGAGTCTCGGTGGTTATGTTTATGAATATGTTTAGTTGTTGTTGGAATATGGTTTAGAGGCATGCTAGGTTGCTGGTGTAAATTGTGGTTATTGAATAATTGATTAATTAATATTATGATTAAATGGTGTTGGTTTAATATGTTTTCAGTGTGCATGATGGTTTATTGTTGAGTTAATTCAGTTAGATAAATTAGTGGGTATGGGACTATTAATTAATGAATTAAAAAAAACCGCGTCGGGTCTTTTCAGGAAGGTACGTTGTCCACCTAAAATTAAATATTTTATGTGGCAGTTGTTATCTGGGTGTATATCGGTGTCAGCTAATCTACGGAGGCGGGGAATCAATATTGACTCCAGCTGCGCGAGGTGTTGTAACCAGATGGAGATGGTGAACCACGCTATCTTTGATTGTCTTTGAGCTCTAGCTAGTATACCTATGGGTCCAAAATTTTTTCCGTCAGATTCTGTATATGCAAATATGGCTTATCTTTTTGGGTTTAACAACCCTGTAGATGGGGATGCTAGTTTTCCTTGGATATTGTGTTACATATGGAAAGTCAGAAATACAAAAGTTTTCGAGAATTTAGACGAATGTCCGATGGATGTTATTAGGTTAGCGAAGGATGAGGCTACGGCCTGGAACCATGCGCGAATTGAGGAGCCAGAACGGGATACTATTAATAATAGCAGGAACGTGAGGACTACTGGATCAGGAGGTGAATTATATCCCTTGGTGGAAGGGTATCAGTGCTATTTAGATGGATCATGGAAGGCTACAGACCAGTACGCGAGATTAGGATGGTATTGTAAGCAACCACGGAGTGCACCACCACCTATGGGGGACCAAACTACCAGACGGAGTCTTTCTCTCCTCCATGCAGAAGTAGAAGCACTTGTCTGGGCGATGCGATGTATGATTGAACATAATTTTCGCGAGGTCAAGTTCTACACTGACTGTTCTGACTTGGTGAAGATGGTGTATTCTCCTACGGAATGGCTGGCTTTCTCTACTTACTTGGAGGATATAAAAGTTGACAGGGAAGAATTCTCATATTTTTCTTTGTCTCTTATTTCAAGAAATGCAAATGTAAAAGCGGACTATTTGACACGCAAAACATGCGTTAGTTTGCAAGTTGTTAAATTTGTAAACAATGTTCCGTCAGATTGGCTCATTTGAGTTTATCTCTGTATGAAGTTGACAAAAAAAGTATTTTTAGACAAAATATTTGTAAATGAGGGTTTCTTTTCCTACCAACAAAGTTGATTTATTACATGTCCAAGAAAAACAGAAGAGGTATTTTTTAGTTTTATCCCTGCAAAACTAAAACTGCATTTACTTATTACTCTGCAAAGTCGGTTAGCGACTGATAAATCGTGAATTTGAGTCTGCCAACAATGTTAAAATAAGGTATTTCATTTATCCTTAAATAAAAGGTCAATGAATTTAAATCAATCATTGTTTAGAGTATAGAGTAGAGTAAAAAATACCATTAGAGATGATTTTACTCTTAAATATAAAGTTATGAATAAGATATAGAGTACAAGTGGAGATGCTCTAAAGTAGTGCTCTAGTGGGCTATTATTTGTAAGGTAAATTACTAAATTAATCCAATTTTTCTGGTTGACCCGGTTCAGTCCTTTTTTATTTCGTTATATTTTGTCATAAATATACACATAAATTACACACACACACACACACATATATATATATATATATAATTTTACATATGTTTCATATATACCGTATAAATACTTTATAAAAACCTTATAAACCTTTATAAAACCTTTAAGAAACCTTGTAAAAATGATTTTAAACCTTTTAAAAAATATAACTAATTATTTGAATATTGATAAAAACTCCTTATTATATTGATGAATTTTTTATAAGGTTGTCCATCCACTATGAGAGGGTATCATTTGACTATAAATGCCGATCAATATTTCTCAATCAGTTATCAATCCAAAGATCATAGAAGAGGCAATGGCGACAGATAAGCCACTGAGATTAGTTGCAGATGCTTTCAAGGAACTGGCAGCCATCGTTAGTTCACCAAACCCGAAGGTGTCGATTAAACAGTACTCTGATGCGTGTTCTCTCTTCACAAACCTATTTGGTATTCTTGAAACAGCCTTCAGGTTTGCCAAGATAGACTACCTAGCTAAGGTATGCTTAGTGAATTTATTTATGAAAACTTTCGAGATGCGATATCTAAAAATTCTCTTATTCTCTAAGAACTCGCGCGTATGTATTGTAAGATGTTGAAATCTAAAACGAAGTCGAATATTGAATTGAATTGGACTGCCTAATGAAAATATTGAAATTTTGGTGTGTGTGTGTATTCAAGGTTAATGATCTTGCCAAGGCATCAAGCTCAATATCGACATTACAGCTAATGGTTGACATAGATATTAACTCGGGCTGTGAAATGAAAAAAGATAGTCACACAAGATGCCTTTTGTGGACAAAGCGTGTTCTTGAAATGGTCAGGGTTCTGTTCGAAGAGATAATCGCAACTAAGTAAGTGTTCTTCTTGACTCTTTATATTATATATATATATAGCTATTTTAGTGTGTTAATTGCTTCTATTTTACTGTGTTAATTGCTTCTTTCTTATTCTTTGGTTAAAATGCTTTTTGAATATGATTCACAGTGCTGATAGCTCCCTGAAGGATGCGGCTTTCAAGGCTTACAATCAAGTGTTTGCTAACTACCATGGACAGGTTCTTCAAGCCTCTGCAGCTACAGCAATGGACTCTCTCGCCTCAAGGAGCACTCTACTTCTCATGATCAATGAAACTGGTTAGTCTATTTTTAAAAATGGTTTTGAAATAGAAATTCATGAACCTTAACATGATATATTTTGTTGACAAATTTTAGATTCCAAAGAGACGGCATTAGTATTTTCTTACATATCGTTAACGTTGACCTTTTTGATGTGTGATGACACATGACAATACTGAAATTTTATTTGGTGAATTAGTCAAATTCTGGAATTAAAAACAAAAAAAATCTCAACAAATAAATTTCTAACTTACAGTTTAGTTTTAATTTATGTAAAAAATGATTCAGTCAAATCTTAAAAAAAATAATTGATTTAAATATCAGATTTTTTTTTTTAGAATTACCACTTTTGGTGTACCCTTTTCAAAAATACCCCTCTTATCTACCCATTTTCAAAAATATCCCTATTTAAATATTAAAATTCTAAAGTTTTATATGGTTTATATGGTACTTCTACAGAATAACTACTACTGTGAGAGTTTTTTATAAGGTTTTTAAAAAGTAATTTTTACTCTATTTCTGAAAGATATATAACATTTTATACACATACAAAGGTAATTTGTGTGTATATTTATAAGTTTACGCATATTTGCATAAATTTCAACATTTTAATGGTTTTTTGATAAAGTTTGAAAAGGGAGTGTTTTTAAAAAGTTATATTTGAAAAGGGGTATTTTTGAAATTCTCTCAAGATATTTAAGAAATCTACGTTACATGGAAACTCTTTTCGAAGTGCGTTTCCCGTTTCAGAAACAGAAACTCTTGGAAACTCGGAAACTACCTATGGAAACATGATTCTTAAAAATTTACATTTGGAAACTCGATGGAAACTCTCGTTTCCGTTTTTAGATTAAAAAATATAATATATAAGATATATATATTGTGATTAAAAAAGAAAGATTGTATCTATCTCTAATAAAAAGATGTATAATTTCTATAAATATAAATTATGGTCCTAATCATATGTGGGATGTTGGAGGTGATCAACTTGATTCACTAAATGAGTTTAATCTTAGGAGACTTGAGTCTGAAAATCTTTCTCTAGACTAACCTGATTTAGAGGCTGTTTTATTTGATAAAAATGATAGCGGCGATACTGGTCCAAACATTTGAATTTGAGCGTTTTAGTATTATCTTTTAGAGTTTTGTTTAACTATTTAGTATTTATGTTTTCAAAAATTCTTTCTTTTTTTAATATGGATTTTATATTTGGAATTTTAGTATATATATATATATATAATTATATATACATACGTTTCCAAAACGTTTCCATTCCTTAATTTTTAAAAATTGTCGTTTCCCGTTTCCGAAACGTTTCGTTTCCGCGTATGCGTTTCCGTTTCCATGCAAATATATTGGTCGAAATAAGTTGGAAATCATTTTTATTATTATTTTTACTAATAAATAAAATCAGTTTTGGTTTTCGAAGTTAAAAAATATATATTTCCAACTTCTTACAGTTGTTTTTGCATATTGTCTTTTAATTTCTAACGAAAAAGAAAGAAATATAATCAGTTTTGATCTCCAATATGTTTCTGACGATTCAATGTTGTTTTATTTCTTTATGGATTCCTTTACAGAGGAGACAGCTAAGATATATATGCAAAGCTATGTTACTGCATCAAAACCAGTAACTAAGTACGTCGATGACCTCTTCCTCTCAAAGAACCTTGGTATTGATTGGTGAAGACCCTGAAAACTTACATGTCCTTGGCCAGTTCCCCATTATTTTCACTCTTTAATAGACTATGAATCTATCAACCCATGTAATATCAATATCGCGTCCAAAAACTATTGTTATTTCATGAACCGATTTGGTTAAGTTCAAATAAATCATCGTTATAAAGCGCATATAGATGCTATGTCAAAGCTCTGCATACTCTCACCTATAAATTGTTGTTATATTACTAATCGATGATAGCTTCTGTTGGTGCCGTATTTAGCACCTACGTCATACCGTATCAAACCGGATTGAGTTTAATTGATTAAACCGGAGAATAAGCCCTTCAAGACAAACCGACTTATTAGATGATAGTTTTCCTAGAATGAAAAGGGTCTTAATCTTTTATATAAATAGGGGGCTTTGTCCCCTATGAACATCCATCGAATCATTAATACAAGAGCCCTAGTTCTCTAATCATCTAAACCCTAGTTTGTTCTTCAAGCAACCTAATCTTCATCTCAATCATGTGTTTGATCGAACTTCAAAAAGAGATAATCTAGTGAATTTGTTCCCATCTTCTTAACAAATTCATTGTGCGAATTCTAGATTCTACAGCTTCCTATTGATTGCGTGGATTGCAATATTTATCTTGCAATCAACTTTTGACTTAAAATATGTGCAGTAAACAGCTTGTCCCATTTTTCTTTGTATGTCAGCTAAAGTGCTCTCAACTCCTGAAAAAAAACACAATAATTTGAAAAGTTATGAAATTTAAATTTCAACTTAATTCCATACTATATTTATGTGTATTTTCATATTTTGTATGTAGTGGACTGTATAAATGAAATTACCTTCATATTTTGGCACACACAACGCAAAATCAGTCACTCATAGTGTGTAATGCTTCTTCAACATGTCTCCAAATGGAAAGAGAGTTAACTTCTATTTCACCTCCTCTTTATATGTGCTCCTAGTTGAAGTTGGGTCCGGTTACACTCAACTAGCGTAGGGTTCTCAGGTTAGGAAAATGGAACAAGTTGGAAGTCATTGTCATCATTGTCACTGTTCTTTTTTATTTCAATCACCTTCTGCCACAATTATTCCTTTTTCCCAAAAATCATAAGTCCTAGACGGATTGAGTCACCTCTTTCCTTAATTGTTATTCATTTTTCCGTTGCTAGGAACATAGCGCATAACGATGATTTCCTTATCAACGACTCAAGGTATATGCAGAGCCGTGGCTATGAAGGCATTTGCCTTAAGCCCCCAAAATATAAAGATTTTTTAAGGTCCCCAAATCTTAAAAGATATGGTGTATTAGAATTGTTTTGATTGAATATTTTAGTAAATGACTATAGATTCAAAAAGCATTAGGAAAATAACCATGAGTATTTAGGTAACTAACCTGTTCGAGAGAAGTGAAAAATCAAAACTGTCATCAAGCAAAAAACAAAGATATAATAGCGTATTGTAATATTTAAAAAGAACATGTTATACAATAAAAACATCATGGTATATTTAAGTGACAATTTTAAAAATACCCCTTTTGGATATTCCCTTTATAAAAATACCCCTGTAAGGGGAGCATTTTTAAAACTACCCCTATTTTAGTGCTAAAAGACGATTATGCCCTTGTTTAAGTTAACCTAAAAATCTTTTAATTCACTCTTCTCTCTCTCCGGCAATAAAGAATTTGTCTCTCTCGACGGCTCCGGTGAGAATCGTCTGTTTCTCGACTCCAAGCTCAGACTCCTCATCGGCGTCGCTGGTTGAGGACTCCTCGTCGTCGCCGTTTGGGATTTGTTTCAGACCTGCAAATCAGAGAATTGAGGTTTTATTACTCTGAAATGGCTACAATTATTCAGGGATGGCTTGTATCACGTTATTGAATTTGAGCTTAGCTTTTGAATTTCTAGTTTTTGGTACTTTAGTTGCTGTTAGGAATGGCAAGAATTTCGGTTCAATTTAATCATTCGTGTCTTTCATCTTTCAAATGAATTGACTAAATTCCATTGTTTCGGTTGTTTAGGTGATTTTGTAAGTTCCTTGTTATCATCTAAAGCCGCAGTCTCATGCTCAAATCTAGTTGGATATAAAGCTCATCTGAATTGGAGAATAACACATGTTGGATTAGTGTATTACGTACGTGAGAGAAACTGGTAATTATGGAGGTTCTCTTGATGTTTTTCTTTGTATTTTTAATGGGTGATGGAGCCACATGATGGGGATTTGAATATTGGTGTTGTTTCTTTTTCTTAGTGGGTTGTCCTAAAAGAAACGTGATAGAATACCAATTTGTTGTTGTTGATTTAGGTTGCAGATAAGTGTAGAGAACAATTGCATAATAATGTGAAGGAGGAGGCTGGAGTTGTGGCTTCCGAAGAGTGGAAAGAGAAGATGGTGAAGAGTTTTCAGAAAATGGATAAAGAAGTTAGCCAACGAGAGTGTAACTTAGTTGTTAGTGATGAGAATCAAAGCAAATTACAAATCCACGTCTTAAAAAACTTAGGGGATGTTATTGGATTCTAACTTATAAAGAATTTAGATGACTCTGCTAAAATCATAGATTGGATGATTTTAAAGGATTGTTTGAGATTTTTATATAATCTTGTTGATTAGTTTTTTAAAAGTCTTGTAAAGTCTCTCAAACAATCTCTGTATTTATAAGATACTTTTCATGACTTTATTTTGTAAAGAAGAGTGTTTAAAATCATAAACCAATAACATAAAATTTTAATTCATTAACAATCAGAGATTCTTTTGTTTTAATTGAATAACACAGAACTTTTAATGACTTTGTAAAACTCTGTATCCAATAACCTCATATTTATGGAGATTTTGAATGACTCTTTACAAATCAATAACTAATAACACCAAACTTTAAAAGATTTTTGTAAAATCTTGATTGAATAACAACAGATTCTACCTAACATCTAAAGTTATTAAAACTCCATATAACTCACAAACCAATAATTTTGATGATATATCCTAAGAATTATACACATTTACACAAAAACTTATAGACCATCGGATTTGTTCGGGGTTTTTTGGGATTTTGGATAATACCCGATCGGGTTTGGGTATCAAAAACTAATAAGACCTAGACCCATTCGGGTATTTTCTATTCTCGGGTATAGGTTCAGTTCGGCTTTTTTTTATCGGATTTGGGTATTTTGCCCAGACATTTTTCATACCATGAAGTGTGACCACACAATCCTTCAGCTGTTATTAGATCATGCAGGTTAACAGATTTGAGAATCTAAACAAAAATCATATGTTATTTAATCATTATCTTTAAAATAATTATAACAATCTTATTGTTTCTATGATTTATAAATACTATTTACAATCTTATATTATTCGCTTAGTGATTTGTTTTTAGATTTTAAAATTCATAGTATCTTTTGAATGGATTTAAAAGTTTTTTTTTTTGTCAACTTGATTTGAAAGTTTTAACTTTTGTTTTTTTGTCTTTCGATCAAAAGCCTTTGTATTTTGTCTTTTGATCAAATGAAGAAACTTTTTTTCCTTTGTCTTCTAACTATATAAGAATGAATTTTGATCCAAAGGCTTTTGTATTTGGCTAAACCAATTTATTTAAGAGTGTATTTCATAAAAGGTAACTTATGAGAATCGATATATAAAAAATGTAACAATATAAGCAGAGGCCGAGTCTCCACTTATTTTGTCCAAAAAATGACAAAAGTAACCAAATAAAGTAAGTTTACCAACCGGAGGAGTATGTAAATCAGTTTCAACTTTTAAGTTACACATGGACTGAGATTTACGCTTATTCTGTTACGTATGTACTGTAGTTTTTAATGGTTTATGAAAGTGTACTAAGTACGAGTCCGAGTTTTTGAATAGATTTTTGAAAGGTGTTTGAAGGTTTATGATGTTCAGAAACAAATGGATGAATTCACTATTGTGATCTACGGGAGATGGCGATGTTGTGAAGAAAGGAAATGGAAGATCGAGCTTTTGAGTTTTTTATTTTTTGTTTTTTTTGTTCGTTCTTCCAGATCTATATCGGCAGTGATGATGCTCTTTATGATCATGTGGATGAGGTTTCTTGGATACCAATGATATATTCTGTCCAAACAACGTTTCCACTCAATCTTAAGTCTCTCATGTTCATCTTGGATAAATGATTGTTATCCATATGTCCACATTTACAAAGACACACTCATTTATACTAAACTATATAAATAAGTGAACACATGTTTTGATAACAATCAGTTGAATGAAAATTTTAAATTGATTCATATTATGTCCGCGAAGCTAAAATCCACGAAACTAAAGTTAACAACCCAAAAAAATGTTTAGATGTCCACCAAATGCAGAGCATTATCAAGAGTCCATTTATGCATAAAGTCGTGTTATTTTGGAATGAAGATGTCCATTGAGCATAGTACATATCTATAGTCCATTAGAGTCCAATATGCATGATTTGTTAGGCTGAGTCCATAATCAGATATCTATTATTAAGCATGTCTAATTTAGTAGGAAGTGAACGAGTGGACATATCCACATGGACGTAGTACGAAGTAAACTAAAAACATGAAGTGAACAAAAACGGATAGGAGAAAAAATCTGAGAATAAATACGAAGTGAACATATACGAGAATCAATAATTTCAATGAAAAACAAATTATGATTCGAACTAGTGATACGTAAAACTCAAAGGCAAAGCCCATTCCCGTACAAAGCAAAGGTATGTCCATTAAGGGGGAAGTCTTTTGAATGGACTTGCATATGTGGATATGGGTTACATTATAAGCGGACAAAAGTTGTGTCCAAAAGTTCATGAACAACACGACCAGTCCAAATAAGAAAAACTGAATATAATGAAATTCAAATGAGCATTCTTCTCTTCTTCTCGACATCCGGAAACAAACAGGGGGAATAATAAAGAGTTTAATAAAAAAGGAAAATACAAATCGAATAAAAGAAGAGTAAAAGAAAGTACAAAACGCAAAAGAAGTACAAAGAGAGAGTGAGTGAGAGAGTTTGTTTAGTTGGAGTGGCAAATTAGTTATTTTGAGAAAAAGGCTAATAAGGCACTATATTTTCTCTATATCAATGAAGAAAAGAAGAAGTTACTTTCTCTGATATTAATTTTGAGAAAGAAATGTGATATATTCTCTTTATTTAAATATCGGCTTATCCTAACTTAGTTCGGGTTGGAACGCGTAGTAGTGGCTCAATAGCTTAGGCTCAATATTCTTTTTTTTTTACTATATTTTTATGGGCCGCTAAATATTAACCACATCAAATGCTCAAGGCCCAAATTTTGAAATATATAATACGCCATTCCATTCACATGTTGAAACCCTACTTTTCTTAAAATTCTCTGCCGCTAGTAAAAAAAGTTAGAGCTCTCAAAAGTGTAGAAAAGTTAGAATCTGAGTTTCAACGCCGCTCATCATATTTTGAAAACCCTTTGAACGCATGTGGTTTAATATAGGTATGTGTTTTTCTCTTCTTTATAGCATTGTAGTTTCAAACCTTTAAATTTTGTTATGAATTCATGGTAGTTCACATAACTTTCTGGTTCCTAGGATATTGGTGATTGGACGAGCCCGCTATCTTCACTCCGGGAATGAGAGAAAAAGCATGTTCTGTTTTTGGTGAGGTTTCCACTATTTCTCTTTTTCTATATAGATATAGATTTATTTTTTCCATTTTTATGTTTTACAAGCAATCAACTTTAGATCTTCATTTTTCATCAAACTATAATATTTATATTGAATATACTACATAATAGGGATCCACACAAATCTAATACTCTTGAATTTTTTGAGTACTTAATTCTAGATCTGTTATATTAGTGAAACAGCTCTCCGGTGACGGATACATTGATATTCACGGCTATTCATATCCGACCCGAATATGCCAAAAATGTTTTAAATTATTTTAAATGTTTATAAATTAAAAAACAAAATAATATAGCATGTCATATGATATTTTCAAAATATCATAGGACATTTAGTTTATTTTAGTTTTAAAATATACCAAATTTTAAAGCTATGTATCATAATAAAATTATATGTGAAAAGTGGATATGAGTTAGATTGGATTATTATAATTTACCCTTGGGAATAGTATCCAAACCGAAAATTTTAAACGAACCAAAACAAGATTTTTGGTTTATGGTTTGATTTCGGTTAAGAGAAGATAACTGATCGGAATAGATTATAATTTGCAATCGGTTACAGGTTCATTCGTTTTTGTTTGCCCTAACCGATCAGTTACCCAAATTAGCTCGAATTACTCGCATTACCCAAAATTACCCAACCTGAATAACCTAAAATTACCTATATTACCCAGAATTAACCGAAATTAAACCAAATTAATCGACCCAATCTAACCAAACTAACCAAAAAAATAAAATATTTGATTTATTTTGATAACCAAACAAATTACCAGAAACCTGATACCCAACCTGATCCAAACCGCAATGCAATTCGGTTATTTTTGGTAACACTTTTCGAATTCTAAACTATCTGAATATCCGACCAAAATTATCCAACCCGACCCGTATTCGCAAGCCTAATATAATCTTTATATATATATATACCCTTATCTGATGTTTTGGACACCCTAAACCTTTATCCCATGGCGTGTTTTTTTTTTGTGCATTCATCTTAATAGTAAAACCTCAAAAAATAAAATTTAAAAAACTTCAAAACCATGGAATTATGATCATGGAAAATGGATTATTAACATATGATTAATTTCATGGCACAATAACCCTATTTGGTATTGCTAGTTATATTTTTTCTCCTATATTTGTAAATATATTTAATCAGTCAAAATTAATTTCTCAATATATTAAGTTTTCTTATTTAATATTTTTAATCATTTTTAAATAAGCGGTTTTTTGAGTCATAGTTTCATTAAAATGGAAAATCAGTGTATTGTTTTGGATTTTTTTTCATTAAAATTATATGAAAAATGATCTTCACTTATGATCTACATATTTCTTGTTTTGTTGACAGATTTTGTTTTGTCAACAACAAATTCATATATTACAATATATTTAAATGAATTTATATATCATTAATACCTTATTATATCCCCATCAATTAGACAAGTATGGTCCTTATAAATAAAAAACGTTAAAACTATCACTCTGTCCACATTTCCTAGATCAAAAATACAAGTAATGTTTGGAAACTCGGGTTTATCGCTGCTATGGGAGAAAAAGTAGAAGAAAGTAGTCTCCAAGCTCAAGCAAATCCCCAATAGAAAACTCCATGGAGATCATCCTCCCATTTGATCTCTTAATTGCGATATTCTAAGGATTTCATTGAAGGACATTGCGAGGTATCGTTGTGTTTCGAAACTTTGTTTTTCCATACTACATCGTCGAAATTCACCCAAATGTTTCTAAAATCATGTCATCGGTTTGGTCCTGTATTTTATTCACCTTCCTATACAACGGTAAGGCGATCTTTTACTGCATACCTCAAAAACTAGATCCAGACCGCAACTAATCTTCTCCTATATCTCCCTTTTACCATATGCATTCCCTAAAAGGTTTGTGTTTGGGGGAAGATATGTGTCCCTTTTCAGTTGGTTTGATCTGTAACAAATTTAAGAAGTTGATGATCTGTATCCCTAGCATAGGAGAGTATATATCTTACCACTAGTGACAACCAAGAGGAATTAGATTACACCTTATATCGGGTATAATCTTGTCGACAAACTCTTCAAGGTATTATATATATCTGATGATGATTATGTGTGTCAAGTTTCAACAGTAGGAAGTCATCATCAGATATGGGTAATACCTTCAAGATTTTGTCAATAGGATCATACCCGAGATAGAGTGTCATTTGATTCCCCTTGGTTGTCACTACTGGTAAAGATATGTACTCTTCTGTACTTGGGTTACATATCATTGACTTATTAGATTTTTTACATATCAAACCAAGTAAAGAAGAATTCATATCTTCCCTACAACCCAAACCTTTAGGGAAATGCATATGGTAATAGGGAGATATAGGAGAAGAGTAGTTGCGGTCTTGATCTAGTTCTTGAGGTATGGAGTAAAAGATCTGCTTACCTATTTATAGGAAGGTGAACAAAACGCGGGCGGATCGATGACATTTTTAAATACAGTTGGGTGAATTCTCGACGATGCAATATGGAATACCAAAGTTTTGAAACACAACGAAACCTCGCGACGGCTTCTAATGACACTCTTGAGAATATCTCAATGAAGAGGTCAAATGGGAGTATAATCTTCATCTAGTTTTCTCTTGGGGACTTGCTTGGGCTGGAGATTACATTCTTTTGCCTTTTTCCCATGGCAGCGATAAACCCAAGAATCCCAAAAATGACTTGTGTTTGTGATTTAGATGATGTGGCCGGAGTGAGAGTTTTAACATTTTCTATTTATAAGGATCATATAGGTCTAATTGATCAAGATATAATTGATGGAGATATGATAAGGTCTTGATTATATTCAAATTCATCTATATGTATCTTAATATATGAACCTTTCAAAAAAAAATAGAAATCTTTAGAGTTTTAGTGAAAAACATTGTTCAGATTATTATTTTAATGAAAAATCATTGTACTGTTTTGGATCTCTTCTGATGATTTATCTATATATGGAAAATCAATGTATTGTATTGTTTTGGATTTTGTTTTTTGAGAAATTATTACTAATAACCTTTTTACGATACCCTTTTACAAAACTACCCTCTTTTTTTGCCATTTTTATTTTTGTCTTCTCTTAAATTTTAATGGTCATTTTACCCCTAATTTAAATAATATCCTTTCCCAAAGGAAGGAATATTCCTTCCAAAAAGATTCTCCCCAAAATATTTCCGCCAAAAACTTTCCCGTCAAAATTTTCCCGCCAAAAACATTTCCGAGGAAAATTTTCCTGCCAAATTTTTTTAAAGGATTTTCTCAATATATTAAGTTTTCTTATTTAATATTTGATTAATCATTTTTGAGTAGGTTTTGCGTCATAGTTTCATTAAAATAATAATATGAGCAATGATTTTAATTAAAATGGAAAATCAGTTTATTGTTTTGGATTTTCTTTTCATTAAAATTATAATCTGAAAAATGATCTTCACTTAAGATCTAAAGATTTGTTTTTTTTTTTTGACAGATTTTTTTTTTTGTCAACAACAAATTCATATATTACAATATATTTAAATGAATTTGAATATCATTAATACCTTATTATATCTCCATCAATTAGACGTGTATGGTCTTTATAAATAAAAAACGTTAAAACTATCACTCTGTCAACATTTCCTAGATCAAAAATGCAAGTCATGGTTGGAATCTAGGGTTTATCGCCGCTATGGGAAAAAAGTAGAAGAAAGTAGTCTCTAGCCCAAGCAAATCTCCAAGAGAAAACTCGATGGAGATCATCCTCCAATTTGATCTCTTAATTGCGATATTCTAAGGATTTCATTAATGGAAGACGTTGCGAGGTATCGTTATGTATCGAAACTTTAGTTTTCCATATTATATCGTCGAGTTTCACCCAAATGTTTATAAAAATCATGTCATCGGTTCGGTCCTGTATTTTTTTCACCTTCCTATACAACGGTAAGGCGATCTTTTACTGCATACCTCAAAAACTAGATCCGGACCGCAACTAATCTTCTCCTATATCTCCCTTTTACCATATGCATTCCCTAAAAGGTTTGTGTTTGGGGGAAGATATGTGTCCCTTTTCAGTTGGTTTGATCTGTAACAAATTTAAGAAGTTGATGATCTGTATCCCTAGCATAGGAGAGTATATATTTTACCACTAGTGACAACCAAGAGGAATTTTATGACACCTTATCTCGGGTATAATCCTATCGACAAACTCTTCAACGTATTATTTGTATCTGATGATGATTATGTGTGTCAAGTTTCAACAGTAGGAACCGGAGTAGTGACCTAGAGAAGGGTTGAATGTTTGATACCTCATCACCTTTTATTTACTAAGATATGCATCAATGCAATATTGTATCATATAAAGGGTGATGAAGTATCAGACGTTCGATCCTTCTCTAGGTCACTACTCCGGTTTTTAATGTTGAAACCCGACACACATAATCATCATCAGATACGGATAAAACCTTGAAGAGTTTGGCAATAGGATCATACCCGAGATAGAGTGTCATCTGATTCTCCTTGGTTGTCACTATTGGTAAAGATATGTACTCTGATGTGCTTGCGTTACATATCATCGACTTATTAGATTTTTTACAGATCAAACCAAGTAAAGAAGGATACATATCTTCCCTAGAACCCAAACCTATAGGGAAATGCATATGGTAATAAGGAGATATAGGAGAAGAGTAGTTGCCGTCTGGATTTCAATAGTTTTTCTCCTTATTCAATCAAGGAGGAGACTGTTGATAGACTTTTCATGAAGGGACAAAACAACTTAGTTGTATGATATCAATCTATTCCAAAACAAACCAAAGTCTTTAGAATATAAGAATTTTGGGCATGTTCGTTTTGTCGCGGCGACAAATATTGTTGTTTGTTTGGTTGCCGTTGCGGCAAACGCAACGTTGTGCGATTAAAAATTTTGAATGTCGATTTAATTTAGCGGCCAAAACATTGCGTTCGCCGCAACCGCCTCCGGCGACCAAACGAACATGCCCGAAACACTGAAAAAATTAAGTTGATTGTATCATTTATTTTAAGTGTTTGCATTGCTTATAAGTGATACAAAATCATTTTACATCACTTATATAATCGATACTTACACTGTTGATGCAAATAATTAACATCGGTTAATTATCAACTGATGCAAATATTTTTTTTTGTATCGGTTTTTATAATTGCTATAAATAATGTGTCTATTACCAACAAATGATACTACGGTTTATATTAACTTTTAAAAGTGATGTTATTATTTGTATCGGTTATAATAATCGATGTCAATTATATGTATCACTTATAAACAATTGATGTTAAAATTAGTATCAATTTATATAAATGATGTTAATAGTTGTATCATTTAAAATAATTGATTTTATATTTGTATCACTTCAAATATCTGATTTAAAATATAATTATTATGTAATTAAGATAGGTTTAATGAATTTATTCTTAAAATTGTATCACTTATATAAAATGATTAAAATATTTATTTTTACATAATTTGTAAATTGCTTTTAATATGACACGTTTTTGTATATTTTTTTATTTAAAATATTAAAATTTTGAAAATTAATTAAATGTGAAATAATTAATTAAATATTAAAGATACTTAAATTACTAATTAATGTACTTGAAAGCAAATTACATAAATCATCCTAATAAGTTTTGCAAATGCATAAAATAAAAATAAACCAAAATCATCCTAATAAGTTTTGCAAAGCATAGAATAAAAATAAACCAAAGTTGCAAAGAAGTTGACATTGATCACTAGCTTCCATCAAGACCACCATCCTTTTCCTAAGAAAAATAAAATAAAATAAAAACAGATTAGTTTAGAGAAAATTCCATAAAAATTCCCCATCTAATTTTAATTTGGAAGTTTAATACCCAATGTTATTTGATTGGAAATAAAATGCATGGTTTATTAAATTTTGGTTTATTAATACATTAAGTATATAAAAATTGTCGAATCGAATAAATCGCTTAATCGGATTGACGGAATCACTAAACCGGTTGACGAAATCACTAATCCGTAAACAAACGGGTAATTTAGGGTTATCCAAAGACTTCATTGTCCTTTGCTATTAATCCAAATCGAATTGGGATCGATAAACCTTAAATTTAGTGTAATTCCATTAACTTCGGTTTAGTGATTTCGTCAATCCGATTATCGTTTGTTAAGCGGTTTCTTCGATTCGATAATTTTTATATATTTGATGTATTAATAGACAACAAATTAATAAACCATGCATTTTGTTTCCAACCAAATAACATTGGGTATTAAACTTCCAAAATAATAATTAGATGGGGAATTTATATGGAATTTTCCCGATTAGTTTATCATCTAAGTAATTGGTATATATAAATTAATATGTAAATAACATTTACCGGAGGATTAGTTACATTTGATATGTTTACAAATGCTAGATTAGGTATGTTAGCAATAGCTGCTGCCCATACAGATGCCTAAATATTTAATTCAGTATATTAGTTTTACATAATCAATTTATATTAAAACAATTTGACTTATTAATTATTATTATAAAATTACCTGTTCACCGGTTGAAGTCCCAAGTATTTGTTGGATGAACGTACTCATTACCTTTACTTGCGCTCCTAATTCTTTTACTTCTGTCTTCAGTTGAACAACCATCGGATAATTTTCTATCTCTGCTCTAGCCACCTTTGAGCGTCTCCCTAATTTTGAAGGTGTGGGTCCGCGACCAACACAACGTACTCGTCCTGGACGCTCTGGACCAAACACTTGAGCATATTCATCATCTAGACTAGCGGATTTTGAATCAACAGTGTTGTAAGTGCTTCCTAAAAAAAAGTTATAAATATCAATCATAATTAACTATAGTGATAAACACTTAATAATATTGATTACTAAAAAGACTAACCGCACGTGTCTTCGCCTCCTCACTTACAAAGCTTGCATCGGGTTTTGTACGAGAATCAATAAAAAACTCTGCTCGATTTGTTGTTTTTCCAGTCTTGTTTTTCTTCATTAAGGATAAATGCATAAACAAAAGACAATATTAGTATAAGAAACTAGTGTTATGTCACAACTAAATTACTCACGATCTCATTTCTTCTCCTTGGGAAGCTCTTCCTTCCACATAAGTGAGGCATGGTATTGTTCTTTTGGTTTTTTGTATTCCGCTCTTGCATTTTCTGAAAGCTCACGTATTAAACTAAGAATACTTGCATTGTATTGAAAGACATCTAACTACATTTAAATAATAAAGAATAAGCTATACCTTCCACTTCTCACTAAATCTCATCTGGACAAATTGACCCCACTGAAGTTCAAGAATATTAATCGGTCGATTCTGCAAAGTTTCATTCAAAGTATCTTTTTTGTAGTCTTTCCAAAGACGACGTTTGACATCCTTGCATATGCCTCCTAGTGCACCCATCACATATTCTTTTCTAATCACAGGATCATCAAACCTAAACTTGGACTGCAACGACAAAACATAAAACTTATCTTCAAACCAATTTATTTTCTTATAGTGATGAATATAAACTAGATTTTACTTGAACTATGTTCCGTACGTTTGTCAACCCACTTGCACTTGAATAATACAACTTTGAAAAGCTCATAGTAGTTTAGCTCAATAACTTCAAGGAGATTTCCATAATATGGTATAGTTCCCGTTCTTGGGCTAAGATCACGAGAACTAGCATAACTCATGGTCTCAGCAGCAACATAAACACCATTATTTTGAGTTTTCAGGTCGTCATCTCTATTCGTTGCCCGGAATTTGAAACCATTGACATTAAACGCTGTATACTTTAGAACCTTTTCAGATGGACCCAAAGCCAAGCATCGTAAATCATCAGTTATCCCGTCTAACTCATTTAGCTCTACTTTCTGTCTGAACCATTTTGCAAAATTAAGATGTATTTCTCGATCAATTTGGAGAACACGATTCCTCTTGCTCTGGTGAGATGGGTTCCTTCACAATTCATTTTTATACTTCCTAGAATAATTTGTAAAACTTCTATGTTAGATAACTTTAATCAAACATTAATTAAATTGTTATAGAATGATAGAAACTTACTCGCGTAAGGGATCTAGTAGTTGATAATTGACGAATATGTGTCGATGTAATTGCAGCCTCTCTGCATGATTAAGAGTATAAACCTGTCTCACTCCAAAAAATCTTCCAAGCTTTGGAAAAATAAGTGGAAGTTCAGAATTTGGTCTTGTGCTAGTATCCGCTAGAGGTCGATCATCAACACCGCCCATCCGAGTAAACCGTGTTTCTATATCATTGAGATACATTGAGCAAAATGTGATACATTCATCAGCTAAATATTGCTCACATATGGAACCTTCAGGCTTAGCACGATTCCGAACATATGATTTGAAGTGTCCTAGAGTCCTGCAGATATTTTAAATAAGTATTTTTCAAGCTAGCTGTGCATATAGATACAAACATACAATGTAAAAAAATTACCTCTCTATGGGATACATCCAACAAAATGGAACAGGCCCACCAAACTCTGCCTCTTCGGTGAGATGTACTATTAAATGTACCATCACTGTGAAAAAGAAGGAAAACATCTCCATACGACACAAAGTCACTACAATACGGTCTTGTAGTTTGTCAAGCTCATCAATATCGAGGACTTTTGCAGATATATCTCTAAAAATTTGACAAACCTCGACAATGGCTGATATCACATCTGTTGGCAGTAGATTTCGAATAGCGACTGAAAATAAATCCCTCATTATCACGTGACAGTCATGGTTTTTTAAGCCTACTAACTTTCGACTTTTAACATCAACACAACTCGACAAGTTAGAAGCATAACCATCAGGGAGTTTTACATTTTTTAAGACACTTTGTTCAGAGTAAAACACGCTGCATGATACTTCCCATCATCATCAGGCCATAAATCAGAATGTATACCAAGCTCACGAAGATCCTTTCTTGCACTCAGATTATATTTTGATTTGTTTTTGTCATCCAATAATGTGTAGACTAAATTGTTAAACACATTTTTCTCTTTATGCATGACATCTAAATTATGCCGCAATATAATAAATTCCCAGTAAGGCAACTCAATAAATATACTATTTTTTCTTCCACTGTTGAATACTAGATCTTCTAGCATGACTTCGATCCCTCTTTGTTCCAACTCCAACTAAATCATGCTTCTTACCAAGAGTAACATTAACTTTTTCTAATTGATGAACAATTGTAGTACCTGATAGCGTGGCTGGTAGTGATATGGTTTCAATCTTTCCATCAAAATCTGTAATATTTTGACGAAAATCATGATCTTCAGGAAGAAAACGACGATGACCCATAAAACAATTTTTCTTCCCATGGATTAAACGTTGTCCGGTGCCATCAAAATTGCAGCTTGGACAAGCTGATGTTGTATATATATTCCAACCGACACATTTCCAAGACCGGGTAAATCACTAATTGTCCACATGATGGCTGCTCGCATGTCAAATGTTTGTTTTGTGGAAGCATCTACCGTCTTAACCCCAATAAACCATAATTCCTTCAACTCCTTGATAAGTGGCTGCAAATAGACATCAATATGGAAATAATATTATTGATGTCTGCTTCATTGCCATCCAGGCATGTGTTTTCCAGGGATAACCATAGAGAGGATCATTGATGTATGCTTCATTGCCATCCAAGGTGACAAATTATAAGGAAATAATATCACTGGCCATATGCTATAACTACTACTCATTGTACCAAATGGATTAAAACCGTCAGTCGCCAAGCCTAGTCTGACATTTCTTGGATCAGATGCGAATTCAGGATATTTTTGATCAAATGCTTTCCAAGCCTCTCCGTCTCTAGGATGTCGAAGCTTACATTCATTGTTACTACCAGTTTCATGCCATCTCATGTGGGTAGCAGTTTTTGATGACATGAATAAGCGTTGCAGTCTCGGCTTTAGAGGAAAATAACACAAAACTTTTGTAGGAGTTTTGTTTTTTCTGTTCTCTGACCCAGATACCGTACTCTCTGCGGAAATATTTTTTTTCCAACGAGAAGCTTCACAAACTTTACAAGTCTCCCTTTCTGCATCTGCCTCCCAAAATAACATGCAATCATTTGGACATGCATGAATTGACTCGTAAGTCAATCCTAATTTGCGAATAACTTTCTTCATGTCATTAAATGAATCTGGCAGCTTGGCATGTGTAAATGCTTCTTTCAGCAAAACAAGCACCATAGACATTCCCTTGTCACTTATCCCACACATGAATTTGATATGGTACAATTTCAATAGAAATGACAGCTTTATGAATTTTGTGCATCCATCATATAACTCTTCAGTAAAATCAGCAAGCAACTCATCAAAACCTTCTCCTTTTCCAAAATTTTCACTTGAAGTTGACGGTCTATCAGTGTCCATAGGTTGCTCACACGATCCAGATGCATTTCCGCCATACATATTAGTATCAATACCAGGAAAAAGATCATCCAAGAGATCCAAAGTTGAATCCAATTCAACTTGAGCAAAATTATCAATAGGTACTCTTACACTTTCTGTAACAGATATTTTCTCTCCATGTAGAACCCAAGTTGTGTAAGAACTCAAAACGCCAAAGCACATCAAATCACCTTCAATGTCTTCTCTTAACTTAAATTTGGATAGAGAACAACGATTACATGGACATTACATCGCAGTTGCATTTGATTTACTAAATGCAAAATCCAAGAAGTTTTTAACCCCTGATATGTAATCTTGAGATAACCGTGGTTTTTTTATCCATGACTTATCCATCACAACCTGAGTCTTCTTAATCTTCTTCTTCTCTTTCTTCTTCTTCTTCTCATTCTTCTCCTTCTCCATCAGTATCCGATCCCAGAGTCTCGGATATCTCCTCAGCGTCTCCTTCTTCTTCTCCTACAGAACTCTCTGCTCTTATTAAAACCATATATCTTCCTTCTACTTCCACTTCCTTAACACTCAATTCTTCTTTCTTCTTCTCGCCGCTGGTCTCTCCTCTTTCTACTGTCGCCTTCACGATCTCGTCCTCTGCAACGTGGGCTGCTAGTTTTTCTGCCGCCGGTAGTTCGTCAGCCGCAACTACTTCGTCTACCATAGTTTTCTCCCCCGCCTCTGGTTGTTTGTCCAATGTTGCTTGTTCGTCCGCCGCTCGTTGTTCGTCCGCCACTCCTTGTTCGTCCGCCAATACTACTTCCTCCGGTGCAGTTTTATCCCCCGCCAAAACATCCTCATCCGACACAACTTTTTCTTTCACCGAAACTTGCTGTCCATCATTGAGCTCTTTGTTCTTTCCCCTTCTTGTTTCCACAATTATTCTCTCCAAATTGATTACAATCGACAAAGATTATTGTTCAAACTAGAGGGAATTTAAAGATTATTGTTCAAACACTTAGAGAAAAATCGAAAAAGAGAAGAGAAGAGAAGAAAAGAGAAGAGAAATAGTTCGAGTTTCGGTCGTTTAGGGATTTCAAACCATTTCGTTTTTGTTTTTTGATTTTTCGATTTTTTTTTCAGGGTTTCTGGGTAACATCTTGGGTGGGTGGATAAGATCCGGGTTTTTTATTGTAATATTTGTGAATTCCTCAGGGTAAGGCTGTTATGAGATTCCTAGTTCTCAAATAATAGAAGGGGAGCTATGTGATTCCTAATTCGTAAATAGGGACATGAGAGATAAAAACTCTAGTTACGGATGTTCGGTTCTGCTTGTTACACTCGCTATGTTCAAAGAGATAAAGACAAATTTGATCCTCGTAGTCCTCTTTGTGTGTTTGTTGGGTATCCCTTTGCTCAAAAGGGATGGAAAGTCTTCGATCTTTAGACAAATAAAATTTTGATCTCAAGAGATGCTGTGTTCCATTTTGCTTCACGTACTGAGATTTAAGGTTCTCTTACTTATGTTCCTGTTGCAAGTGATGAGGATTGACTTATGTCTACAAAAGATTGGGGGAGTGACGTGCCTCCTACTTCAATTTCTAGTGATGACAACAATATTGATGTCTCAGTTCCGTCGTTACCCTCCTCTGTTCCGGGTTTTGTCGCTCCTCCTGAGTCACCGAAGCAAGTTTCTACGCCATCGTCTCCTACCATTACACCTCTAGTTGTTCCTGTCCCTGAGCAGTCTACAAATATTCATGCAATTGAGCAGAACACACCTGATGCTCCGTCACCTGTCGCACCTACTTCTCGAACTACTGAACCTGCAACTGCTTCACTTCCTCTTGACGAGACACCCGTTGTTTCTGTTCACGCCAAAGATACATCTACTTGTCTGTCTCTTCTGTCGCCTAGTCCTCCTCCTCGTCAAGGACAGCGACCACGTACTATTCCCAGTTGGTTAAATGATTATGTTACTTAGAATGTTGTTTCTACTCCGCTAACAAAAACCCCTCACGCTCTGCCCAATTCTTCTTCAAAGTCCTCGACATCGGTTCAAGGTAATTCGTTTTATTCGTTAACAAATTATATTTCTGATGATGCATTCTCTCCAGGCCATCGTGTTTTCTTAACTGCTATAACAGCTAATGTTGAGCCAAAAGACTTTAAAGAAGCTGTTCGTCTTAAGGTCTGGAATGATGCTATGGGAAAAGAAGTTGATGTGCTACAGCCAGTGGCGGAGTTAGGATTTCAGTTCAGGAGGGTTAAAAATTAAATTGGAGTTTAATTATGTTATTAAAAAAATTTTACAGGGGTCAATTATGTTATTTTACAAGGGTCAATTTGCTATTTGCATTCAGTGGATTTACAAGACTAAATACAATGTCGATGGCACCATGGAACAATATAAATCACGTCTTGTGGCTTTAGGCAATAATCAGAAAGAAGATGTTGATTATAAAGAGTTGTTTGCACCAGTTGTGAAGATGACTACTGTTCGTTCTGTTCTCCGTCTTGTGGCTGCTAAGCAATGGGAAGTTTAACAAATGGATGTCGACAATGCTTTCCTTCATGGTGATTTATAAGAGGAGGTCTATATGAAACTCCCGCCCGGTTTTCGGGCTTCTCAACAAGACAAAGTTTGTCGTCTTAAAAATTATCTTTACGGTCTAAAATAGGCACCACAATGTTGGTTCAAGAAGTTATCTGATGCTTTACTTTGTTTTGGATTTGTGTAATCCTATGAAGATTATTCTCTATTTTCTTACACTATGGCTAATCTTGAGCTTCGTGTATTGGTGTACGTTGACGATCTTCTTATTTGTGGTAATGATCCATACATGATCCAAAATTTTCAAATATTACTTATCATATTGTTTCTCTTTGAAAGATTTAGGGAAGTTAAAATACTTTCTCGGCATTGAAGTGAGCTGAGGACCTGAGGGAATTTTTCTGTCTCAACGCAAGTATGCGTTAGATATAATTTCACACAGTGGTAATCTTGGCTGCCAACCCGCAGACACACCACTTGAGGAAAATCATCGTCTTGCTCTTGACAAGAGTCATGTGCTACAAGATCCTAAGCCATATCGTAGTCTGTTGGGTTTCTTAATTTATCTTACGCACACTCATCTGAGCTGAGTTATTCAGTTCACATTTTGTCTCGGGCTTATTACCACTCTACAAATTCGTACCGGTGATCAAATTGCAGACGTGTTAACAAAGGCGCTTGGTCGTGCTCAATTCCAGTTTCTGTTGTCCAAGTTGGTAATTCATAATTTGCAGTCTCCAATGTGAGGGGGAGTATAACGGGATATATGTTCATATTTTAGGATAAGTTCTATGTTGTATATTGATAAGTCTAAGGGCTATTATTTAGGGGTTTGTATATGTCTCTTCTAAACTCTCGGGTTGTATAAATACCTTTGTATGGTTGATGAATAAATCAAGTCAGTTCAATACCTATTTCTACAAATTGAAAAATAAATGTGACGTTGTGAACCTACTCATGGTTCCTCATTCTATTTTCTATTTTCTTTTTCTTTTTGAAGTTTAGAGTCGTGTTGTGTCAATAATATTCTTCTACTTCTACAGAAAAAACGTTTTCATAGATTTTTTTAATAGCAGAAAACACGATAACAACATCCGCTTATAAGGAACTGGAACTCTACCACATGTATCCTGATATATCGGTTTTTAAAAAAAATCAACAGCTTGTCCTATTTTCATCTTCTCTCCAATATATCATACAATTATCTTCTCAGACATCAATCATCTGATACGGCAAACCAAAACTAGCGACCAACTTCAGAATCTCGTAATATGTACCAGGAAAATGATTGTCTTCAGGGAAAATGTCTTTCACAAAATCAGTTATCATCCACACATTCCTCATCCAAATTGTAATCCGTCTTTGTCGTCATCAATCTGCTCGCAGATGATAAAGCCGAATGACCTTCTCTACATCCTCCATATAATGGCTGCTTTGCTACGTCCAATATAGAAAAAAAAAATTCCCTATACACATCATTTACCATCTGAACAGTACCTACACCAAAATCTACTTCTGTTCTAAGTTCCTCTATGCTATCAACAATATATGGTTTGCTAGAACTATCGTACTCGGGTCTTTCACCATGGAGAAACCAAATCTTGTAACCCGGTATAAAACCATTGGGATAAAGGTGACCCCATACTAAATCAATCCTAATATTATGAGAATTCTAACAATGCAAACATGGACATTTCAACTTACTAGTTTTTTTGGCGCTCGATTGTTGACAAGCTATATCCATCAATTCTCCTACACCACGAGCGTACTCATCTCTCAATTGATTCGACTCCGGATCGAGCATTGGTTTTTCCATCCACGATCGAAAGTAATATGAAGATGACATTTTTTATATTTTTCTCATACATTAACAAGCGAGATGGTAAAAATGAGTTGCTTGGGTATTTAAGGTGAAAATAAATCACGTGTCCGTCAATAATTTTTTGCTAATCCATTGGTTATTCGAAAAATTTAAATGACTATAAAACGGCTACATTAACATATATATTTATCGACGGATTTCCGACAAATTATCAGTAATATTGAAAGATAACTAACGGATTAATGACGATGGAAAATCCTTGTTATATAATCGACGGATTACCGATGATTACATATTCCGTCTATAATTCGTCGGTATTCCGTCAGTAATTACCGACAGAATTATGTTCGTCGAAAAGTCTGTTGGTTACAACCTTGTTTTCTTGTAGCACCTATCACAGCTTTTGCTCTAGTTTTCCATTAGACAGTTCCAACTACCAAAGGATAATACGAACCAAGCCGTCGCATAAAATATAAAGGCCTCAACCTTAACGTCTTTTTTGAACTATTTTACCACTAGACTAAGAAGAACTTTTGAAAATTTGGGGGCTGAAAAGTTATATATTATTTGAGGGCCACAAACTCATGTTTCATGAGCTTGTGTATAGGGCCGGCTCGGTACCGCTGATACATACAAGGAACAAAAGATGGAAACTAACTAAATTTGCTTAATATTGTATTGTGAAACCACCTGTACATAAAATAAATTACAACACTTACAATTTGTAGTGGACGATGGATTACTCGGAAATATATTTGATTCGATTATGTTCATGATTAGAGTGTCACACACTAATTGTATTTTTGTAGCTACATAAATGTCACTAAACTTTTACAAGTCCTAGTCATCGCCGGTTTAACCATCGGTTTAAGGGTTTTAGATTGTCGGTTCAACCATCGGTTTAAGGGTTTTAGATTATGTGCATTGCAAACATTATTCAACATCCTACTTTTTCACTTTTAAACACTCCATATCATTTTCTCTTTCTTCCCCGTAAGCATTCAACATCCATCTAAATTCTAAACACTACAAAATAGTTTGTTTACAAAAATCAACACTCTACCCCACTATTTTTATTTCATATGTTTATTTTCTTATATATTTTTATTTTCATGATTGCATATTTATAATAAACTGATAAAATTAAGTTAAAATGGCATGAGCGGGCCAAAAAAAAAATTCTTTCAACATGTTGCATCGCTGAATCCACGTAGATTTTCCCAGTTTTTTAACAGCCTTATTGTAACGGTTTACCAGTTGAATTTATCAGCTCCAATGCAGAGTCTTTTTTTTTGTTGTCACCATTGGGCCACAACTGGCTGGCCCATTACCCTAATCCCTATAAATATGTAGGGAACGGCACTCGATTACTCAGTCTTATCTACGCATTTTTTGGTTATATCCGAGTTTTGTAACATCATGATAAATCGATTTAAGAAAATGTATGTTTTTTGGTTAAAAAATGTATGTTTGAAAATATATAAGAAATTATTTGAAAATTAGGAAGTAAATAATAACTCAATCAAATTATATTTTTTTTAATAATAAACAATATTAAAAATTGTAATACTATTAGTTTCTTATTAAATTGTAATCCTAATATCAAAATAATTGTTTTCTATTTATTTGTTGCACCCACATATACTCGATTTGGAGCAATCCTTCAGAATTTTCTTAAACTTTGCACAATATCACGTGATTAATGTTTACTCCTTTCCGATTAAAAAATATATATATATATAGAGTTGACAAAACAAACACAACAAAATTAAGCACAGTAGAGGCCAAAACGTGTGCATGTGCACATTCATAATTCCCTCTCAAGTCATTTATTATCATACTTAAATAGTACACACCAAAAATCGAATTCAATAACAAATGGCCACATATTGACTTGTTTTGATTTAGCTAATCTCTTCATGTTCTACACTCTTCTTCTCTTCTTCTTCAAACATCTCACACATGAGTCTTTGTCTGGCCTTTTTCGCCTGCACATATATCAATCAATACACATCAGTTTCTCTTAATACTAAGTTAAACCCAAAGAAACAAGAGAGGGACACTTAGCACTCTAACTTTATAACTAACCTCTTGTTCCCAGTTGGTGAGGATAACAATAAGACTGAGCAAAAAAGCTTGAACAAAGGACCCAACTGTGATCCCAATCCAGAGTCCTCTTCCTCTCATTTTGAACCCAAAAGCTAATATTATTGCAGTTGGTACACCACAGAGATAGTATGCTGCTAGGTTTACATAAGCCCCTATATCTTGCCTCCCTGATCCTCTAGCCACACCTGCACTTTCAATAACCCCTCTTAGTTAACCACATTATTAATCCTTAAATGAATTTGACATTATTATAGAAGGGGAATCTAATCTAACCCGCAAGAACCGCGTGAAGGGCATCGAATATGACCGATAAAGAAACCAATGGAGCCAGTGTTCTTACATAATCCACAACTTCGGTTTCAGAGCTGAATAGGTAACCAAATACGTTTCTTGCACCAAATACTATTGCGCTCACCATTATTGATTCTACACATGTAATGACCATTACTGTGTACACAGCTATTCGAGCTTGTTTCGGATTCCCAGCTCCTAATTCGTTTGCAACTCTTGTACTGCAACAACAGAGAGATGTTTTAGATAGATACTTGCCATTTTAAAAACTCTTGTAGTGCAACAACAAAGAACCTTGCTGCCGCGCCGAGACTCTCTGCTATTTGGTATAAGATGGCGACTGTTGATAGACTGTTCAAACAAAGAAGAAAGCAACTGAGTTTGTATATGATATTTAATAGTCCATTCCAAAAGCAACTTCTTTAGAATACAAAAGGAACATACCAGACTGAGAGAACAGAGGCTTCTAGCTTTGGATTTGGTAAAAGACCAGATAGTAAGAGTAGAAATTCTAATGACCACCACTCAAGGCTAATTCAACACCAAAGAGATTCAACTAAAGTCAAATGTCAAGAACTTTGTGACTAAACTAAAAGAGGCATGAAGAGTATATTCAAAATTACCAAATCATAGAGGCAGATGGGATTCCAAACCGGAAAAACTCTCCCATTCCTCTAAACACACTCATGGAGATAGTTGCACGGGTCTTGCTACAGCTAGAAGAAAACTTCATGTACAAGGCAAGCACAATCACATTTAGCCAGTAAGAAACCCCGACCGAAATAGCTGCACCATGGCTCCCAAGCCCAAACTTAAAGACCAAGCTCCAGCAAAGGACAACATGGACACAAAGAGCAGAGATTGAGCTTATAATCATAGGATAAATCAGACTCTGCGCTTGGTAAAACCGAACAAGCGACTGCAAAGTAGCGTAACCAAAGAGCGCCGGTATGAGCCAAGTTGCAAACTTTCCCGCTTGTTTAGCAACAAGAGGATCTTGTCCAGTAAAGGAGAGTATATCACCCATGTAAGTCCATAGCACAGACAAAGGAATACACACAAGAAACAAAGAAATGATCCCTGTGTACGTATGTACTCCAAGCTTTTCGAACTGTTTAGCTCCGTGAGCTTGGCCACATAAAGTCTCCAATGCACTAGCCAATCCAAACTGTATGGTCACATACAATACAACAATCAAAATTTATAAGTTTAAAGGAAAGAGAAGGAGATCAAGAAAGAGACATACAACGACGCTGAAACCGGTGACGCTGCAGAAAGAAACGGCAATGGCGGTGCTAGAGAGGAAAAGCTCACCAAGATGACCAACCATCATTATTGATATCACAAGAAGAACGTACGAAGACGAGTTCACTGCAACCATGGGACCAGCGATGTAACAAAGCCTTTTCATCTCCTCAAAGAGCACATCTTTCTTGTTTACATCTTCTCTGTGGCTTACGACAAGCAAACTCTCCTCCGCCGAACCCATTTCTTTTTCTCTGCTTCTAACCTGAGAATGAGATCTTTAGATCTTTGGCCTCCTCTCTTCTCTCAATCAATCCTATGCTTTTATACTAATAAAGAAAAAAAATAAAACAACATATCTCTTTGTTGACCTCTCATCCAGAAAAGGATTGCTCCTCGTGTTGGATCCAAAGAATTTTTTTTTTACTGGAGTCAAAATAATAAATACATTTTAATTAATTAAAAATTTTAAGGTTAAATTTTAGGTTTTTATATTTTTTTTTTTTTGAAAATTAAAAGAAACTAACAATAATTTTTCATTTTAGTAGTATTACTTAGGCATGTCAATCGGGCTGGCCCAGCCCAAAACCCGTAAAGCCCTCATATATTTGAGTCCGGTCCGGTCCAAAAAACATCTGATCCTATATTTCTAAGTCCGGTCCGGCCCTAACAGGGTTACAAGGCTTTTCGGGCTTTTAATTTTGGGCTTTACTTACAGATAAAAAAATCAACTTCTAAATTCATAATAGTTTTTTTAAAAAACAATATTTGAAAGTATACTATAAGAAGAATGCATCAAATTTTAAATAACTCATCAATATTCATTAAAAATAACTTAATTTCAAAGAGAAATAAATGAAAACCAAATAAATTGTTTACACTTTAACCCAATAAAACATGAAACTAAAATACTTTAAAGTAGATTATAGAGTCAAAATTTCAGATACTTCATGATTTCAAAATCAAGATACTTAGAGCAACCACAATGGGAGAGACTCATTGTGGGTTCTTTCCATTTTTTTTAATATAAATTTTGAAAAACTTTAGATGAAGAGTTTGTGATGGGGTTTTTATATTTATTGTGTTACAATGGTAAGAACCTAAAGGTTCTTGAATTTTTTTTAAAATTTAATTATTAATTTTTGTTTTAATATTTGCATTTTATTAATTCTTAAATAAACATAACTTTTAAAAAATATTTTACATTACATAGAAGCAAATATAAAAACAAAAAGCATACAAGAAAATAAAAACATTAATTATGTTGATTACTTCCAAACTTCTGCCATATATTCTCGACCAAGTCAACTTTCAATTGTTGATGTATTTTGCGATCACGAACGCGACTCCGCATGACCATCATATTGCCAAGATTTGTCGGCATATCTGTTTCGTAACTGTAATCCACATGTGAAGTTCTATGTGCTTCAACTTGTGTGAATTCTGAAACATTGAACTGTGTGTACGTGTCTCGTTCATCTTCAACTATCATATTGTGCAAGATGATACATGCTCTCATAATTTTACCTATTTTTTCTTATCCCAAAAAAGAGCCGAGTTTTTCACAATCGCAAATCGAGCTTGCAAGACTCCAAATGCACGTTCGACATCTTTACGGACAGCTTCTTGATGTTCAGCAAATAAACGTGCTTTTGGACCTTCTGGAAGTGGAATGGATTGAATAAATGTGGCCCATTTAGGATAAATACCATCAGTGAGATAGTAAGCCAAGTCATACCCGTGGCCGTTGACAACAAATTTACGTTTGGAGCTCGACCCTTAATTATATCATCAAAAATAGGTGAACGGTCTAGAATATTTATATCGTTTAAGGTACCTGGAGGTCCAAAAAATGTGTGCCATATATTTTGTTTAAGCTTTATTCAGTTTTGACATATATAAATATAGAAAATGTCATAGATAAAGATTTTAAACTATTAAATAAGGCTAGTAAGTAAATATGAAAACTAATTCATTAATCAAATCTTCTAATCAAACTAAAATATTTTTAAAAAATCAAAATTTATTTGTTTAAGGGCTTTTCGGGCCGGTCCGAGCCCGACCGGGTTAAACTCAAACAACGCTTTAGTCTGAATGGGCTTAGCCCAAAAGGCCCGGTTTTTTCTGGACATATATATTGAAGTCTGAGCCCGATGTTTTTCAGGGCCGGACCAGACCAGTCCGCGGACTTTAACCCTAATTGACATGCCGAGTATTACAATATTAAGAATGAAGTGTATATTTCTAATAAAATAATTTAAAAAATAAATTTGTATTTAAGAACTACTATGGAAAAATTAAATTAAAATAGATGAAGTAACGTAATAAATAAAAATCAAAAATTAAAATTAATGAATTTTAAATAAAAAAGAAAACCACTTATATTTATGAAAACTAAGAAACAACATAAAAAAAAATTACAGACACCTAATTGGGGGTATTTTAGTACCTTTTCAAAAAAATATCTTATATAAGATTTTTCTTTGAAAAAATGGAATATCTTAACTTCCTAAAATACCCCCGATAAAAATGCTCTTCGAATAGATTGTTTTTACCTAAGAAACTAGAAAGACAAACAAAAAGTAAATAAAAAACCAGTATTATGGATACGTAATAATATAAGATATTAAGAAAATTTTTATCCTACGATACTTCCAAGTCCCAATAATGATTCCTTTGACTAACTAAAAGAAACTTGCAAACATAAGTTCCTAAGCTGTTTCGAACCGACATAAGGCAAACAGACAACTTTAACACACCACTTTACACTTTTAATAGCTTACAAATGAATTATTTTCCTAGCTTACAACTGACCCTACTTCTTTCCATGTAGGTCCGCCAAGAATGAAACATATTCTGAAATCGATAAAAACAAAAAAGTTATAAAGTATATAACATATGATAATTTTACCCTTAAATTCATATATATGTACTAATATTTGTCACATCTTCATCATTCTATGTTTTTGTGGTTCAATAGCTTTTATTGTTTGATGAGTTCTGTTTTACATTAACGTTGAATTTAAAAAGAAAACACAAAAAAGAGACGATTGTTAGTTCTTTGTTTTGTAGTTTGGATGACATCTAAGTTGGTAAACTGACCCCCTTCTTTGCATGTCGGTCCGCCAAAAATGAAACATATTTTTGAGAAATTCTTACTAATAACCTTTTTATGATACCCTTTAGCAAAACTACTTTTTTTTGGCATTTTCATTTTTTTCCTCTTAAATTTTAATGGTCATTTTACCCCTATTTGAAAGGAATATTCCTTCCAAAAATTTTCCCCCCAAAAATTTTCCGCCAAAAAAATTTCCACAGAAAAAAAAATTTCGAAATTTTTCCCGCCAAATTTTTTTAAAGGGTTTACAAGGATGTTTAAAGGGTTTACAAGGGTTTTAAAGGGTTTACAAGGGTTTTAAAGAGATTTACAAGAGTTTTTAAAGGGATTTACAAGAGTTTTTAAATGGTTTTTAAAGATTTGTAATGATTTTTAAAGGGTTTTAGACGCTTACAAAGGTTTTTGAATGGTTTTTAAAAGTTTTTATAAGTTTATAACAGTTTAAAAAGGATTTACAAGGATTTTTAAACGACTTAAAAAATTTACAGGGATTTTTAAAGGTTTTTAAAAAGAATTTACAAGTGTTTTTAAAGGCATACAAGGATTTAAAAATGGTTTTAAAAGGATTTACAAGGATTTTGAAAGATATTTACAAAGATTTAAAAATAGTTTTAAAGGATTTATAAGGCGTTTAAAGGGTTTTAGAAGTTTACAAAGGTTTTTAAAAGGTTTACAAAAGTTTTTAAAGGTATTACAAGTTCTTTAAAATGGTTTTTAAGGACTTACAAGAGGTTTGAAAGGGTTTTAGAAGTTTACAAAAGTTTTTATTAGCGGATCTATCATGGTTATAAGGGGTTTAAAGGGGTTTACAAGTGTTTATAAATGTTATAAAATGATTTACAATGGTTTTAAAAGATTTACTCAAGTTTTAAAAGATTTTGGATGACTTTTAAAAGATTTTAAAGGGTTTTAAAGGATTTTTTTAAGGGATTTAAAAATATTTACAAGGTTTTTTAAAAGGTTTTTAAGGAATTGAGGAAACATTTTAGAGAGAAATTTTTCAGAAGGAATATTATTTTTGCTGGAAAGAATATTCATTTCTTCATCATGTGCTATAATAAAAGAGGGTACATTGAAAAGAGTATTTTTGAAAATGGACACATAGAGACGGTACTTGTAGAAAAAGGTACCGTAAAAAGGTTAGTTGTGCAAATCCCCCTTCTAAATTCTTTGTCGATAAAAAACAAAAAGTAAGTTATAGTTTTACTAGGATTTACTCCGTGGTACCATAATTTATTATATTTGTTTGGTTAATTATTTTCGTAGTTGGTTTATACGTGTTTATTTTATTTTAATTTTATATAATTTTATGAATTTGTATTATAAGTAGATTCATAGATATATGTGGTCAACCCGCAATACACCGCTGGACGATTTTGTTATAAATAAAAAATTATATTTTAACTAAACCCGTAAAAGATTTTAAATATAGACAACCCGTAAGAAAAATATAATCATATTTATGTAAACTCAAACCCGTTCAATCATATATATGTACAATATTATCATATTTTAAATATTTTTAGAGTTAAAATATTAATAATACTTTAAATCTTGAAGAGTATATTTTTTAAATATGGGGAAATTTCAAAAATACCCCTTTTCATATACCTCTTTTTAAAAATACCCCCTTTTCAATCTTTATCAAAAAAAACTACTAAAAATGTTGAAATTTATCAAAATATGTATATAATCTTATAAATATATAAACAAATGACTTTTGTATGTGTAAAAAACTTTATATATCTTTCATAAATAACGTAAAAATAACTTATAAAAACCTTATATATCCTTTTAAAAATCTTATAAAACTTTTAAAAACGATTTAAACCATTTAAAACATTTTAAAATATTTGTATCGAATCTCCCAGTAGTAGTTATTATATAGAAGTACCTTATAAACTATATAAATCTTTATATATAATTGTTTATATTTAAACAGGGGTATTCTTGAAAATATATAGATAAAGGGGGTATTTTTTAAAAAGGTTACACCAAAAGAGGTATTTTTCAAAACTTCTCATTAAAGTATATGATTAAATGTGTTAGATATTTGGTTTAATAAAAGATAAATATTATAATTAAAAAATAAATGCTTAATGGACCAATAAGTAGAGAGTGAAACCTTGAAAATTCTCAAAGAATAACTTTATTTTAATCTCTTTTTATATTCCTCCTAATTTAAGTTATATCTCTATGTTCAATAATATTTTTTTTTATCCTTGTAGTATTTTTTTTATATTCATATTTTAAATCCACACTTTACTACTAAAATGTAACTGAAAATTATATAAATTTTCAAATACTATTGGTTTTCTTTATTGAATTTCAATTAAACACATAATAAATTATAATTATGACTCCTCTAATTTAATTATTTTAAAAATGTAACTTATCCTATAAATATCCATTCTCACATCACTTCTTATCCTATAAATATCCATTCTCACATCCTCCTCTACCATATCAAAATAATGTTGACATAACATCTTTCGTTTAAATAATCTAATTTCATATTAAAATATTTTGTGAGTTTTACTATAGTAGACAACCCGTAAAAATATCTATAATCATAATTATGTAAAATTATAACTCGTTCCATCACATTAATCGTGCTACACAATTATCAATAATACTTTAGTACATACATTTTTGTCTCGTTTGAGTAATATAAATCTGTTTTCAAAAATTCAAATTGCAACATATGCAAAAAAAATTATATTATGCAATAATATAAATTTTAAACAAACAAGATTATATAAAGATATTTGAGAAATATTTGATTTATTAGGGAGAGATTTTAGGAAATTTTGTTAAATGTAATAAATATTGATTTCTAGTTTTGAAATTTTATTATGATTTAATTACATAATTTACCTTAAAGTGTTGTTCTTTATTCAAATGGAAAGGGTTTAATGATGCAAATATTACAAAATAAGAGGTTATTGTCCGCACAACCGTGGTTCAGTGGTAAGGGAGAATTGGGGAAAGGTTGGAAGGAACTAACCCAGGTTCGATCCACCCTGAAAACAAAAATCATGGTTGTGTGGGAAGTCTGTCAATTGGGCCAAGGCCCAGTTGGTTTACCTGGTAGTCAGAAATGCAGGCGGCCTGACTACCCCTTGGCATTAGTCGGAAAGCATTCCAAACTCGGAATAGACAGTGTGGTGGCCCTTTGGGGAGAAGTCCACTCTGAAACACTTCGGTGCGTTTTTACCGGGGCTGACCGGATCAGCCGATAGGGTTTATCAAAAAAAAAAAAAAAAAAAGGTTATAACCCAAAAGGTACTTCAAAAATTTTAATATAGATAACTGAATTAAAAAGAAACCGAAGTAAACCAAATGAATTTAAGGAACTAATCATAAATCGGTTTATCAATCATATGAACGCATTGGACCTATTTGTCCCAAGAGATATATATATATATATATAGAAACAATTGCACTATAACCTACTTTCTCAACATTTCATTACACAAAAACGTACTTTCTACTATCTCTATACTTTTACCACTTGAAATGATAAAACACTCCTCTAACTTCAATCAATCCTCTTCTTTATTTCCCTTCTCATTCTTTTACGCTTTTTTTTTTGCACTGTTTTAAGAAAAGTAAAACTAATTTTATTTGTGTCATCACCCTCTCTCTCACCTTTTTTTTCTTCTTTTGTTATTGTCATTTAAGATAGGTAATAAAAAATTATATATTTACTTACACATAATAAATTATGATTATTTTTTCTTTACATTTTAAGATGCATATTGATATATATTAGATGAAATAAAATATTATAAACTATTCATTTATAGCTGAACATATATCCATGTGGTTATATTAGTGTGGATATGCTTGGATGTTCGTTAAAATATCTGGAGGTTAGAATGTAGTGTATGATTTATGCTTTTGGTTTTAGAGTTAAATTAAATTGGATAAGGATTAAGGTTTGAGATTCATGGTTTATGTTTAGAGTTTACTGTTTAAGATTAGATTTTAGGGTTTAGGGTTTAGAGTTTAGAGTTTAGGGCTTTAGGGTTAAAGGTATATGATTTAGGATTTAGGGTTTAGGTTCCCTTGTTGCAGCTTAAAATTCATAGGAAGCTATTGTGTCGATAAGAGTTAAGAACTTCATGTTTTGGAATTGGGATTTAAGGTTTAGGGTTTAGGGGTTAGGGTATACGGTTAAAGATGTAGGGGTATATGGTTTTCCACTAGTTGTTTTGATTGTTTTCCTAAGTCTTAAGTTGCCTGAATTTAGGGGTTAGGGTATACGGTTTAAGATTTAGGGGTATATGGGTATAAGTCTTAAGTTGCCTGAATTGCCTATAGCTGAGAAGAATAAAGCACGTAGTCGTGTTCAATAAACACATGTCGAAAATATGGGTTAATAACCACATGGTCAAAATTTAGTGGATATGTTTGCATGGAAATTACAGAAGCACAGAAGCATGGAGAAAATCAATTCCACATAGTCAGAGTTTAGTGAATAGGCTTGGATGGACATTGCAGAAGCATGGAGGAAACCGATTTCCATATCCAATATCTAATCTTAGATTTTTCGTGGATATTGTATTTTAATCTATCCACATAAAAATGTTTATTTACATAATCCACTTTGCATCTTCCAATGTTTTTTCATTAGTTTAATTTGCATATTCCAATGTTTTATTATTTCACCTAGACACCTTGACCAACAATGTCCATGTGGTTACTATAACGTGGATATTATGGGATGTTCATTAAAATGTTTACAGGTTAGGATGTAATGTATGATCTATGGTTTTCTTTTTACAGTTTAATTTAATTGGACAAGGTTTAAGTTTTTAGATTTATGTTTTATGTTTAGAGTTTAGTGTTTAAGGTTAGAGTTTTGGGTTTTGGTTTAGGGTTTAGATTTTAGGGTATATGATTTAGGGTTTAGGATATAGGATTTAGGGACTAGACTTTAAAGTTTAACGTATAAAGTTTAAGGTTTATGACTTATTTATCTAAATACAAATTTTTTGATTGAATAGGTTTTGATATGTTTTTATATGATTAAACCTAGTAAATATCTATAAATTATAGTCAAATTGACCATCCATGTATCAATGAACAAATGTTCAACTACATATGGATAGTGTATAATATAAAAATTTATCTAAACTATAGCAATATGCGTCTTAAAATGTAAAAAAAATATAATCATAACTTATTATAAAAAATAAAGAGATAATTTTTGTTAACAAATACATAAAATGACACTCTAGGATGAGAAAAAAAAAAGAGTAAAAGAAGAAGAAAGAAACGACAGAAGAAGAGAAATATTGTTTTCAATCTCAACCACACTTTTCAATACAATTACTTGACATTTAGCGGTTATAATTTGTTGAACCAAATCCTTCTTCTTTCAAACACAAGCAAGGGGCATTTTTGTCAACCTAAATGACACATACCCCAATACTAAGTGGGAAAGTACACCAAACCTTGTAAGTGCGTTTTTCCGCAAACAATCTTCAGTAAAGTATGTTATTCTGTCAATCACTCATATATATATGCAGCCGTCGATGGAGATGGGTTCATGGCCCAAGATCTTTGTATACGGAATATGGCTGGACCGGAGAAGGATGCGGCTGTCGCCCTTCGAGTGAGCGGTGATCAAGTAGTCTTCTATTGTTGTGATATTGTTACAAATATCGTTGTAACATTTCTATCGATATTAGTATATCACGGGCACAGTGAACTTCATTTGCGATCAAGCTTCAGCCGTGTTCCAGTTGTCATATAGGGGTCAGGAAACCAATTGGAGCACAAAGCAACGTCATTACTGCTCAGTCTCGTGAGAATAACGGGTCTAGAACAGATACAAGGAATCGAGTTCAATGGAAAGGTCTTAGAAAGATTATTGATTACTGATCCGAAGGAAGCAGCTAACTTCATAGTAGAAAATCTCTTGGAGGGAAAATTTGGTTGGAAAAAGGCCACACAATATGGAGATATTTACAATTATATATAGATGGCACTAAAACATTTGATTCTGCAACACTCGGTAATATCTCTTTATCTCCTATAATATTTTCACAAAAAAGAAGAACTAGATTGACTCAAATTTAGAAATAAATTTCTAAACTAACTCATAAAATATAAGGATTAGTTGAGTAATTTTTGTGCATAAAATATTCTTTCTTCCTTTGTTAGGAAAAAAATATAGAGATGGTGGTTCTCTCCGGTTGATTTCAAGGTAATGTAAAAGCACTTGTTTATTTGTCTCATAAGTTCTTACATTGAGTTATTATCCATTTGAATGTTTTTCTAAGAATTTTTCAAGGTTTGTTAGCACTTATATATCCATGGGGAAAATAAAAATTCTTTGGAAGAACAATATCAGAAAAAAATTGAGAAACAAAAGTAAAACATAAGCAAAAACCATAGCAAAATGTAGTAATAATTTTTCAGATATTAATAATAATTAGTTTCAAAATTATCTGTTATTAAATAAACATATAATGACTATGCTAAAAAACTGTGTGTAGATCCACCACTATACTAGTGGGAAAAAGCTTTAAAATATCTCATCTATTTTTTATTTGGAAAAATAATATCCAAAATAATAAAAACGTATAATTTATTACCTAAACTATTAAATATTGACATTTTCCTACCTACGATCTCTCAACAAAAAAAATATTCCAATTTTATCCTTCTTCATTTATATTTATTATTAGTGCATAAATAACATAAAATTAGTTACAATTTATTGGAAAAAATATTTGCTGGTAATATTTCATTGTATCATTAATTTATAGATTTAATTCAAAATACATATCTCATTTTTCATTTTTATCCAAAAAAATTAAGTGATTCAATGAAAGGTTTATTTTGAATTATAAGTTTCATATCCAAAATATATATTTTATTTTTATCCAAATATATTTTTTTAAGAAATCTAATGAAAAATATATATATTGAATTATATATTTCATATCCAAAAATGATATGTATATTTCATATTTCATTTTTATCTAAAACTTTTTAAGAGATCCAATGAAATATATATTTTGAATTATATATTTTATATCCAAAAATTGTATTCTATTTTTATCCAAAACTTTTAAGAGATCCAACGAAAGATATATTTTGAATTATATATTTCATATCCAAAAATGAATATTGAAGTATGAAATTTATATTTTTAGTTAAAGATATAATAAAATATTACAATGAAATAGTAAAAATGAAATAGTAAAGTAAAATATAGTCTTTGATGCAGTAACAATAAACAGAACTGAATAGGGGTAAAATTGGAATATTTTTTGTTGTTGAGAAATCGTAGGTAGGAAAATGACAATATTTAATATTTTAGGTATTAAATTGCACGTTTTTATTATTTTGAGTATTATTTTTCCAATCTAAAATGATCAGGTATTAAACGTCCAAATAAAAAATAGATGAGATATTTTTAAGCTTTTTTCCCCTATACTAGTCAAACTCAAAATTCAACCATTCTTTTATCCTCTAAAATACTAGGTTATTAACCCGTGCTACGCACATGTATATTTGTAGGATTATTTCAAATTGTTATAGATTTCGTAATCATTTAAATGCGCAAGTATGTATGTATCTATTATTATAAAATTGTTTCAGACTTAATTACCATTTAAATATACATTGATAGATACTACAAAAAAATACTATAACATTTTAATTTTGATTTGTTTGAACATAAATGTTCTTTTATTTATATTATTTACAATAATGTTTTTATAAGAAAGAAAAAGTTTTAAAAAATAATAATATGATTAGTTAAATATTCATATTAATATATTGGTGGACAAAAAATATATATTTTTAAAAAAATTGAATTATTTCTGGTCTTTTTCACCTTCAACGCTTTAATGGAATCTTATTAGTAAAGTTTTTATGAAATATCAGAAATATATGGTGGGGACTTAACTTCTACGACTTTCTCATTTTAGTATCCGCGATTTTATTATTATTCCTCTTTACTATTCTCTTTATTTTAGCTCTTTAAATATAACATTATAAAAATATTTTGACTATCTAAACTCATAAACTTTCTTATGTACAACTACTATCTCTCAAAGTGACAATTTGAGGCTTCCCCAAATATGCACGAGAACAATGCTCAAAAATTATTTCAATGCAATAGAGTTCTTCTTCATACTTCTGGAAAAAAAACATCTTCCTTTTCTTATTACTTATCACATTGTACTTCAATGAAATCTTACAAACACATATTACTACTTCAAATACCAAAAAAAAGTATTATTAGTACTATTCTCCAAAAATCTAGATAAACTAATTAAAGTTTAAAATGACATTATAGACTTATTTATAATCTATAACCATATGACAAAAATGTGCTAGGTTATTTTGTGACTTATTTATATATGATTTTTTAACAATATATTTTAGAACTTCTCATTTCTCCTAATCTAATCACAACTGTACATAATAATATATATACAGTATAGTACAACTACTATCTCTCATATAGAGGTCATACTGTAGATTGTATATGATCTTTTAGCAATATATTTTAGCACTTCTCATTCTCAGAATCTAATCACAACCTTACGTAGTAATATATATATATATATATATATATATATTATATATATTATTTTTTGCTTGTATATATGTAATCTCTTGCTTGTAAAGTTTTACTTCTTACATGTGAACAAACTTAACAAAATTAGTGATAGTAATATGGATTATGTAGTAATATGGTTATTGTAATTAAAACTGGAATACTTAAACATTTAGTAAGATAATGATATATATTTGGGGGATTTGCACAACTAACATGATACCCTTTTCTACAAGTACCCTCTCTAGGTGTCCATTTTCAAAAATAACCTCTTCAATGTACAAAATAACTAAATTACCCTCCTTTATTATAACCCATGATGAAGAAAGGAATATTCCTTCCAACAAAAAGAATATTCATTCCAACAAAAAGAATATTCCTTCAGAAAAAATTTCCGCTAAATTTTCCCGCCAAAAAATTTACGGCCAAAATTTTTTTTCTGCCAAAACATTTCCGACAAAAGTTTTCCCGCCAAATATTTCCGCAATTCCTTAAGAACCTTGTAAATATTTTTAAATTGCTTAAAAAATTCTTTAAAAATCCTTGTAAATCTTTTAAAAGTCATGCAAACCTTTCAAAACTTGAGTAACCTGTTAAAACCATTGTAAACCAAAAGTCTTAAAGTTTCTTTTTTACAATAAAATAAGTTTACATTTAATTTCGTTTATAAAATTAAATCTTTTGAAAATATTTAAAATTTAAAATTTGAATACATTTTTATACCAATTATTTATTCTTAAAACGAAATAAATAATTTTAAAAATATTCCATTTTTTTTTTCAAAAATGTTAATATAGGAACACTATTGTAATTCAATTAAAAAACCTAAATATTGTGATGGAAGATCTCGATTGGTCATTTTAAATTAGGCGCTTTAACAAATTAGGAATTCCTTATTGTGATGGACTAAATAATCAAAACAATACAATAATACAAGAAAATTTTTAAAAACAAAACTCAGTAAGAACTTTGAATGGAATCACTATATCATAAGTGAATGATAAGCATTTCCGAAAAAGCAAATACAAAAAAAAAAAATCATATTATCAGAAAATATATTACAAATAACTAGATAATTAGAGCTACAAATTTCAGCCTATCAATTCAACTATATTGTATACTAATGTTGTGGTGGGGACCCTATATTTATAGTTAAATTGTTAGGCTAACTTTTAGAATTTTTACTTTTTAAAATTAGGAATTTACTCGAAAGTAAATATTCAAAATATTCCTCATATATCTTTTATTTCCATAATCTTATTTTTTCCTTTTTACAATAAATCTTAAAATTGAAAACAAATATAATTTTAAAAAATGTTAATTAGTGAGATGTCTACTCCGTATTGGTCGTTTAAAATCCTAAGTGGACGCCCTTAAAGAGCTTATAGCTTCAACTATTATATAGTATAAATATGGAAAAAAAAAGAGTGATTCATAATGTTCACAACCTAGCACATTATCCATAAATAAGTCACAAAATAACCTAGCACATTTTGTCATATGGTTATAGATTATAAATAAGTCTATAATGTCATTTTACAACTTTAATTAGTTTATCTAGATTTTTGGAGAATAGTACTAATAATACTTTTTTTTGGTATTTGAAGTAGTAATATGTGTTTGTAAGATTTCATTGAAGTACAATGTGATAAGTAATAAGAAAAGGAAGATGTTTTTTTTCCAGAAGTATGAAGAAGAACTCTATTGCATTGAAATAATTTTTGAGCATTGTTGTCGTGCATATTGGACAATTTTTTTTTGTATACATCCATGGTGATAGATGTGGTTAGATTTGAGGGTGTTGATATCATCTCGGCCTTTGAATGTTTCTAGGAAGATAGTGCATTCTTCATTTTTTTCATATGTGGTTGGTAGCCTTTTGGAATTCTTTAGATCCGTAATGAGTAGATCGGTGTTTATTCTTGAATTAGTATGGAAGGTGTAATTTGTTACCGTGAAATATATAAGAATAGTCCTACCTCTTTGAAGTTGCGTCATGTGAACTAATTAAGGTTAGCCATGTAAGTCCTCTATTATTTGGGTTGTAAGTTATTTATATGATGATGTTGTCTGGATAAGTGTGTGGTCTTTGGATGGTGACAATAATTTATTAGATCTTTGAATATTAGAGCTAATAGTTTGGTATTAAAAAGTAGATTGGAGATTTTGGGTATGTCCCATCTCTATTTTGCGTAGAATTGTGTGTCATTTATTCGGGCTGCAGTCATTTAAAGTCTTCTTTAAACTGTTGTTGGTTACAGTTTTTAATTTGTATTTCTAAGTTGTCTTTGCTGTTACTTATCGTTTAATTTTTTATATTCAGTGACTCTTTTTAATGTGATTGTTTGGTATTTATTTTATCTTTATAGCTATACTAGCTTAGTACCCGTCCAATGGACGGGTTATCTTTATTTTAAATTAAATGAAAATGAAAATTTATTATAATTTATAAGAAAATAATTTTCATATCTTTTTCTGAAAAAATAATTTTTGAGAAATACCCCTTTTGGTGTACCCTTTTTTAAAAATACCCCTTTTATCTATCCATTTTCAAAAATACCCCTTTTTAAATATAAAAAATTATAAAGTTTTATATAGTTTATAAGGTACTTCTATATAATAACTACTACTGAGAGATTCGATACAAATATTTTAAAATGTTTTAAATAGTTTCAAATCGTTTTTATAAGTTTTAAAAGGTTTTTAAAAGGGTTTTAAAAGGGTTTATACGGTTTTTATAAGGTTTTTATAAGGTTTTTATAATTTATTTTTACGCTATTTATGAGAGGTATATAAAGTTTTATACACATATAAAGGTAATTTGTGTATATATTTATAAGCTTACACACGTATTTGGATAAATTTCAATATTTTTAGTGGGTTTTTTGATAAATTTTGAAAAAGGGGTATTTTTAAAAAGAGGTATATGAAAAGGGGTATTTTTGAAATTCCCCCAAAAATATATGACATAATACATTCATACATAAATTAAAAATTAAACAAATATAACATATTATAAAATAAAAATCATGAATAAAAATATTTATTTAGTTAAGCTCAAAATCTATTTTATTTGTAAAATGTAAATCCTAATTCTCGCTTATGAACCCAAACTGATAAATAACCTTGTTTAATTGTAAAACCCAAATCTCACTCCTCTTTTATAAACCGAAACCGATAAATAATCTCGTTTAATTATAATCTAAACTATAATGCGCATTTATAAACTCAAACCAGCATATAACCCTTATAATTGTAAAACCTACAACTGGCAAAACCCAAAATTAGATTAATAGTTGAAAGAGAATTTTGAGAAATGCCTCTTTTGATGTACCCCTTTTTAAACATACCAATTTTATTGCCATTTTTAAAAATACCCCTTTTTAAATATGAAAAATTGTAAACTTTTATATAGTTTATAAAGGTACATCTAGATCATCATTACTACTGGGAGACTCACTACAAATATTTATAAAGTTTTAAAAGGTTCTAAACGGCATTTATAAGACATTTATAAGGTTTTTATAAGGTTTACAAAGTTTTGATATGGTTTTTAAATAATTTTAAAAGGTTTTTAAAAGGTATTTATACGGTATTTAGGAAATATTTATATATATATAAAATTACACACATATCAAGATTATTTGTGTCTATATATATAGGCTTACACATATATTTTTAATAAATATCAATTGTTTTTAGTTTTTAATTTATCCAAAATACCGTTTTTCTAGTACCACTTTTTTAAAATACCACTATTTCAAACTTTATCAAAAAATCACTAAAAATGTTGAAATTTATCCAAATATGTGTGTAAACTTATAAATATACACACAGATTACCTTTATATATGTATGAATTTTTATATATCTTTCATAAATAGCGTAAAATAACTTATAAATACCTTTTAAAAACCTTTTCAAAACCTTGTAAACCGTTTCGAAAACCATTTAAAAACCTTATAAAACGATTTAAAAACTTTTAAAACATTAGAAAATATTTGTATCACATTTATATAATTCTTTATAATATTTATTTTATATATTTCCTTTTAATATTTATATGAAAACATTATTTAATTATTTAATGAAAACATTATATAATTCTTTATAATATTTATTTTATATATTTCCTTTTTCGATAAGGTTAATAATACTAGTCATGTTGAACATAATTTTCTCGATCCATAACCAAAGTTTACAATAAACTTCCTAATTCATGCAATAACTTATGATCTCATGCCAAAAATTACCATTTTCCTAGACAACAGCTTTGCATAAGCCTAAAAGTCTAAAACGGACCGAGTAAGCTTTGTTTATCCTTTCCAATGATCCCCTGCGCTCGAGAACGACGGTTTCGGGTTTGAAAGTAACATCTCTCTGCGCTGAGTTGTTTCGAGTAGTCCTTAGAAGAAGCTGGTGTCGAGTGGCTTTTGGTGATCGAGACAGAGCTCCACCGTGGTCTCGGGTTGGCGTTTTCCTCAGCCTCTCCTTTCGCCAAATCCTCGGCCAATCTCGCCACTTTTCTCGGGATTGGATTTGGCTTAGTGCTTTCGGATTGATCTGTTTAGGGTTCTTGCCTAGTGTTTTTCACAGGGTGTGTGAATTTTAGCTTCTCTGTTGGTTAAATATGCATGAAGACAACATCAGATCTTTTAGGAGAGTTAGCATTGTGGCACACCTTGTGTTGTATCTAGTCATGGCTCCTCCTTTCAAGCTTCTCGTCATGGCCACCGGTGGTGGCTGCCTTATCATCACCATTTCGTAAGCATCCTTGAGTTTCTTGTCTTGACGCTAGGTTTAGGCCCTAGTTTTGGTTGTGTCTTACTGATGATGTTGTTGTGAAGTTTTTTTAGTGACACGTTGAGTATTTGTTGTTTGCCTTGGCCCTAAGTTCTAGAGGAGCTAGTAAGGGTAAGGACATTCAGTGTCATGTTTATTTGCAATTTATAGCTCTGAGCTAGCTGACTTCGGGAAAAGAATTTGGTAGGGTGAGCTCGCACTGTATGCAGTACTTAGTGAGATTCCATTATGAGAAAGTTCATGGATTTCTCGTCATAATTTTGAATTAACATAAAAAAATCCATTATAATTAGGTATACTTTTATATGTATTATTATGTAGAATCTTTTTATGATAGGTTTATAAATTTAATTTTTAAAATATTTTAATATATATTAATTTACACATGTCAATATCTTATCGATACAATGGACACTTGTCACATTAATAACGAAATTATTTAAATTAACTTACTAAATAAATTATAATTTTTATTAATAACTTTATTTTATAATTACTATATTTTTTCCTTCAGGATTACAACTAAGTAATTGTTAAATTTCCTGAATTTTTGTTTACTTTATTCTGTTTGAATTTTTTTTTTTTGAAGACTAATTTATATAATGTCTCACCACTAATTATCTGACACGTGTCGACATCTAATGAATTCAATTAACACGTGTCACGATCTTGTTAATGGTTAACTTCGAAAACCCAACTTTATATAATAGTAGTTTAGTACCCGTCCGATGGACGGGTTATCTTTATTTTAAATTAATTAAAAATTAAAATTTATTATAACTTATAAAAAAATAGATTCCAATTTTTTTTTTTGAAAAATAAGAGAAATTAATGTCATTTGGAAAGAGATTTTATTTGGTTTGAAGTATCAAATAAACGTGTGTATATATATATATATGTATATATATCTTAAAGTGTTAAAGTCATATAGCTTTCGTTAGTCACGCACTTATCGTAACTTATTTGTTGCATTAATTATAAAAATCTAATAATGCCAAATTGACAATCACCAAAACATTTGGGAGCTATTTGAGAGCTATTCACCATTACTCATAATATTGCTAATTTTTTTTTTTTAAATCTCAATTTAGGATTATACCATTTTGTAAAAAATTTTATTTCTTAACTTTGAATTTCAAAAATACCCCTTTTCATATACCTCTTTTTAAAAATACCCCATTTTCAAACTTTATCCAAAAACCCATTAAAAATGTTGAAATTTATCCAAATATGTGTGTAAGCTTATAAATATATACACAAATTACTTTTATATGTGTATAAAACTTTATATACCTTTCATAAATAGTGTAAAAATAAATTATAAAAACCTTATAAAAACCTTATAAAAACCGTATAGAACCTTTTAAAAACCTTATAAAACTTATAAAAACGATTTATAACTATTTAAAACATTTTAAAACATTTGTATCGAATCTCCCATTAGTAGTTATTATATAGAAGTACCTGATAAACTATATAAAATTTTATAATTTTTTATATTTAAAAAGGGGTATTTTTGAAAATGAATATAAAAAGGGGGTATTTTTAGAAAGGGGTACACCAAAAGAGGTATTTCTCAAAAATGAATTTCAAAAATACCCCTTTTCCAATAATACTTTTTAAAAATACCCCTCTTTTTAATTTTATCAATAAGTCACTATAAATTTGAAATTTATCTAAAAAATATGTGTAAGCTTATATTTATAGACACAAATGATCTTTATATGTGTGTAAATTTATAAATTTATATTTCATAAATACCTACTAAAACCTTTTAAAAATCATTTAAAACCCTATAAAAACTTTGTAAACCTTATAAAAACCTTATAAATGTTGTTTAGAACCTTTTAAAACCTTGTAAATATTTGGATTTAATCACCCAATAGTAAAGATGATCTTGATGTACCTTATCAACCATATAAAAGTTTATAATTTTCCTTATTTGAAAAGGGGTATTTTTGAAAATAGATAGAAAAATGGTATTTTTTAAAAAGGTACACCCAAAGGGGTATTTCGCAAAAATTCTCAGACTATGAAAATTAATTAATTGTTATTTAATATGATGGTAAAGTTCTTTCAAATTAACATCAATCTAAAATATGATGTTAAATACAAATATAGTCATTTGTAAATAAATTCATATAAATAACGCAAATAAACATAAAGATTCTAAAATAAATTATAGCATCGTTGAGGAAAACATTAAAAAATCTTTCAAATACGATTTATAAAAAACTACATATTTTCTTTAAAATATTTTAAAATTACTATATTACGATTTATATTGAACTTTGTTATCTTTAATTTAAGCCAAAAATATTATTTTCGAAAATCTTTTATTCACCCTTATGTTTTAGACAATGAAATTGCTCAATGGCATAATACATTCATACATAAATTAAAAATTAAACAAATATAACATATTATAAAATAAAAATCTTGAATAAAATTATGTATTTAGTTAAACTCAAAATCTAATTTATTTGTAAACTGTAAATCCTAATTCTCCTTTATGAATCCAAACTGATAAATAATCTTGTTTAATTGTAAAACCTAAATCTCACTCCTCTTTAATAAACCCAAACCGATAAATAATCTCGTTTAATTATAAAATCTAAACTATAATGCAGATTTATAAACTCAACATATAACCCTTATAATTGTAAAACCTACAACTGGCAAAACAAAAAATTAGGTTAATAGTTGAAAGAGAATTTTTGAGAAATACCCCTTTTTAAAAATACACAAATTTTCTATCCATTTTAAAAATATCTCTTTTCCAATATGAAAATTGTAAACTTTTATATAGTTTATAAGGTACATCTAGATCATCATTACTATTGGGAGACTCAATACAAATATTTATGAAGTTTTAAAAAGGTTCTAAAGACTTTTATAAGGTTTTTATAAGGTTTACAAAGTTTTTATATGTTTTTTAAATAATTTTTAAAAGGTTTTTAAAAGGTATTTATATGGTATTTAAATTTACACATATAGAAAGATAATTTGTGTCTAAATATATAAGCTTACACATTTTTTTTTATAAATATCAATTTTATTACTTTTTAATTATCAAAAATACCCTTTTTCCATACCACTTTTTAAAAATACCCCTATTTCAAACTTTATAAAAAAACCACTTTAAATGTTGAAATTTATCCAAATATGTGTGAAAAGTTATAAATATACACACAAATTACCTTTATATATGTTTAAATTTTTATATATCTTTCATAAATAGCGTAAAATAACTTATAAATACCTTTTAAAACCCTTATAAACCCTTTTAAAGACCACTTAAAAACCTCATAAAACTTGTAAAAACGATTTAAAACCTTTTAAAACAATATAAAATATTTGTATCAAATTTCCAAGTAGTAGTTATTATATAGAAGTACCTTATAAACCATATAAAGTTTTATAATGGATATTTTTGAAAATATTTAAACATGGATATTTTTGAAAATGGATAGATAAAGGAAGTAATTTTGGAAAGGGGTACACCAAAAGGGGTATTTCTCAAACATTCTCTTAAATTTTTATAATTATTTTTAATGTTTTTTTAAAATTCTATTTGTATCTTAATATTAACAAAATTAGATATAACATGTTTCGACATCTTATGTTTTTACTTGACACTTATCATGATCACGTAAGTTAGTAAATTTAAAAACCAAGTTTCGACATATAATCTCGTTTAATTGTTAAACTTAAACCATAATTTTAATTTATAAAGATAAACCATAATTCTTATTTATCATTTATATACCCAAACCAACAAATAACCTGATTTAATTGTAAAATTAAAGTTTAAACCTTAATCCTCTTCTGTAAACAAAAACCTCCATATATTTTTGTTAATTATAAATTTTAAATCCCTATCTTATTAATAAACCAAATTGACATAACTGAAATTAGGTTATTTATTTAATTTTATTAATAATTTTTAATTAATAATTCTTTATAATATTTATTTTATATATTTCTTTTTTTTATAGGGTTAATAATATTTCTATTTTATCCAAATATTAACAAAATTAGTTACGACACGTGTCAACATCTTATCGTTTATAATTGACACGTGTCACGATCTTGTTAATGGCTGACTTTGAAAACCAAGGTTTATATAATAAGATTTCTATTTTAACTAAATATTAACAAAATTAAAATTGACATGTGTCAACATCTTATCGTTTATAATTGACACATGTCACGATTTTGTTAATGGCTGACTTTGAAAACCAAGGTTTATATAATAAGATTTTTTAATCGTCTAATGGGGAATGATAAAACGAAACTGTTCAGCCTTCTGTTTTAAAAAGGGAAAAATGTTATTTAAATCCCAAACTTACACATTTTGGCCATTTTAATACTCGACTGTCACAGTGGCCATTAAAATCATAGACTTCTCGTTGACGTTATTTTTAAATCACTATCTTTTGTTGACTGAGCTAGATTGAGCATGTCGTCAAATCAAATTCTCTAACAGATGAGTTAACAACCGTTTAGGATCGTTAATCGATCTCTGTTAAGTCGAAAAATGAGAATCACAAGGACAAACGACGTCAATTTGGGAATTTAGGCATTTCGTTTAAGGCAGCACGACGTTGTTTGTCCTTGTGATTCTCATTTTTCGACTTAACAGATATCGTGATGTTTTATATATGTTATCTTCATGTATCTTGTTTGCCTTAAACAAAGTTAGCTTACTTTCTATGCTGGTTTGGAATTTTTATGGGCTTTTTTTTTCCTCCCTTTTTACATTTGTTTCTGTGACTGCTTATGGGTCATGTGTTTAATATATTTTTTTATTGTTTAATTTTGTTTAGTTAGTAGTTTCTTTTTGAGATTAAACTGACCCCATTAATATAGATTATTCTAAATTTGTTTTAGGGAAAAAGAAGGTAAGATATTTCTATTTTTATTTTTTTTGGTTTAATTCTTTGCTGACATGGCATTCTCTAGATGAATTTCAAAGTGCTGAGGTGGACACTCGAAAAAGACTCAAATTGTCCCTTTTATTAGTATTGACTAAGAATAATCCGGGCTGTGCCCAGTCTATTTTTTATTGTTATTTTCTATATTTGTTATATTTTTGTAGTTTTTAAATTTTTTGACGCATGAATATTTGGTTATATTTTTTTTTTGTTAATTTTTTAAATTATTTACTATCCTTATTATGTTTGTTTATTGTCCTTAGTAATTTTTTTACTTAGTATTTTAGGTTTTTGTGTATTATTTTATTTTTGTTAATTGTTTTTTGACGCATGAATATTTGGCTATAATTTTTTATTAAATATTTTCTATTATATTTACTATCCTTTTTTTTGTTGTTTGTAATGTGTTTTTACTTAGTATTTTAGTTTTTTTTTGTATTATTTTATTTTCTTTATCAAATATTTCTTAAGGCTGAATATTTCGTTTTAAATATTTTTTTGTTAATTTAAAAAAATATTTCAGTTTTGCCAATTAACATGTATTTATGTTTTTAAATATATCACTATAACTTTATATGTTTTTAATTTTGGAATAATACTAATAATAGTTTGTCTGGTATTTGTAGTAAATTAGTAATATTCTTTTTAAAGATTTTATTTAAGTATAATGTGATAAGTAAGAAGTAGATGAAGAATTCTTTGTTTAAGAAGTATGGAGAAGAACTCTATTGCATTAAAGTATACTTAGAGCATTGTTGTCCTACAGATTGGACAATTTCTTTTTGAATACCACCATGCTATGGTACATATATGGTGATAGATGTGGTTACATTTGAAGGTGTTGATATCATCTCGGTCTTTAAATATTTTTAGGCAGATAGTGCATTTTTCATTTTCTTGTTGGTGTCTTTTGGAATTATGTAGATCCGCAATGAGTAGATCAATGTCTATTCTGGAATTAGCATGGAAGGTGTAATCGGTTACAATAAATTATATAAAAATAATAATATCTTTTCAAATTTCTTCATGGGAACTGCAGTAAGAAATTATAAAACCTTGTTATCAATTTTGTTGCTTCATTCTCTCTTATTTCATGATATACGAGAAGGTATTGGAGTTTGTTTTTTAAAAGTTTTGAAGCCCAAATTTTTTGTAAGATTCCATAGTCATTTAACGATTTAATTAAATTTGTTGTAGATTTTTCATTTCTTCTTCTTCTTTTCTTTCTTTCAGTGGGACCAGATTTTTGTAATTGCAGACTATCTTCCTTCGATATCTGTAACTATATTTTTCTCTTTTGTTAGATTTTTGTAACTTTCCCTAATACTTTGTTAAAACACAATTACACAGTAGCATTCGAGATTTATGTAACTCTTTTCTTTTTTTTCCCCATTTCTTTGAGTTAATATTTTTTTTTAGATAAATCTAATACATATCTTGATGCTTTGTATATGTGATCTCTATGTGTCTTGTTTGCTTCTATCAAAGTACACTTAATTGCTACGCTGGTAATGGTATAGAGTATTTTTAGGTTTTTGTTTCCTCCACAAAAAGTTATGGTTCACAAAAAAAGTATGGTTGACAAAAAATTATTTGATTTTGGAAGTAAAATAGAAAATTTTATAGTTATTTTTGGAAGTTATAAATTTTTATTCCTTATTAAATGGTACACAAACACACTTCAAATTAGTTGTTCAGAATTTTTGATGTTTATTAGTGTTCTTTTGGTTTTATATGGATATAATTTTTTTCATCTCTTTACTATTACTGTTAATTTTTGTATTTTGTTAAATATTGTATCATTATTTTTATTTTTATATTTAAAAAACTGTATAATTTATATAAAGTCATTGATAAATTTTAATTAATTGACCCGATGTCGAATCCAGTTAGCCTAATAACCCAGTGACCCGAAAGTTAGTCTGGTTTGCAATCTGGTTCAATTTTAAAAACACTGGATTAAACTAAGGCCATTAATAAATTCGAGATTTATGTAACTCTTTTCTATTTTTCCCCATTTCTTTGAGATAATAATTTTTTAGTTAAATCTAATACATATCTTGATGCTTTATATATGTGATCTCTATGTGTCTTGTTTGCTTCTATCAAAGTACACTTAATTGCTACGCTGGTAATGGTATAGAGTATTTTTAGGTTTTTGTTTCCTCCACAAAAAATTATGGTTCACAAACAAATTATGGTTGACAAAAATTATTTGATTTTGGAAGTAAATAGAAAATTTTATAGTTATTTTTGGAAGTTATAAATTTTTATTCCTTATTAAACGGTACACAAACTCACTTAAAATTAGTTGTTCAGAATTTGTGATGTTTGTTAGTGTTCTTTTGGTTTTATATGGATATAATTGTTTTCATCTCTTTACTATTACTGTTAATTTTTGTATTTTGTTAAATATTGTATCATTATTTTTATTTTTATATTTAAAAAATCTGTATAATTTATATAAAGTCATTGATAAATTTTAATTAATTGACCCGAGGTCGAATCCAGTTAGCCTAATAACCCGGTGACCCGAAAGTTAGTCTGGTTCGCAATCTGGTTCAATTTTAAAAACACTGGATTAAACTAAGGCCATTAATAAATTCTTAAATTTTTCTAAATTTGTTTTAGGGAAAAAATAATAATTCATTTTTTATATATATTTTTTTGGTTTAATTCTATTTTTTATATCTTTACTACTACTGTTAAGTTTTATATTTTGTTAAATTGGTATGATTATTTTTATTTTTATATTTACAAAACTGTATAATTTATATAAAATCATCGATATAATTAATTGACTCGTGGCCGAATCCGGTTAGCCCAATAACCCGGTGACCCAAAAGATAGTCCGGTTCGCAATCTGATTTGATTTTAAAAACATTGGATTAAATTAAGGCCATTAATAAATTCTTAAATTTGTTTTGAAGGAAAAAAAATCATTTAAATAAACTTTTTTTTGGTTTAATTCCTTGCTGACATGGACACTCTCAAATGCCTCAAATTATCCCTTGTATTAGTATAGATAGATATATGTATATGTCTTACATCAATCCTTCAATTATATTCATTTAACATATGTATTTTTATGCACAGAACTAACTTTCTTTTTTTGTCGAATTGGATTTATGCAAAATGCAAAATCCTCTTTTTATTCTAATTTGTCGTTGTCCAAAACAAAAACAAAAAACCTTATTTGTCTATACCTCATCATCTACATATTTTATAGTTTAATTCAAGATTTGTACAAGTGGAAATATCTATTTATGTATAATTGATCCACCTAGTTTAATTCCTCGTCAACGAACATGTTGTTGTCACCAATCTTGAAATGACATATACACAAATGTTATATAAAACCAACAGTTGCGTACTGATCTTGTTTTGTGTTGTGTATAAATAAATTACATTTCCATATCTTTAACCTTTGTAAACAACGAACATGGCTAAACGTTTTCTACTTCTTCTTACTCTTCTTCTTGCTGTGACCGTTACAGAATCCGAAGCTTACTCGACGACGACGACGAGGCCCTTTCAAGGCTATAAGCCGGAGAAATTCACCCACCTCCACTTTTATTTCCATGACGTTATCTCCGGTGACAAACCTACCGCCATCAGAGTGGCCGAGGCCCCCGGGACAAACTCCTCAGCCATCAAATTTGGCGTAATTATGATCGCTGATGACCCGTTGACCGAGGGACCTGACCCGAGCTCGAAGGAAATTGGGAGAGCTCAAGGGATGTATGCGTCAACGGACTTGAAAGACTTGATCTTCACAATGGTCTTTAACTTGGCTTTCACGGAAGGACAATTCAAGGGAAGTACCCTCTCGATGTATGGACGGAATGCGATAATGTCGAAGGTGAGAGAGATGCCGATCATTGGTGGAACCGGTTGTTTTAGGTTTGCTAGAGGTTATGCACAAGCCAAGACTTATAAGCTTGTTGGTCAAGATGCCGTGGTCGAGTATAATGTCTTCATTTGGCATTAGTATTTTGTGATATATTTGTTGTTCAATGTCTTCCGAAGATAAATTGTTTTCAGTTTGGTTTGCTTATATTGTTTTTGGGTTTTTTTTGATAAATTGTTCTGTTTTTGTTGTGTTGTTTCAAGTTTAAAAGGTTTAGTTGTTTGAATATTTCGAGAATTGAGATGTGTGTAGTAATTCAAAGGGGAAGTCTATATAACACATGGACATGAAAATCATCTTCCTTCATCTCAAATTCGAGCAACAAAGCTTTTCTTGTTATTTTTTGTTGGAAGGCTTGTGTTCTATATATGTTCTCTCTTTATCTGTTAGTTAACTTTAAGAACTTTCGTAGTATCGTAAGACTAAGTTTGTATGAATATTCTGTCTTGGAGCATCTTCAATGATGGAGATGTTCATTTAGGTATCTCAACAATACAATATTAATACTTTTAGTTTTACTTAGTTATATTTACCATTGTGTTAGTTTAGTTAAAAATCGTGACCATAATATGTGGGAAACTGGAAACTCGGGATAGTTCGTATATCTTTTATTATCTAAAAATCAGTTAAGCATAATAACTTGTTCTATTTTTGTTGTGTTGTTTCAAGTTTAAATGGTGTAGTTGTTTGAATATTTCGAGAATTGAGATGTGTGTAGTAATTAAGGGTGGGTAGATGTATAATTTGGTGATATACTATTATCTAATTGAGATGTGTGGAGTAAGCATCGAATTTTTTTTTTTTGAAGAAAGCCTTTGGTAACGTTTTATATCTAGCCACCGTGACTTTATGAGTTTTATGGTTTAGGCTACAAACCAGTGGCTTTAGAGTGATGTTTAGCTTCTACATAGGATGAATTAAATTCAAGGGGAAGTCTACTTTGAATGGAGAGACTGAAAAAAAAACAGTTGACCCGTGCATGTGGGTCTCCTATTATCAATACACTACTAGATTTTAACCCGCGGTATACCGTGGGACGACATTCTAAAATGTATTCTTTTTATTATTTTTGTTTGGTATGTAAGAGTGTATTACTATATTTTGATTGTTAATTTTATGATTTAACCCGTAGAATATTATATGATTATTTATTTTTTATATAATCGTAATTTGATTAAATTAATTAAATAAGTATAATATTTAAAATAATGAAATGATACTGACATAATATTCGTTTACATAATATAATTTCATATTAAAATATTTTTGTGAGTTATACTATAGTAGACAACTCGTAAAAATATCTATAATCATAATTATGTAAATTATAACTCGTTCCATCACATGATCCGTGCTACACAATTATCAATAATACTTTAGGTTATACATTTTTGTATCGTTTGAGTAATATACATCCGTTTCTAAAAATTCAAATTACAACATATGCAAAAAAACTATATTTTTATTATACATATGTTATATGTAAGAATAAAAGTTTTAAAAACAAATAATACATTTAAAGATATTTAAGAAATTTTCAGTTTATTAGGGAGATATTTTAGGAAATTTTGTTAAATGTAATAAATACTAATTTCCAATTTTGTAATTTTATTATGATTTAATTACAAAATTTACTCTAAACTTTTGTTATTTAATTAAATGGTCATGATTTAATTATGTAAATATTACAAAATAAAAGGGTAAAACACAAAAAATACTTCAAAAATGTTAATATAGATTCATTATTTTTTATATTTAAAAAAAGAGTAGAAAGACAGCAAAAATATTTTGTCCTGTTGTGATAAAGACATGACAGATGTTGTAACTTGTCTACGTCATCTGTGTTTTGTCATAAAAATAATTGTTCACGTCATCTGTGTTTTGTTATGAAAATATTTTTTATTAATAAAATAATAATTTAAATACTTTTCTTTTTTTTCTTTATAACCTACACATTCTTCGGTTTGGTACAACACTCACACTTCTTCTTTTCTCACTCACTGGTTTTCTATCTTACTTTTGCAAATGTGTTTTTTTTTTCCTTAAATGACATACATTTTATATATAAATTTGGAAAATGAGCAATTTGAAGAGTTAATAATTCAACCATCATTGACATACTATCATCGCTATTTTGAAAGAGGGCCAGTGCAAACATGTGACTGGTTAGGATCAATGGAGAAATATATGGCGTCAAATTCAAGAAGATAATGCTGCATGTCTTTAGTGACGTACTAAGAATGTCACTTGATGGTTTTAGAGCACTATGTGACAAGTTACAAATGAGTTATGGTTTACAACCTACAGTGATTGTAAGCACATAGACATGAAAATCATCCTAGTTCATCTCAAATTCGAGCAACAAAACTTGTCTTGTTCTTTTTTGTTGGAAGGCTTGTGTTCTATATACATTCTCTTGTTATCTTTTGTTAACTTTAAGAATTTGCTTGCTATCATAAGGCTAAGTTTTTGTGCATATTTTTCGTTGGAGCATCTCCAATGATGGAGATGTTCATTTAGGTATCTTACAATACAATATTAATACTTTTAGTTTTACTTAGTTATGCATTTGACATGTGTTCTCATAGTTTCTTATGGGGTTCTCACAATCTCATAGTTTGTTTGAGAAATGGTATCTCATATTTTTCTTCCTCTCTCCTACTTATTGATTTTTTTATTACTTTATTGGTTTATATACTCTAGGAACAAACTTAGGGTTGCATGTACCAGACACCATGTAATATAGGGTTTCAATTAGGTTTCTCCTATATAGGGTAGACCCAATTCTACATATACGTATTATATTTTTATATGTGGAATTTGGTAGAGGCTAAAAGTATAGGTGGAACCTAGTTAAAACGCTATATAACAGAGTGATTGGTACATGCAGCCTGCAAACTTACGATAGAGTTTGTTGGATATGGGCCTCGGCCCATGAGACCCTCCTCCACTCTCTCCCTCTCTGCTCGGCTTAAAAGTGATGAAGCCAAGACAGGAACAAAAAGACAAAATAGTGAACATGCATTGGTACCTGGCCCATTAGGAGATCTGCCCACAACGGCTGGCCCAACAAAAACCAATACGCGGCCTAAAAGGAAAACAAACCTCGAGCTAGGTTTCGGTGTGCCCCGCCTGCTATAAAAGAGAGGTTCCTTGATGTGACAAGACAGAGAGAAACTAGGAATAGACTTAACTACTATTCGTATTTTAGCTCGTGTTAGTGACTGTAAAGATGATCACATTATCTTGTTAATTTTTTACCTTGTTAAATTTTTTGTTAGCGAATATAAATAACAAAAGGACATTGTCACAATAGTTTGAGTCAGATGAGAGAGAACTAAATAAAAAATTATCATGGCCCATTTTTTATTTAGTTTTAGATGTTCATAAACATATTCAGATTGTAACGCCCGTGTTCTGGAAATTAATAGGAGACTTGAATGTGTATAAGAATTAGGGTGGATTCGGTTTAGTTCCGATGGATTTCCTAAATTGGTCGATTTGTTTAATTGAATCAAAGAAGGTTTAATTAATGTCGGTTTAGGTAAACCCTGGTTTAATCAAAATTAAACCAAAAACCCTAGTTATATAAAGAACGCTTTATTCTCTCTTTTGTTTTGTTGCTGTTGTTTCTGAGAGTTGAGTTGCGAAAAGGAGAAGGAGAAGTTCACTTGTGAGAAGGAGAGGGTTTGCTTTGCTTTGGTGTTTAAGGCAAGAGAAGCAGATTCGTCACGTCCTGGTATAATAGATTTACGACGTATCAAATCTTATCTAAAGGTAATGAATTTTGGTAGGTTTGTTCTTAAGGCGTGTACGTTGATTCCTCCTTTTTACAGAAGTGAATTCGGATTAATACTCAGTGAGTTATATGCAGTTTGGTGAGAAGCGTTTTCTCTGTTGCGAACTGGGATCAGCATAGTTTGTAAGTGAGATCGTGGTTCCATAGCTTCTCTGATCGGCACCAATTTTTGTGGGCAGCTTTGTGACGTCTGGATCTTGCTTTGCACCGTGGGGATTAAGCAGTTAACGGTTGCTTTACGTTTTAGGGCTTCGTTTCTGCGGCTGTAGTTTTTCTGCTGTTTCTGTCCTTTTGGTTCTTAGATATTTTTGTTTGTGTGATTTGTTGTAGGACGTTGTTTAGCTGTTGCAGTCGCGAGGAGAGTCTTTCCTGGTTGTTTTTGTAATTCGAATCACCTTGTTCAGGTAAGTGCGTGACCATGAGCTTATCTAAGCGATTGAGATCGAGTGACTTGTTTTGTGATGATTTGTAGGTGAACTGGATGTGTTATTGGATGTTTAGCTTGCTAGATGTTTTGTTTTTGTTATATATGTGGGTGTTATCTCATTTCTTGTGTGTATAGCTCGTAGATGGGAGGATCGCCCTCACTAAGTATTTATGAAATACTTATGCATCTCTTTCTTTGATGCAGGTAAAAGTAAAGTGTGATCCGTGGAATCATGGCGAGGAGAGGAGGATGATCTAGGCGCTCATTGGTGTTTTAGATTATTGTTGGATTTGTTAGGGTGTTAGAATGGAATTTAGAAACAGGTTAGGATGATCATGTTTTGGAATAATGTTTGGTTGAACTTGTTGGTTTAATGGAAATGTTTTATTGGATTTTTGGTTAAGTCTTCCGCTGGTTAATATTGTTGGTTTACTTTAATGAGATTGCTTGGTTTAATTGATTTAAATTATTATGGCCGGTTTAGCTGGTTTGAATTAATTGGATTAATCCGGTTTGCATGTTTAAAAGAAAAAAAAATGGGGGTTCTTTCAATTTGGTATCAGAGCATTTACGGTTCTAGGACAAGATTTAATTGGTAAAAATTGTGATGTGATGTGTGAATTTCATTGATGAGGAATGATGATGTGGATTGCATACTGATTGATTGTGTGTTTAATCAATTGTGTGAGCATGGAGACCTAGATCATCCTCTCGAGCCTTCAATGAGATTCTACGGTAAGTCGTGTGGTTTGGTGATTTGTTTGGTGTTTTTAGCCTTCTGTTGTGTTGTAGATGGTTAGAGGTGGAGCTGTCGGTCGTGGTCATGGTCGTGGTCGTGGGCGTGGTCGCGGTAGGGGGCGTGGTGTTGCCTCGGGTAGCGACACGAGTGTAGGCCGGAATGCTACGGCCAATTTTGTTAGTGAGTCCCAGTCGCATCAGGAGGGGCCCGTGGGTGGTGAGAGTGTGAGTGCCGTGGGAGCTGGTTCGTCCGGGAATGGTACTAGTGTTGTAGGAAACCCGGTTGGGGGTGTTCCAACAGGTGGAGCCCATGATCAGAATAATCGGCTTGCGGATTTGCTGACGCAGCTCTTGGAGCGGTTTTGCTGACGTCAGTAAATCCGCAAGACAATCATTCTGACCCTGGGCTGCACCTGTTGGAACACCCCCAACCGGGTTTCCAACAACACTAGTACCGTTCCCGGACGAACCGGCTCCCACGGCACTCACACTCTCACCACCCACGGGCCCCTCCTGATGCGACTGGGACTCACTAACAAAAGTTGAGGCTATAAGGTTTTAAGACCGTCCACATAGGATTTTAAACGTTGAGGCTATAAGCTTCTAAGACCGTCCACATAGGATTTTAAACGATCAATCAAAATTAGCCATCTCACTAATTAACATTTTTACAGATTATTTTTGTTTTCAATTTTAAGATTTTTTGCAAAAACGATAAGAATATAAGATATATGGAAATAAAAGATATATGAAAAATATTTTGTATATTTATTTTCGAGTAAATTCCTAATTTTTAAAAGTAAATATTCTACAAGTTAGCCTAACAATTTAACTATAAATATAGGATCTCCACCACAACATTACTATACAATATAGTTGAATGGATATGCTTAAAATTTATAGCTCTAATTGATTAGTTTTTTGTAATTTATTTTATGATGATATGGTTTTTTTATTATTCTACTTTTTCTGAGATGCTTATCATTCACTTATAATTTTGGTGTATTGTTTTTATTATTTAGTCCAATTCTATCTTCTAATTGGAGTTTTTTTTATTAGGAATACTTTCTATATTAGTTTCTATGATCATGAAAGCGAATGAATTAGATATGATGTTAGGCAGACGAATGCTAAGGTAAAAACCACAAACCAATTTTTATAAAAACATATGAATTCTTTATTTTTTTTATTATTATTACTACATAGTCCATATTACTATCACTAATTTTGTCAAGTTTGTTCACATGTATGAAGTAAAAAATTTCAAATAAGAGATTACATTTATACAAGCAAAAATTCGGAGAAATAATAAGTGCTAAAATATATTGTTAAAAGATTATTTATTATATATGAGAGGTAGTAGCTGTACTATATATATTACTACGTACGGTTGTGATTAGATTAGGAGAAATGAGAAGTGCTAAAATATATTGTTAATAGATCATATATTATATGAGAGATAATAGTTGTACATTGAGTCAATTTGATTAGTTTTATTGGATGAAAAAAATAAAAATATAATAGTTGTACAAAAGAGAGTTTATGAGTTTAGATAGTCAAACGATTTATATAATGTTATATTTAAAAGAGCTAAAATAAAGAGAGTAGTAAAGAGGAATAATAGTGGAATTGCGGATACTAAAATGAGGAAGTCGTAGAAGTTAAGTCTACATCATATATTTCTGATATATCATAAAAATTAAATAACAAAATTCCATTAGAGCGTTGAAGGTAAAAAAGACCAGAGATATTTTCAAATGTTTTTAAAATTTTTGTTTTTTGTTCACCATTATATTAATATGAATATTTTAACTAATCATATAAAATTTTTAACTCTTTCTTTCTTATCAACACAATATTGTAAATAATATACAGTAAAACCTCTATAAATTAATACTCTACAAATTAATAAACACTATAAATTAATAAATTTTGCTGGTCCAAAGTCAGGACAGTGTAAAAATTAACTAAATTCGATAAGATAATAAGATAATAATCATTATATATATACTTATATGTATATGTTGAAATATCTCCTAGACCTCATCTCTATAAATAATATTTATGTTTTATTTTTAAACAAAATTCTCATCTTATAATATACTCCATAACCTCACAAAATTACCAAAATTTTCTTTATGTTTTCTATTTGTAAATATGCATCATATTCATTTTTTTTGTTTTACAAGATGTTAAAAGATAATAATTGACGTTTTAATCATATATTTGAATTTTTGTATATAACTGTATTTATGTTTTATATTTTTAGTCCACTGTTAAATTTTTTTCTAAACATAGAATTCAATTCTAAACTACAAAAAATTATATAATTTTAAAACGAATCTTATTTTTGTGAAATTGTCCTAATTCATATTTTCAAAAAAATTTAATAGTTAAAAAATACTACTATAAATTAATAATTATTAATTTACAATATAAAATAATAAATATTAATTTATAGATAAATTAATATCACTATAAATTAATAAAATATTGGGGTCCCAACATTATTAATATATAGAGGTTTTTTTTGTGAATGATACTCTAAATATAAATAAAAGAACATTTATGTTCAAACAAATCAAAATTAAAATGTTATTGTATTTTTGTGTAGTACCAATCAACGTATATTTAAATGGTTATTAAGTCTAAATTTTTTTATATAATAATTGATACATATATATTAGCGCATTGAAATAATTACTAAATCTATAATAATTTGAACAAGCAATACAAATATACCCGCGTGTAACGCGGGTTAATAAGCTAGTCTATACTATATAAAAGTTGACGCTAGAAGCTTTTGAGAGCGTTCACATAGGATTTTAAACGACCAATCAGGATTAGACATCTCAATATTTAACATTTTTTAAATTAAGATATTTTCTTTATTAAGTTTTTAATGTAAAAAGGAAAATAATAAGATTATGGACATAAAAGATATATTATAAACTATGGAGATATTTCTAAATTTAATATTTCATTTTCACAATAAATAAATGATATAAAAATAATCAAAATGCAAAATTTTAATTTTTGTTAAATTTTAAAACGAAAATACTGAGTTTTGTTTATTAAATTACCTAATAATTTAGTGTGAATATTGTGTTTGAGTAAATTTCTATTTTAAAAATTAAAATAGAGTTGGATAAATTTGGAGGCGAAACTAAGACAATCGATAAACTCGATAGATCTAAGTCAAGAGAAAAAAAAAGAAAGCACAACTCAAATTAAGACTCAACAAAAAGACTAGAAATGTGCAAAAAGATTGGCGAATAATGCAAAGGTGCAAACTTTATCGATGATTTTGACCACAAAGCAAAGAAAAGCGAAAGACTCGATCGATCTAAAAAAGACAAACCAAAGCAAGCAATACTTTGACTCAAACTCGAAAAAATAACAGAAATGTGCAGAAAGATCGACGAAAGATGCAAAAGTGCAAACTTTATCGATGATTTTGACAACAAGGCAAGGAAAAGCGAAATACTCGAACGATCTATACAAGAACAACAGAAAGAAAGAAAAAATCAAACAAAACTCAACAAAAGACCAGACAAGATGCAAAGACTCCGAAATTCATACAAAAAGATCGAGAAAAATATCCAAAGATGCAATTTTTATCGAAAAACTTTCAAACGATGCAAAGAAAATGGAAATAACCTATCGATCTATGCATAAAAACGACTTAAACAGATCTATGGTGGAAGATATGCACGAGGAAGAGCAAAACACGACCAGAATAAAAAAAGATGCAAAAACTCGTTTTTTTTTTGGTTTTTCTCGATAAAAGATGATGAATGCGAAAACTAACTCAACAAAAAAAAAGTAAAGGATACATACAACCATCAAAGAGGAACTTGGCTCTCATACCAACTAAAGAACCCCCGGATTCGATGAACTAGTCTATGGCACGGTCGTAGATTCACTAAAGATGACCTTCGGGAAAGGTTTGGGAATGGAGAAGACCCTTCGTACAAATGAAGGAATCTTCGAGAGAGATGTCTGGATTGATTCGACGACATGAGGGTTATGGAAGATCGCTCGGTACATCCGACTCGAAGATTAACGAAACTCGGTTTGAGAATCTCCAAGGGTTTTTGATTTCTAAGCTTCACGCTTTCGAGAAAACAAAGAGAGACGGAGAAAACAAAATCGATAATATTTCAACTGTTTCAAGCGTGTCCGTTTACAATCGAGAAACATGCCTTCAAATAGGCAAGGGTCGAGAGAAGGAGCCTAAAGTAACCTTAAACATGTCGCTACTCAAGGTCCACACAAAAGGAGAAAGAAAGAGCAAGTATTCTAACGGCTCCCCGGTAAAAAGTAAAAGGATCGAGAAATCGATCGATAGAAAGATAAAAGATTAAGAAAAGATCGAGGGAAAAGAAAAAGGATCGATAAATATTAATGAAGAAGGCTTTATTGATGGTGGTTGCCTTCTTGGGATAGAATCTTCACTTCCTCGTCTCCAAATCTTGTCTTCTAATGTTTCCAAGCCATGAGTCGAGTGGGAACAAAGTGGAGACGCATTAGAATCGCTGCCTCATTAAAACCCCGACGGTAAATCCATTTGGGACAAACCCAAAGTGGAAATTAGAGTATAGCTTGTACCGATGACTTAGGGATGTCTTCACTCGAGCGTGGTGGTGAAGACACACGTATCAAGCTTTCAAAATCTGGTTGCACTCGATGGTCCTTCGATGGTGATGCGTGAGATGGACCTTCCGTGAGAATGGTTGAACTTGACATTTTAGATGGATGATCGATGAAGACGTCCATGAGATGGTCTCGCCTTGCTCCTCTTGATGATCCTTGAAGGTATCTTGATGCATTGAAGACACATTGTTTTCCTCGGGTTGGTCGCTTGTTGATGACTTCGGGCGGACGGATGATGAACTCAGACGGACGGACATTGATCTAGGTCGGACAAACGGTGGTCTTGGTTGGTCGATGTCCGGGGTCATATCACCCGAGGTACCTCAATCTGAGCTACTGGTGGTGCTCCCAGCTGAGCCACAGGCTGTATCCACGGCTTAACCACCGGCTGCACAGCTGCTAACGCCGTCTGTTGCGCGTTAGGACACCTCGCCTTGATGTACCTTGTCTCCACGCGCGACTCACTCTTCTTCGGATAGCTCCCCATCTTGTGATCCATGCTCTCGCACCCAAAGCACCCCCGACCACCCTGACCTGCCTTCGAAGGGTCATCCCACTTCCTCTTATGTCTCTGAGTAGGCTTGACACCCCTACTAGGAACCAATTGCGGCTAAGCCTTCTTCCGCTGCACCGACGGATTAGGAATCACCACCTGACTTCTCAGCTCGCCCTCAATATCTGCCGCGACCTGGACCAGCTCCACCCGCTAAGCATAGGTTCACAACTTACATCGCACTCATATATCGTGGTTGAGACCTTTCATGATCCAACGCACCTGCATCTACTCCGGAGAATATACGAGCGCGAAAATAAAATTAACGACGTAAGTAAACATATTAACAAAGCTGAGAGTCTTTGGTTGATCATTGATAGTAAATAAAATTAACGACGTAAGTAAACATACTAACAAAGACGTATGCATGATGTGGTTCAAAGCCGAGAGTCATGGGTTGATCATTGATAGTGTACAAAGGATTAATATAGAATAATATACAATAATTAAATTTGGAAATACATATTTACAATCACTAAATTTATACAATAATGTCTTACATCAATCCTTCAATGATATACATTTAGCATATGTATTTTTATGCAGAGAATCAATTTTCTTTTTTTTTTGTTGAATCGGATTCATGCAAAATCCTTGTTTTTATTTTTATTCGTCGTTGTCCAAAAAAAAAAAAAAAAACCTTATTTTTATTTATAAATTGATCCATCTAGTTTAATTCCTCGTCAACGAACATGTTGTAGTCACCAATCTTGAAATGACATATACACAAATGTTATATAAAACCAACAGTTGCGTACTGATCTTGTTTTGTGTATAAATAAATTATATTTCCATCTCTTTTACCTTTGTAGACACAAAACAACGAACATGGCTAAACGTTTTCTACTTCTTCTTTCTCTCTTCTCAGCTCTTCTTCTTGCTGTAACAGTTACAGAATCCGAAGCTTACACGACGACGACGCCGACGCCATTTCAAGGCTATAAGCCGGAGAAATTCACCCACCTCCACTTTTATTTCCATGACGTTATCTCTGGTGACAAACCTACTGCCATCAGAGTGGCCGAGGCCCCCGGGACAAACTCCTCAGCCATCAAATTTGGCGTGATTATGATCGCTGATGACCCGTTGACCGAGGGACCTGACCCGAGCTCGAAGGAAATTGGGAGAGCTCAAGGAATGTACGCGTCAACGGACTTGAAAGACTTGATCTTCACAATGGTCTTTAACTTGGCTTTCACGGAAGGACAATTCAAGGGAAGTACCCTCTCGATGTATGGACGGAATGCGATAATGTCGAAGGTGAGAGAGATGCCGATCATTGGTGGAACCGGCTGTTTTAGGTTTGCTAGAGGTTATGCACAAGCCAAGACTTATAAGCTTGTTGGTCAAGATGCCGTGGTCGAGTATAATGTCTTCATTTGGCATTAGTATTTTGTGATATATTTGTTGTTCAATGTCTTCCGAAGATAAATTGTTTTCAGTTTGGTTTGCTTATATTGTTTTTGGGTTTTTTTTGATAAATTGTTCTGTTTTTGTTGTGTTGTTTCAAGTTTAACAGGTTTAGTTGTTTAAATATTTCGATAATTGAGATGTGTCTATATAGCACATGGACATGAAAATCATCTTCCTTCATCTCAAATTCGAGCAACAAAGCTTTTCTTGTTGTTTTTTGTTGGAAGACATGTGTTCTTTTCTCCAATGATGGAGATGTTTATTTAGGTACCTCAACAATACAATATTAATACTTTAAGTTTTTTGTTGGAAGACTTGTGTTCTTTTCTCCAATGATGGAGATGTTCATTTAGGTACCTCAACAATACAATATTAATACTTTTAGTTTTACTTAGTTATGTTTACTATTTTGTTAGTTTCGTTAAAAAGTGTGACCATGATATGTGGAAAACTGGAAAATCAGAATAGTTCATGTATTTTTTTCATTCCCTATATATTAAAAAAGAAGTACAAAAGTATCTCCGATCGGTTTAAAAAGAAATTTCAACCCGGAAGTTCTGATTTGGATATTCCATAAACGACTTACTCGCTTTTAACGAGTGATTACGTTTGGGGCCATTTTTTCAATGAATACGAAATGGGCCATCCTCAGCCCTTGACTAATAACAAAACATGAACGATTAAGACAACATTGATTATATGTTTATATGGAACAATTTTTTTTCAAATCTTAACAAAGCGTAACCATTTTTTATCAAGAGTGAACGATTGATTATATGTTTATTTAAACCTCTAGCAACTTAGGAAGAGCTTTTGTTGACCTTAAAAACTCGATTTCATACACCAAGGTCCCTACTATATTAGAAGAGAAGTACACAAGTCTTCTCGGATCAGATTTAGAAAAAAAAACTAAACCCAAAATTTTCAATAGGGTCGTAATAAATATGTATACCAGATTTTAATGGGTTTGCATGGATAATATTTATTTTTATGGAAACAAATATTTCATATTAATTTTCATGATAAATAAGCGATTTTTATTGTACGTTTTCATATTAATGTTCCTAACTAATATGCAAACTTTTTAAACTATATATTTAAATTTAAAATACTAAAATATAAAAACTATATGAAATTTTTTAAAAATACGAATTTATTATTTTATACAATAAGAAATCTTTGATATAACAAATATAAAAGATGCATATATGTATAACAAAACTTAACATTATTTTAATATATAAAAATTAAAATAATTTATTATTTATTATTTATCGATACTATTAAAGCTGAAGTACACAATGAATTTACACTATAGTTTCAAAATGAAATAATTATCATTTCTAACTGGGTTAACACGCGGATCTAACTAACTAAACGGATATGTTAATCGGGTTTAGAGATTTAATCTCCATCGTTCATTTTTCAGTTGATAAAAAAAAATTGGTTTTCAATATTAAAGGAAAGATAATTATTACGTTTGATATTTAACTTTATTTGTAAGATACAATGCCTAAAATTTAGCTTAATTGGCAAGATTTTCTTAATTTCAAATATTTTATAAAGATCTTGATCGAAATTTTAAACATTGAGTATTTTAATATTTGTTTTAATAGAAACCATTCCATGTTTTCTTAGTATGGAATATTCAA